>NT_166518.1:860055-956215 GCF_000002855.4 Aspergillus niger | reverse complement strand
GACTCCTTTCGTTTGTTATCATAAGGGTCCTGGGAACGTTTAAAAATCTCTGCCGGGCTCCCTGAAGCCTTGAGCTTCGCCTGCTAACGACGATAGATTCCCGACTGCGGTCTTCTTTGCGACTTGCTCTGGTCCGATCCCGATAAGGACATTACTGGCTGGAGCGAGAACGATCGGGGTGTATCCTTCACATTTGGTCCGGACGTCGTGTCGCGGTTCCTCCAGAAGCATGATATGGACCTGATATGTCGCGCACACCAGGTCGTCGAGGATGGCTATGAGTTCTTCTCCAAGAGACAGCTGGTTACGCTATTCAGTGCTCCCAACTACTGTGGCGAGTTCGACAACGCTGGTGCGATGATGAGCGTCGACGAGAGCCTACTTTGTTCCTTCCAGGTAGGTCCCAACCAAACTACTTTGTACTTTAGTGAAGGGATTGGTTTTGGAACTAACGGGTATTTTTTCTCGCAATAGATCTTGAAGCCAGCAGAAAAGAAACAAAAGTACGTTTACGGGGGCATGAGCTCAGGCAGGCCCATCACTCCTCCGCGAAAGCAAAAGAAGAAGTAAGGAATCATACGAGCTTTTCCATGTGCAGCAGGTTCGGGCGGAGATAAAAACGTCATAACTCCCACACAATGTCACACTACAACGAGAGACCCAAATCCCAACGACATTCGATGGCCATACATTAGACGATCGGCAGCAGCAGTACACCCCAGCCGCCCGAGAACCTCACGACACGCAGAACGTCTCAATTTTTCCCTCCGCGCATACCAGACTCCAGCGACTCCCCCAGTCATTGATTTCCCGCTGAATGTGTTTCATTTCTATATGGAAGGTAGTTTCTGCTCCAAGTAGGGGTTGGTGTTTTCTCATTCTTGTTGATCTTCATTCTTCAACTTCCCTTTTTTTTTTACTCCTTTTCCTTTTCTTTTTCTTCCCATTGTCCAACTTGTGTTGTCCGAATTCATTTGACAGGAAGGGGAAGCGACGGGCTGCATCTGGTGTTTTCCAAGTGCGTTTTTTATTCAAAATCTTCCTGTGAGTGTAATGCCAACCAAATAAGCAACGACACGCCCGTTTCTTTCGAGCGTCCAAAACCAAGATCCTCCTCCCCGTCCTCTTCCTTTTTCCCTTCGCCCATCTAGCCACACTGTCTATACCCCTACCCTACCCAGCAGACACCGATCCGTGAAATTGCATTCAGCTAGCTTGTCAATGGAAATCAATGCAATCGACAAACAAACGACAATCCGCCAACCCAACATTCAAACTACGCAGCAAACTACTACCTACCTATCACGGAAGTGGACCTCAATGAGCGGAAAAGCGGGGGAGAAGGATACAAACCAAATCAAACTGGAATGGAATGGAAGGATGTATGGGAATGTACAGATCGGGAAAGGGGTTATCGTTGTGCCTGAATGACGTCTTGTTTTTTTCTCTCTCGCCGGGGTATTGTATTCGTCTCGTGTGACATCGTGTGTGTATACGTGTGTGCGTGTGTATTATTTGTACCAACTATCCTATCCTATCCGGTCTATCTATCTATCTAACCTTGGTCTCTATTTCTCCGTATTTTTTTCCCTAGATTCTCCTACCAGTCGGGAACCCGGGATGAATGGTAAAATTAATTAGTAAAGTATTAGTAGGCTGACTATATGCATAGTAATTGTTAACTAAGTTAGTAATTAGACTTTTCGTTTCTTCGTATGGAACTCGGGACTCCTTTCTATCGATTATCTACTATCTAGTCAGCCATCTGTCTTTACTATCAGATGTACTGAGTACTTGTGTGTAGTATGTGGATTTGCCAGAAATAGTAGTAGTGGATTGGGACTCATGACTGAAGTAGTAGGAAACATGTCCGAATAGTAGTAACTCTTCATACACTACTACTGCCTGTGGTGAGATGGATGGATGAATGTATTCTAGGGGTTTTGTATATTTGGAATTCTCGTTTCTGCGTACTCGGTCGTATCTAGAGAACAGAAGCAAGCAAGCGGTGAAAGGGGGTGACTGAACTAGATTGTTACAGTATAGGTGAAGAAAAAGGGAGAAAGTCAGGGGGAAGGATATGTCTTTGTTTTTTTTATTTGCTTTGTTGGTTGATTGTTTGGTCTTGGAAGGCGAACGCAGAGAGAACAAGAGGAAAGGTGGCTACAACGAGATGAAAGGGACAGCGTGATAAAGCACCAAGAACTGATCGAAACATCGTCAAAAGATCAAACTCCGAAAAAAAAAGCACACAACATCATAGTATGAATCAGTGTAGGTGACATGACCATTTAAATGGTTGAACAATCGAGATATATTGTAGATGGGTCATGGGACTATTATGCCTAGCGAGTACTTTCTTCCAGGCAGTTGTGATGGCCTGTCTGATTGGACGGAGTGGAGTTCATCTCATTGAACTGCATTGGATTGGATTGGATTGGGATATATGGAATTCCTACACCCTCCAAGGAGGGTTCGGAGGAAGATGAGAGGATTGCGTTTAAGAGGGAGATCGTCGGGAGTAGAGGGATAGGAGAACAAAAATAGAGTAGTCGGGATATATCGCAACAATAAAGTCAACAGCTGGCTAGCAAGCGAGCTAGCTGACTTAGACGTATTGAGACAGCCATCTGATACCTTCACCGTATCCTACAAGGCACAGAACGATTAGCTCCTGGTCGACATTGGTTTGGATATGAAAAATCCCACTCACCCTGTCTCATGACAACACTGCACATGAACACCTCAATGGGCCGGATTCCCTCGAGAGGAACCTTGCCCTTACCCGTGGTCTGGTACAATCCAAGCTGGTGGCGCAGCTCATCCTCGCTAACAGCATCCGGGTGGTCGATCTTGTTTCCGAGGATCAGGAAAGGAACCTTAGCCAGCTCCTCCATGGCAAGGAGAGCGTCGAGCTCGGCCTTGGACTCGGGGAAACGCTCGTGGTCCTTGGCGTCAACGAGGAAGACGATACCGCTAACTTCGGGGAAGTAGTCCTTCCACAGACGACGAGCTATTTAACAAGAATTGCTACATTTAGTTTTCTTGTTTCGATCTATACCACGGGGCTACGAGGTGTGTTACTCACCCTGCTGGTGACCACCCAGGTCGAAGGTCGTGAAGCGGTTGTTGCCGATGGCGAGTTCTTCGGATGCTGTATTCAAGGAGTGCGGTTAGCCCATGTTCATGAAAATCGATTCTCCTCGGTCGCTGTCGAATAGTCCCTCGCTGGCATGTTCGTGCGGGTGATACGTACTCGGGTGAGCAGTGGGCTGGAGGATGGCAACCCGGTCGTTCTATTATCAAACACAGATGTTAGCTTATCGTCCACATCTCTCGCGGCTCTATCCCTGCCGTGGTGGCATTCCCTTGCGATCGGAGTCGATCCCAGGCGATACCATATCCACCATTGTTGCCATCAAAGCAGAGCTTGCCTGCGACTAAAGGAAGCTCACATACCTTCAGCATGTGCAGGAGGGTCGTCTTTCCGGCATTATCGAGACCGAGGAACAGGAGCTTGGCGTGCTTGTTGAGCAGGCCAAGGGAGGCCAGGAGATCGTAGACTATTCGGAAAAGATAAATCAGTAAATTGGCATACGAGAGACACTGTGAACAGAAGAGAAACGATGAGGATCCAATGGATCCAAGAGCGTGCAGGGCAGGTCTGCAGACCACCTGATCGGGGCCAAGTCGGCGGATGGCAAAACAGGAGACTACCTACACCAGTTAATGAGCCACATGGTGAAAATCGACTCAGAACCTCAGACTATGGATTTGCGGATCGGGTAGCAGCACGAGGCAGGGTGCAAAATGGGCCAAATGGCGGTGGTGAACGGCTGGGCTGGAGATAAGAGCAGGAGAAGGAGCCAGGTTGCGGTCGCCGACAGTTGACGTTGGACTTTCGCTTGCCCGGACGCTTAGCCGAGCGCTTAAGCCAACTCAGCCGCCGGGAGATCATCCGCCCCGATCGAGTCGTTTGGAACACTGTGAAACTACTACATTATTTCAACGGAAACCCGAACTGGTTCTACCGTCTAATATACGCAAGAGTAGTTCATCATACGTTGGCATATTCAATGACACATGTCATTCGCTCTGTATCTACAAATTCGATAACGAAAGCAAACGGGGGTATACGCGCAGCAAACCGCCTCCATGCAACCCAGGCTAACCGAGCAATGATGCCGACCGAAACGTCAAATCCGCCGCTCAGCAGCGCGGACGTGAACAATGAAGAAAAGAAGGAATAAACAAGCTATGTATAATGAGAAGAAGAGCGAAAAGAAAGGGGGACGGGCGAAAAAGGAAGAATCAAAGGTAGCCACCCCTGTAAATGCAGACGGGACCCTCCGTGCGAATAGAAATCCGATGGACACGTTGTGAGGACAAGAATAGCAACATCGAAGACAAGGGGTGTAGCGAACAACGCTCAATTGGAATTTGTACACCACGTCGGTCCGCTGGTCATGAAAGTGGACGACTGAAAGGGTGATAAGAAAAATTCGAACTATGTACAAGAATTTATCGAATCCCACGCGGAATTTGAGGTCTAAACAGATAGGACGAGCTGGGCGTTCTCTCCAACGCCGTAAGCTCTGCACCTCTCAGCAACTTCGAGGCCAAGCTCCTTCATCCGTTCAGCACCTTTTCCGGGGATCGGTCGCCGTACCATCTGCTCCTTGGCAGCTTTGCGGCAATGCTGACGCCAGAACTTCTCCTTTCGTTTCTGGCGTTTCTTCTCGAGACCCTCAACAATATCGATGGGACCTCTGGTGTGCACCTCACGGGTGCGTGACGACTCGCGCTCCGGCGATTCGTAAACAGGGACAATGCCAGACCAGCGGTGAGACTTGTCCAAACTAGTGAAGAAAGGGTTGGGCGTCCGAGGCAGGGACTTGGTACGAGACATCGCGGGACGTTGCACCAGTTCACTGATGTTCAGTCCCCGCGACGGCACAGCAGGGGCCTCATCCGCAGATGCCAGGTCATCCTTGGAAGACCGCAGCTTCATCGGCGGCGGCGGAGAGCGAAGACGCTTTGGCGAGGAACGACCCTGACGGCGAGGCGGAGGTGAGACCATACGTCTGGGAGACGTACGAGGAGAAGGCTTCTGCGCAGAGTCTCTACCAGTCCGTCCCCGAGGTCCTTCATCCATCACAGATTCCTCAATATCATCCTCCTCATCCTCCTCATCTTCAGGATCCGAAGTGGGAAAGCTGGGATCGATATCTTGAGGGATGACAATTTGCTTGGAAAGACGGCGCTGCTCGATGCAAGACTTGTAGGCAGCCTCCAGAGGCCGGTCTTCGTCGAAAGTTCCGCAGACGAAGTCCGTACTGTCGGGAAGGTTAGGTGTGCCAGGACGCAACTTTGGGATCTTCATGGGCGATCGGCTAGTTGTCTTGGCAGATAAGACAGGCGACCATCTTTGCTGCTGCTGCACATCGTTGGCAGAATCGAAAGACGTGTTCGAGTCGCGGCGACTGAAAGGGTGGCGAGCGATGTCGGCATTTTGAGGGCTGGTGGCAGCAGTAGTGCTGGTCGGAGCCCAAAAATCGTATTCCGAACCATCATCACTCTCGTCTGACTCTGCAAAACCAGCTTCATTATCCGATTCATTTCCGTCATCAGAAGAGAAATCGTGAACGGTCGAGTCGTCATCGGAGTCCTCAACATCATCTTCGTCATCTTCTTCGAGCGCCTCTTCCTCCGCTTCCTCTCCCAGCTTCCTAATAGCATTCTCTTTCTTCATACAGTCATTAAGCGTAATCTTCTCCGAATACTCTCCGGACTTCGTTACCCACTCGTCATCTTCCTCGACGGAGCTGGCAAATTCGTGAAAGCGAGTAGCCTCGGACTCTTCGAACTTACCCAACCCCTTGGTCGGGACACCCCGGCGATCAATCTTCTGCTCCTGGGAAGCCTTGCTCACCGGTGAGGGAGCAGCCTTCTCCGGGGAAGCCTTGCGCGCCATGGGAGCAGGCGACCCGCGGGGACGCGGCCTGCAGCCACCGCGAAGTGGCGACCTCTCCCGGCGAGTTTCGGGATCCCGTGCCGGGCAAACAAAGGTGAGAACGGTCCTCCGCTTAGGCTCAGTTGGTGTAACGCTGGCGTCATGGATCTTCGTGACTGGACGCTGTGGTGAAGGGTTCTGTGGCTTCTGCTCCTCGGCTTTGCGTCCGCAGGCGAAGCTGATACACCGCTTGCGTCCCAGGTTCGCCTCGACAGCCGACTCGCCCACTTCCACCGCCTCCGCCTTTCTCTTATCACCCATCGAAGACGTGTTGTTGGACAAGTGAGAGGGCAGAGGCGGGCTGGGTGTATTGGATAGAGAGGGGCTTGTGAGGCCACCATCGCTGGTCAACTCGGCTGTAGAGATGCCGCTGATGTTGGTATAGGTGTAGGAGCGGTAGAAGGAGTGCTCCTGAGATGGTGAATGACGATCGGCTGGGCTTGGAGGGGGGCTGCTCTTGAGGGCGCGGGTGAGGAGGGACTCCTTCCGGTCAGTCATGGCGGCGGTGGACTTGACGTAAACGACACCGTCGTCCATGTTGTTCATCGACGTGTTCAGAAACCGATGATCAGGGGGCTCATCAATGTCCTCGACCATGTCAGCTTCCTGAGGGGCAGACTTGCTGGACTGATGAGGTGAGAGTAGCATCTTCAGTAGGTTATGTATTGAGGCAAATGTTCTTTCACCACCACGCAAGTGCGCCATCCCTTCGAAGATTAGGTATATTAATAGTAAGAGGGAAGACAGGAACAAGTAGGTGGAAGGTGTTGAGGTGCGGTGTCAAAAGGTTAGGTGGAGGGTTGGCGGTGGTAGTATAGTGTGACTCGATGAAATGGTGGCGGTAGGTAGTATTATGAGGGTATTCAAGATGGGTTGATTGTTAGGGAAGAGAAGAATGAAGAATAATTGCATCAATCAAAGAGTAAAATAGAAGATGCACTCTCGTTATCGATCAATAGTAGCACTGATCGACCCAGAGGGCGGAAATGAAGGGTGTCCTTAGTAGGACGATGATTGTCATGATATAGAACACATGGTGTAGTAGTAGGAAAGAGGCGTAGTATAGTAGTTTAGTAGGTCCAAGAAAAGGAGAAGAGCGTCAGGTATGCGGCCAAGAGATGGACTTACGCCTTCTTCAAAGATTGGCAGCTCAAAGAGCGCCAGAAGAAGAAGACGCGTCGAAAGAGTTTCGCAGGTGCAATGTGTTGGCAGTGCTAGGTGGGATTGAGATGGAGAGAAGGAGGAATGTAGAGATGATCGGAAAATAAAAATGTAATTAAGGGAGGGGGGGGGGAGTGGTTTGCGGAAAGGCGAAAATAAAAAAAATTAAAAAATTAAAATTCGAAAATCAAAATTTATTATTAAAAGAAAAATCAAAAATCAAAAACCAAAGAAATCCTCGGGGGTTGTCGCCGTAGTATTGTTACCATACGCTCAGTACTGCGTATGAACGAGGTATTGAGAGTCACCAGCCAAAAGGAGGGCGGGTAAAAAGGCGCAGCCTCAGCGAGTAAATGACGATTCGCAGGGTAAAAGAGGCGGGAGAGCGGCGCCAGGTTTGTGAGCGAGTGACCGGGTTGGGGTGGTCAGGAGTGGTCGCCACACACTGGCACGGCAGGGTAAGGCCGAAGGAGGGCAGGGAAAAATGGTGGGAAAACAAAAAAGAGCACCACGCCCATTACCCACGATTACAATTTCGGATCTTCTCTGGGGCTTCTTTTCCTTCCTTCTGCAGGCGGACGAGAGACGCTCAGTCCAACCAACCCCGCCAAGCCCAGACCCACCCTGTCGTTTTCCTCGCCAAATCCATGCATGCTTCGGTTCCTGCGGCTACGTGACGCTGGCCAGTACCAATACCTTGGTATTCTTTACGCTCCCGTCAATACACAGCCGTCATGCTACTTACTAGTAGGCAATTACCGTCAAGCAAAAACCCCGTCATGGAGGGAAGAGGCTCCGAGTCATAAAGGATTGGAGAAGAGTCATTCAAAGGAATATCTAGTTGAGGATCACGGATCTCATTGTCTGCTGAGATCTGCGAGATATGACTGTTGTTCCTTTGACCTGATTCAGGAGTCACCGGTTTTGTAACGAGCCGGTTTCATCCATGGGGCAAGCCAGCACCGAAGTACAAAAAGCAAAAGACTATGAGGCATTTTGGAGGTTGGCTACCAAGGCGGGCTAACCTCGATCTTACTAACCCGGTCAGTAAGAAATTATCCCAGACCATACTTACTGTGGTCTTAATCGGGAAAAGCTGCCATAAAAAAAAACATCACCCCCCCTCCATCTACACTAAGGTCTTGGAAAACTATAGTAGTGGCCGAAGAACCAGAGAATGAAAAGTAAGGGGGTGATCCATTCTTTGTTTTCTAGAACATATTCAGCGAAAAGGATATTTTATCTGATCGGAATGTCGTACAAAATCTCAAGGGTTTTCACCAAGACAGCGAATAACGGAAGGTCCAGAGCAAAGAAAGGCTGTCAGACAAGGAGGGCGGCTACTCAATGAGAAGGAATGAACCCCCACGAGGACAAGACAGCGCAGGAGCCAGGGCAGGCATCATAGCGGCACGAGCTGCTACTGTTGTGTGTGGGAAAGTTGCCCTACCGACCGTCGGGGCGGGTAATGCCAGGGTAATTACGAGGGCGACCACGGCAAGCAGACCCGACAACTTGACCGTGGGAGGACCAAAATGAACCCCGTCGGAGTCGCGCCGAAGCCGTTTCAGCGGCCGCTTTGTTGGGCTAACGACCCTTGACCTTTTGACTGGCCACACATAAATATTGCATCGAGCATTGAATTAAGCCTAGCATCACATCCCATCAGCTTACTTTATGCGCTGCTTATGCGTGAAAGTGGTTTCTTAAGGTACTAGGTTCCTCGGCGTAGCTACCTCTTCCGACTGATTCGGTCGGTCGCAGCTCCAGGAATACACACCACACACCACCACCCTACCTACTCCATACACAGCACACCAAACCAGACTAACATGGTAATTTTGTTAGGAGGCCAAAATAACACCCAGAGGACAATCATCATTATAGTGCTACCAATGTGGTGCTTGGCATCACGCCTCATTCTCAAAGACTAGACAAAGTGACAACAATTCAAGTTCTTCAAGACACTGCCTCCCTTTCCCCCTGCTGGTTGCTATTATTGTTTTACAATCCCAATAACAATGCTTGGTATTTCTTGTCATTGCTCACTATTGCATTTGCCGAGACTTTCCCTAGCTGGGCTTAAATCTGGTGGTTCCTGATCCGGAAAGCGATGGTCTTGGCCCTGTGACGTAAGGTTTCCCCCTAGTCATGCTGTGTCACGGCAGTCTTGAAGGTTATCTCAGTCTGAAGCAGTAGTTACCAGTACCGTAGGAGCATCTCGTGTGATGCCGATGATGCGGGCCAGAACGACAAACTTGCCTGCTTGCTACAGACATCACTGGGAACTGCGAACCAACTGCAAGAGAAGTCTCGACGATTCTATCCCAGTTTCTCGGACCGACTAGACCCCTAACCCCCCTGCTATGACGAGGTGAACTTGAGGAACTGAACTCTTCAGTACGTAGCACCAACTCTACCCCAGAGTACTACATTACAACGGCTACCACATCAAGAGAACCATGAAAATCAATAAAATTCCCCGACTGTGACCGGGATTCGATCATGACGCTCTCGAGTCTCGGAGAGTTTGATGGGGTTACAGCGACTGGCAATGGGACAAGCAGGTGGTTTCCATGTCTTCAATCTGCCACGCTCACCTCTCAAGGTTGGTTCCGATAACCGTACCCAGGAAAGCTGGTACCTAGATCGGTCCAAATGAGAATGATGAGTATATGAGAACCTCAAGCCATGCTACAGACCCCAAGTATGTTGTTGACTAGAAGCACCGCCACCTGATTGACAACAGCTGGGAGTGACAGTCGGTCTGGGCGGGAATAGTTGGCTCTTGGCTGTACAACATATTCGGACTCCAAGGTGATCAGAGATCAGACCATTGTTGCCAGAAATAACCAGATTAGATCTGAACTATGCAAATAAGGACTGGGAACTAGTAGTCATGGATCGTTGTTCAATGGGTTCCTCAAACAATAGCACGATCTTGGATAGTTTTGTCGCTGGTGGTTTGACAGCCGAGTTCTTGTCTTCCCCCGGGTAACTCCACAGTGATCATCCCAGGGATGGTCACCCAGGTAGCAGCCAATTCTGGAGATAGAGTTTCGTCTCATCCAGCAACTTGTCCATTCATCTCTAGGATCTCAGCCTTGGGGGCCACTAAGTTTAGAATTGTTTAGGCATTCCCGACAAGAAAGGCTCAGCATGTTCAGCGAGTGGCAGTGATGGAAAGTGTGAGAGGGAAAAAGGAAGCAGGAAAACCCATCGGGATCGGCCTGGTATCCATACATACAGACCGATGCTCATACATACGCCGTACATACGAGACCCGTGCCAAGACCACCCCCAAATCCGGACTAGAAACGATCAAAAGTGCATCTCAGATCCCGTTCCTTCCCTTCAGGCGATCGTGCCGTCTTTCCCAGACTGGACTGTGTTGTGGATAGATTGTCTCCGGAAGAATGGAGACAAGGAAGAGGGAAAAAAAGCAGTATGGCGATGATGACCAGATCCATGCCCGATGGCAAAGCAACTGGGACAAGCGGTCAGCGCCAGAACCAGAGAAATACACAGTAGAGACCCAAACTGCATCACTTTCTCTCCTATGACTGACAGCCGGGCGGCGGTTCACCGAGCTCAGAACCAGGGTAGCGATCTCCAAAGCGGAGACCATCGAGCGGGCTAATTCCACCCCATCCACCACCAACGGGCTTACAATCAAAAAACCTGCACATCCACGGTCGCTGAGGATGGGGGGTGCAGCTAGACTGCTAAACGCCTCGCGAAGCCTTCAAGTGCTGGGACAAGCTTCATGCGATTCAGGGATAACCCCCACTCAGTGCCATGGCTGCTCCGGGAGATGCAGCTTCCCACAATCGCAGCAGCCAATCTGCGCGTCTCGGGAATGTTTTTTCTTATGCTGCTTTGCCCGCTTTTGCCTCGATCCCAGCAATCAGGACCGATCCAAATCTCAGCCAGTCATGGGAATAAGAAGAAAAACTGCTGGGGAAGTACTAACTATCGGCATTCCTTGGAGTAGTACTACTGTACTAGTACTGATCACTTTCACGAACCAACGGGGTCGGCCCATTTACACGATCCTTCGTTGCTCGAGAGTCTTACGACTCCAGTTGCCCTTTTGGGCTTTCCGGCCCTGGTTCATTTACTAAGTATGCTTGTTATTATTGTTGCTTACACGGCGTGGGTTGAAGGGCCAGTTTCACCCCCGTTACACATTGCATATGCCGCTGTTGGGGGAGGAAATGCGACCTTTGGCGACCCATGCTTGGCTACCACACACACACTCTCTCTCTCTCAGTCCTCTCCGAAGGATCCTCATCCATGACCGCCAACACGGACTCTCCGCACTTGGATCGAGAACAAGATACAAGGTACATGCTACTTATGTACACTTATGTTCCGAATACATCTGGTATATGTGCTACGCGGCCTAGAAGCCAAGATCGAAACAGACTTTCCGCAAATAAACTCCGACCGTCGACGGAAAGGAAAAACAGAATAAGAAATATAAACTATATACAATGATTCTTCCAAGTGCTCGTGAACAGCGTGCAAACTTTCGATGCCCATTGAAGAGCTGAAGATCTCTTGCTGAACAGCACGGCCGAGGGAAAGCAAGCAAAACCCGAAGAAAAAGAAACAACGAAAAAGGGAAAGAAAAATAAAAAAGAGAAATAAATAAATGAAATTAAATCTTAATTAAAACCCAAACCCCAAAGTTGACTCTTACAAGGATGAGAAGGGGAACAAGAATTTTGTACAGTAGGCAGGTATAGTCTGCCACCGCGACGGTCACCGGCCACCCGGAAGAGGAAATGCTATGTGGCATACGAACAACCGTCCTCAACCCCATCCGGTTCTTCCTCCCCCAGCCTTTTCTGGGATAGGATGGCTAGCTTGCATATTGGTGATCGAACCACCAGCAGCAGTCGGTGGAGATTCTGAACTGTCGCGCGTGCGAGTGGACCGCCATGAGATCGATTATGGAGACGAACAGACCAGAGAGCATGAATGGGATTGTGTCTTTGGTGGGCGAATGCCTCAGGGCCACTTTTTCGGCGCGGTACTATGGTATAACTGCTACTGCTACTGTGAGAGGTTGACAGGCAGGCAGGCGCCGGGATCAACGCCGGATAAGAATAGCATTAACCTAACAAACACCGACTGAGCTACCCAGGATTAGGATTAGGAGTAATACGTCCGCTTATCGACCTCCGCGCCCAGGATCAAAAGTCCTGCTGCGGTGGTGTCATTGGCCTGCAGCTAAGACGACTAAGAGTTAGAGCCTTGTACCTTAATGGCCGACGTCGGCCTAAGAGCGGTTTGTATGAGGGATTTATTCTCCCTGGGTCGATGCCCTAACGACGCTGACTGGACGCTCGATGGCTTTCTCCTCCTCTTTGCCCTCTCCACCAGCACGGGACTCGCGCTTGGATTCGCGCCGGCTTCAAGTTGCGATGCACGACGCACCCAATCGAGTAATGTATGCCCCAGGTAAAAAAAGTCCCAGCGACTCGCCAAACCGGCACGGCAACAAGGTGCCTTTTGCCTGTCTCATGGTCAGCTACCCGTGCGACAGCCAGCTTCATTCCGCCGACCCGGCATTGCCCACCTGTACCCCGTACAACCATCATGATTGATGGATGGGGGTCTTGGACTCGGTCAATTGGCGAATCATCGTTGACTCCCCTGGCTGTCGAACTAAACCCACCCCCGGACATCAGACACTCCATCCATGGCTTTTATGCGGATAAACGTGAGGCTGCCGCCATGACATATGCAAGTGCACCTCCCTCTCCGAGCCCATGACTGAGCGCATGGCATGGTCAGTCATGGAAGGATTCAGAACGTCGTCGACGTTAATCAGCCTACTCCTCGCTTCGATCCAGGTAACCACAATTACCATACCTCCCGTATACCAGGTATCGGGTACACGAAAGATAAGATGGTCGCTAATGCAGCAATTTAGTCGCACATGGGGGTTACGCCCTTGCTTCGGCTAGAACGAAGAAGAAGGGAGGCAACAAAGAACAAAGCCGTTGCAAAGATGAATAAAGATCCAGGTCCCAAGCACTCCATGACGGGCCGGCCTGCACGTCGAAAACTTACCGTGGTAGGCAAACGTCTAGAATGTGTCAGTGGCAGCATCGAGCCCGGGTCTTCAAAGGGATGGCAATGTCCTCATCAGTGAGCGCATGATCGACATACCACACTGGCTTGGGGGAGACACAGCGGATCACCCGAAACCTTCAACATCACAGACATCACAGCCTCTTGGGAGGGTCACGATTCCGACTGAGACGGCCAAGAGGGCCGCCAAGATGGCCAAGGCATATACATTTCACCCCATGCAACCATGAAGATGAGGGATCCCTTCAGCTGAGAGGCGGAGTAGAAAAACCGAGTGGTCCCCGTTTCGACTGCCCCTTGCTCAATGCTCATCCCTCCCCTCTGGACATTCCACGGCAGTTCTTGGCAACGTCCTGTGACCTTTCCCCCAGTACGACGGAGAATTGCCGCCAAGATGATCACAGCCAAGTTGCGAACGACGCCTGTTGCGCTGGAATGAGCGAGCGTCTGGCTAGAACTTCCCCATGACAGTGGGAGCGGTCGGTCCCCGGTCTTTCCCGGAGTCCGGAGCAACAGCGGCCGACCTACTGTCCGCCCTCGACACATTCCTCCTCCTCCTTGCCTCTCCAGTGCAACTGGTCCAAGAAGATCCCGCGTTGAGTTGGTGACCGGCCAAGGATGCCAAGCACCATTCCAAATACTTGGGCGAATGACTGCGACTGCGGGATAGAGGATGGGGGAGGGATCTCAAAAGTAGAGACTGGCCGTTCTGAAAAGGAGTATCCCCCCGGAAGGTGGGAGATCATCGTCGATCATCTACTCCTATATTGCAGGATTGATCCTTGGCGAACGAATACCAAGCATGACCACGTCGAAGTTTGTTCAGGGGGAAAGAGAGAGCGACTAGGTTACGTTGCAGCTTGAATCGTTTAGACGTACCCAATTAAGGGGCTTTGGAAGAAGACAAGCTGTCCTGGTCCTCGGACACGTCTGTCCGCACACCACAGGATGTCCACAGGAGAGACGATACCAAGTCAGAGGGTGTCTAAGCCTCATTGCATTACCGACTAACTTAAGGAACCCACCCCTTCTCTTTTCTCCTCCGCTGATCCGGAAGAATAGCAACTCCGGCCAGCAAAGAGCATCTCGCGATTCCCTCCGAGCCGGCGATCGACCGCTCTTTTCTCAGGAGGACGCCAGAGGGGGCATCTCCTGATGGCGGAGTGGCCGTTTCTGCCAATAACAACCCCGCGATTAAAGTTCGTTCACGCCAGCACAGGTACATATAATAGTCTACCGGACTCCAACCAGCAGGTCGGTACCAATGCACTGCAGGGCCTTTGCAGCGAGACTACTGTACGCCGTAAGGGAGGGAAGTCAAAGCCCGCTGGCGATCGATCTGGTCATCGGACAGGGAGGTGGAGAGACAAAAGATAGAAAAGAGGAGACGTGTGTTGCCGCTTCCAGTAATCTTCTCGAACGTCTGTTGTTCTTTTTCCCCGCAGGGCTGCTGCTGATGATTACCTACTCACAAGCCTCCGGATTCGTTCGTTGATTCAGAACAGCATCTGATCATCGGAAGCATTATATCATCATGGAGAATTCCCAGTACTACCTCGGTCATACTTTGTAGTCGAGGGGGGTGGAAATGCGATCGGCCGCTCAACTGGCAGATGGCAGATGCTCAACCGACGTCATTCCCACTAACTATCCAACCACTCAAATCGATGAAAATCACTGACAACAGGCACATTAATATTGGTAAATTAATGAATAGCATCACTTGTGAACAAATCATTACTTCAGCCAACTACAGTTACATTAATAAAGAAATTCTCCTAACTAGTAACTAACGAACTACTTTGTAGTAGTAGTCGTTTTCCTCGTCAGCTGCAAAAACCTGTGACATCATACGAGTTCACCTCGACAAACTTTCTCTCCCTCCATCACCATTTAATAGTACACAGTATTATTACTTACGATAAATGGCTGATCTCCCACGTAAGCCATAGCTTACTCTACCACTACCAACTAGGAGTCGTAGTAGGCACACCCTCCACTGTAACAGTAAATGTAGCATGAACATAAGCATAAGCATATCATCTTAACAGATTTTACTTTCATCATGATTAATATTACTAAAGTAATAGTAAGTAGCTAAATAACCATGTATGTAAGTAACAATTCATTCAGATTTCAACTTTTACTTTACTGCCTATCAATACTTAGTTAGTAGTAACTGTCTTCCAGGTGTGACTTGATTTGCTTGGATGTTCCCAGATGATAGTAGCACCTAAATACTAGGCAGATGCATATACTATCATTTATATATATAGTACCTTACTACTAGTAGAGCAAGTTTATTTTTATCATCATAGAATCTACTAGTAAGTAGTATGATGATATCGTCGCAGGTCTGCTGTCGTCATGATCGCTGTTTACTTGTGCTCTTCTCTTACTTCTTTTTCTTACTATTTTCTTTCTTCTTCACCATGATGCATAATGCATAACGCATACATAATCCTGTACTGTATGTAGGCTGCTTCATATTAACTATAACCCATCTAGCACATTTACCAGACATAACCTATTACCAAACCATCATAACTATAACCAATAGAAAGCAAGGGGAGAGGGGGGGTAGGGCATAGTAGTTGGGTAAGTGGGTAGTAGTGGTAGTGACTTGGTTGGGTATATACTATATGGCAAAAGCAAGTACTAGTAAGTTTTACCTGCAGCAGTTAAATACTAGTATAGTAGTGATATGATAAGTACTATCAGCCTATTGATTACCCCCACTATCTATCCCCAATGTACATAATCACATTGGATAATTTCATCTCGTATCTTTAGTTTTTGTTTGCTTCTTTTTAGTTGTCATGGGAGATAAGGCTTGTTGGTGAGGGGGGTGTGTGGTTGGGTGGTCGGTGTTGGTTGATGGATGCCCCCATTTGTAATAAGTATCTATCATGGATGTTGTTTAGGTTCTAAGTACTAGTTGGGTGATGATCTGGCTGATGAGATATAATGCAAGGAAGAGGGCAGGGTATATTACGTAGTGGTTTGGTGTCATTATTTGGGGGCTGGTGCTGTGTGATTGGTATGATGTATTAGTGTTGGAATACATGAATTAGACAATAGTGCTAAACTTGGAGACCTTCTGGTCTGTAGATAAACGCCTGAACAATGCAATAATCCCTATCATAATATGGTGACTTGCGTTCATAGATATCGTTTGTCCTTGTGAGCCTGCGTAGCAACTGCTCGGCGACGCTGTTGAGCCCGAGTCTGCCTCCACCATCGCACAATCACTTCCTTCGCCCATAGGATCCGGTGCTGAGTTTGTACAACTGCGGCGCATTGTCTGGCAATGTCCCTTGCGACGGCTCGGCGCTCATCGTCTCGACGCGTAAGGATCCGTCGCCATGCCGACTGAAGTACTGTCGCGGCTCGCGCGCGTTTCGTAGCGGGCAGAAGCCGCGAACAAAGGAACGCGAGTGCTCCGATTGTAAAATCGCTATCGACGATACGAGTCTCCGAAGAGGGGGCCACGAGTTTGGCTGGTCAATGTTAGTCGCTGTGAAGGGAGTAAGGTCTTTGGTAAACTCACCGAATTGTGCACTGCATCCCAGTGCTCGAAGGCGCGAATCTAGAGATGCTGTTCTGCTATAACTCTCGGGGCGATCCACGATATATCCCTCGTATTCGTCAATGATACTTTCGTATATCTTGCCATCGCTAAAGCTAGTGCTTAGATTGTCGAGTGGTACGCCCTTCAGATGTGCTAGAGTAGATGCCCATTGCTTAAGCAGCAAGGTTGGTTCGTCGCTCTCGTCGTTCCTGTTTATGCACATGTCGTGCCAAATATTGTCCTCAGCATCCCCGTGACCAGCGTGAAGAGCGGCTTTCTGCCTGAGTCTTTCAATCTCCTTCCTGACTTCTGTCCAGTCCACCAATCCAGCAAGACCCCATGTGCTGACCAGCTTCCACAACAACGCAATAGTCTTCTCGCGATGTCCGTCGACGATGTCTTCCGCGCGTATGTCTTTCGCGAGCTTCCTTGTTCCTGGTTCAGAAGCTAGCGCATCCAGGGCAATTTTGATGTTGAAAAGCTTTACTGCGCGACTTCTGCATGGGAACTTCAGATGACTCGAAAGCGGGAAACTTCCGTTCGACAGTTCACCGGATGAGGTTGAAGGATAGAGTAACATTTCCACAACCCTTGTCAACCTCACACCGTCCCGGAGATCTACAGCAAGGTTGTCGACCCGGTAGTCATATTCCTCCAATGGATGCTGCTCATAACTCAGTTCACAGTCCAGATGGCTCAATGCTTTGATCATATCTCCGCATGATGGCAGCAGAAACCGACCCAGTGCCTGGAGAACTGCAACGGAGGACTTGACGGGTGACGAAGAGAGGAAAAGGCGTCGGGGAACGGCGGTCCCTTGACACATTCTTGCCTTGTCCAGAAGGATGACCATCATTATGCTTCGAAGAACAGTCCGACGGTAGGTCCGGCCAGCTGCACCGCCATCCTCTCCAACACAGGTCTTTTCTTGATGGTTAATATCCTGGTTTTGTAACAAGAATGCGTCTAGAAATCCTTCCAACCTGCGTTTCATCGCCTTGTCGTTATCCGAGGTATCGCTTTCATGAACCAACTTGGGGGTAGGTATCTTCCTTCCAGTGACTGCTTCCAATGCGGCTCGCAATGCTCGTGGATCGTAGGTCTTGATCCAAATATCCAAAAACTTTCGTTTTAAGCCCAGATCATTGTGAAGACGGCTACTGCGCATGAGTACGTCTTTCGGTATACTCATTGCGCCGTATAACAATGATGCTTGGAGACGTTTGTGGAGGTATGCAAAAGATTCTCCCTGGTACAAGGCGAGGAGCTCATGTCGAAGCATGGTATGGTTGTCAATCTCCGACTCCTCATAAGTACATCGGAGCAATTCATTCACCAACTGTGTTATTGCCACCTCCTGGTGCGAGAGCCAATTCTCTTCGTACAGTGCCGGGTTTGTGATGCTGTCAAGAATAATTGGACATTCCTTTGCGATAGGCTTCACATTACTGCGCGAAGTAGTTGGCTTGAGTATTGTGCTTGTTTTCGATGGCTTTCGGGGTGTAGATGAGTTTGGGCTTCGCATAGAACCGAGTCGGTTGTATTCTGATGTCAAACTTGGCTTCATGGTACGATTGTGCTCGGGTTTGTTCTGTTGTGATTTAGTGCTGTTCTGGCTGTTGCTCAGTACATTGCTCCTATGAAGTGGGTTGTTTGTCTTGGTAGATAGAGGCTTGGATGTAGGCTTCGCAGGGGCGTTTGTAGCACCAGCTCTTCTAGCCGCCATCGGAGGAGCATTAAGGCGGCTTCCCAAATCCCCCTTGATTTTTAAGGGCTGATTTCCTTTCTTGCCTTCAGCTATGACTGTTCCTGGAGGTACATTTTCCTTTCCGCCATTCTTCCCGGCAATATCGTGATGAATGCAGGACTCCTGCATTACTTTAGAGCTGGGTCGTAATGGGGCCCGTTGGGCAGACGAGGCGAGAGACCGCTTAGCTTGTCGCTTCCTGGCAATTTGTGACTCCAAGCTGTTGACTTGAGTATCTTCATTCATACACTTCTCAAAGTCGTCCGATTTGAGCGGGCTAAAGAGACCCATGAAAACGCTGGCCACTGTACCATCATCCGGGGGAATATAAACCGTATTACGGCGCACATCCATTTTGAGGCTTTCCTTTACTTTCCCCTGACCATCTGCTCCATTTATCCGCATTAAAAGCGCGTTGTTCTTCTCTGTGTCCGTTCTCTTAGTTGTTGACTTGTGAGCCAACCCTTCTTGTCGCAACTGCGTGTCTGGACTCGGACCGAAGCTGACTTTGGGACGAAATCTCTGAGCTGGCTGCGCAAGTAAGGATGTCTTGCGGCTCGTGGTTGGTGCTGCTATACTTGAATCCCGCTTCGGTTTGTATGTGGGCTGTGTAGGTTTCCCTCCAAGGTCTTCGTGAATAGCAAAAGATGTACTTGTCTTAGTTCTTCGTCTGGGCTTTGCCCCTGTGAGAACTGACTGTTTGATTTCGGTCGTGAACTCGACATTAGCAGTATCGTCCCAGTTGCCCAGGCTATCTTCCCACATGCTGTCGGACGAGCATCTGTCGCTACCGCGGCTGAAGATTGAAGCGCTCGTCCTTGAAGGGCACGGGGTCGTAGCTTCGTACAGAAAGCCGGACATATTGAGAAAATGCAAGGAGAACCCCTTTGAAGTAAACTGGATGTTTAGGCAGTGCCTCTATTCCATGTGGATATCTCGTAGATAACTCCCCCGACTCCTGTATGGCGTGTCGGCGGTTCAATTGTCGGATGGGAGCTATGGTTTAATTGGCAGAAAGGATAGAAGGCCTTCAAGTTATGAGATGGGATGACCTGTCAAGCTTCGGGGGCGAGATCGAGGCTAAGTCATAGAAAGTTTGGTCGAGGATGGGTCTCAGGTATGGAGACGCGATGTTGACGCTTCGTTGCCCGTGCAACGGGAAGGGGTTTGACACCTTAGGCAGAAATTTTAGATGGCAAATCGAGTCGCTCTCGATCAAAGTAACTTCTGCCTGGCGAAGGTCATTGAACACCTTTTCACGAGGTGACTCGCTGTGGATGCTACTTGACTTAGTCTCCCACATTCTTCACAGGTCCCATGCCGCCACTGGCTGCATTTCTAGAATACTATTTTAGTCCCTTTTGGGTTAGATGTCGATCACATACAAAGCCCCAACGGTGTCCACTGAGGAGTAACTAAATAATCTGTTGCTGCACGAACAGCATCCTCTCGTATTCGTTTAACGTGCCCATATACAGAGTATCGATTACTATCTTCTATGGTGGAGAGAGTTGGATTGATTGTGTAAGGAGACGTAAAGCTGCATGTAACTACTTGCGCCACAGAGCGAAATCGTCCTGTATGCTGTAGGGTCCGACAAGGATCCTCAATAGGCACTGTGCATGTGGATATGGCAAGGAGACATGGAAGTTGAAAGGTAATATTGCCGCCTCTGTCTCACCTTGTTATTGCCGTCCAGAGATTCCGCGCCAGGCTGTGGTGATGGTTTTTGTGGAAGGAAAAAGTAATGAGCCACTTGAGACAACCTCAATGCAGCGTCAATAAATCATCTGCTAGTATTTGAGTTCTTGGTATTAGCCATAAAGAGCCATTCTCCGAGGCTGCCTCAAATCCGAGCAACATGAAACAAGCCGTTTAAATGTGTACCCCGAGGGTAATAATGGTGACATCCGAAATCCCACGCGGGCTCCAGCATATGCTTGATGCTGAAACCTCGGTCTGCCGTAGTTCACAAGACGTCAGTTCCACCCAAGTTTTGGTTGATGAGGGGAAAGTCAAAGCACAGACTTGGATCACCCCCTCGCTAACTTGTGTGATCACCGTTTGAATCCGTTGGGAAGCCTGGGGTGCACCCCATCGCGAGCGCTCACTGGGTGGAAAACGAGATTGGCAGTGCCCTGGAGGAATAATCCGCCAGATCGAATCGAGGCGAATGATTCGCACAAGGGAAAAAGCCCACCGAAACGGTGGGGGGCGCCTATTCTTAGTTAGTGAATTTTGGTTTGCAGGTACGGAGTAGAAGAAAAGAACGGACAAGGCCGGGCGGCCGCCGGAGCAAACGCCAGCTCCGATTCGAGCAGAAAAGGGAAGCGCAGGCAATCCAGTTCCCCAGACACACACATGGTCTGATCTTCAACGTGGCCGCTGCACAGGCACCGTCGTTCGGGCTTCCTCTTTGTTCCTTAACCAGTGTCTCCATCTGCCAGGGGTAGATTGCTATGTATATCCTGCGCCGTCCTTAAACCCGCTTACTATACCTATTACCTCCTCTTGCGTATCCACTCGCCCTCCCTTACAACCCGCCGCGCCTCGGATTTCTAACTAGTTCAACCTGCATTTAGCTCGTCGCCCTTCTTCCCCCCCGTTCCCATTCGATACTAACTTGCTCCTCCACTCCATCGCCCTCTCCTTGAGTCGACTTTCCCACGCGCCCCATTGGACTGTCGCGGAGATGGGTTTGCGATAATTCGCACCTGAACGCGCTTGAATCTCACACCTGTCTCAACTCTATTGTTCGAATCTCCCGCCTGGTCCTTTGTCTCCCCTGCCTTGTCTTACAACATCCGCGTCTCTCCAACCTCCTCTCTCATCGCCACCATTACGGAATGTTCACTGGTCATGGAATCACTCGTCTATGAGAACTCGCCTTTGGCGGACTACCTCCAGGGTGAGTTATCCCGATTCACGTGTTGGGGGAAATCACAAAAGCTTATCTGTTCATACGTCAGGGGAAGGTGAACACGACCCAAGTTGGCCTGTCAAGGAGGCAGACCATAGCGATGATTTCTCCGACTCTACGGCTGCGGATTTTGCCCCACGAGGTGTTTCGAAGTTCCAGGAGCGTATTCGGAATAAACTGCCCAAGCCTCTCGAACGGAAAGTCTCGCGACAGCGGGCAGCACTGGGTCGACTCTATGATGTCTGCACGGTATGAACTCCCCACCTGATGCCTTGGCTGCGGTCAATACTGATGGAACTGTCTGCCACAGTCTGCTCTGAATTCCCGCGTTGGACGAAGCGACAACGAAAGATTCCTGGAACAGTTCGGCTATGTTATCGTTGCGTCTCAGCTGCTGAACGAACACAGTGCGCCGTCTTACACATCAGCTGCAGATGTGATGTCCACGGCTCTTCCAGCAGATCTCCCGTCTATCTCCACAACGTTTGGCATACAAGGTGCTGTTGTCACGGCTTCGACTTCTTTCTCCGTCGCTTGGTTGTTACATTGGAGCCGGTCTCGAACATCGTCTGGTCTTAATCCTCGGAAGGTCGGAGTTTTGCTGGTTCTCGTGCCCGTAATTGGGGTTCTGTTCTATGCATTCGCCAAGCGACAGTGGCTGAAATATTTGCGCCATCAAGCTGTCGACGCAGCTGTGACTTTCATTAGCAACGCCCAAGGGTTTGACTCTGCCGCTTCCGCGTCGGTTGTATTCATACAGGAAGTTGAGCTGGTCTCAAGAGGCTACCGCATGTAAGTTGCTCTGACTGTCAGCTTGGGAGCCAAAAATCACTAATCTATCGAGTAGAAGCACGCCGTTGCCCCCAGTAAGCAGACTTGAAGATCAGACGCAAACACGGCGATGTCTGAGACTGCGCCGAACCGTATCGGAATCGTTCTATCTCATGCTGGGCCAGTACATTCGGGCACAGCATACCCTACGCCCACTTACCGATGCCACCAACCTCGCCAAGTATTATGATATCTACGACATATCAGAGGAGGAGCTTATGGAGGCCGAGGCAGCGTTCGATGAGCGAGCCACCGAAGACCAGTACTCTCTACGTGCCCTTCGCACACTTTTCGGAAGACTCTACATCGTGAGAAAGAGTATCCTCTGCTGTCTCCTCGCGCTCGGCGCGGATGGCGGCGGGTCCGATATTGCTAGATGGACCACGGCAGTCGAGCAGATGCGGGACCTGGCCCATGTGACTGGCGAGAACATTCACAAGATGACCAACATCCTCAACGAGGACGATCGTAAGTACCAATCCTCGACACAATCCATGCTTAAGCTGAACATTGTGTCAGGTGATGTCATTCCGCCTTCTCCGCTACCAACAGCCTCACCCAACAAGGACAATCTCCGTGCACAATACCGAAATATCAATTCACTCTCCCAGGGAATTCGTGCGCTTCACGCAAAGATGCACATCCTCAAGGAGGCATCTAGTTCTAATCTCGAGCGACCGGATGCTGGCGAATTCGAGGCGAGCCTCATGCCCCAGTATGAATCGATTGGAGCGGATATCAGAAGCCTCCTCCAGGAGTGGGAGTCAGGCAAATCCGCATTGATGAGTAGCTTGGGAAAACCCGCAAATCCGGAATTTTCGCGACCCTCGAGCTTTCTGAAAACACCCCTGTCACCCACACCCAGCCTTGGAGGTTCTACTGCAGTCGAGGGCAGCCCTGCAGACGCCCTTAGAGCGTTGACTGGGGAAAACACAGATCCGAGCATCGTCCATACACTAGACGATGAGGAGGAAATATTTGAAGCAGTGGCTCTTCCGGCTCGGAACAAGAGGATGTCATTAACCCGGGAAGAACGAATCGCACGAGTCAAGGAAGATAGAGCACGACAAGCAGCCGCTCGGGAGCGCACTGATGCCAACACAAACATGCTCAAGGAGCTAGAAATGGTAATTAAGCAACGGCCTCGTACCACAATAGCTGCGAAACGTGTCACAAGCATTTGATTTCGCCATCATTCGACAGCATCCTTCCAACCCTATCTCCTCTACCGCCACCTCGATACCCGATTCCCTTCCCTTCCTCCTCCCCGCATATAACCACCTAAGCTTTACTCTACCTTGAGCTGGAAGCCGACTCTTCCTAGCAACCTTTGCAGATTGATACCCAGAAATGTATAGAGCGGTCCGGTGTCAGCGGCGTTAAGGCAGTTTTGCATTTTCTCTCAGCCTGGTTACTTATTATTACCTTTTTCCCCTGGTGGACTCCCGTGGGCCTTACAATCGTTGATACTGTATATCATGTTATTATTTTTTTTTTCCTTGACTCGTCTCTTCGTCTTCCTGTATACTCACTATGCTTGCCGAAGCAATGCTGGCAGCTTTCGCTCGATCTCGTTTGTTCTGTATCATCAGCCTTGTGTACATATCCTACATTCTAGCGTAATTATTTGTATCGATACCGTACTCAATGACGTCTGAAATATACTGTTTTACTCCATCGATCCAGGTGTATTCGATCATATAGATTGTGTGATTTGCGTAGTACGATGGAAGGAACTTCAATCCTGTGTTACTATGACTCGACCACTGTACGTCGGCGAAGTATTTGCAATCATCATGAAGTACAGCCGCAATTAACATTTCATCAGAGCTTCAGGCATCTCTTTCCGCCTCCTGTAGGCGTCGGTATTCCCCCTTCACGATATCCCGAAGCTCGGATTCCAACGATGGCGCAGACGGCTGCCACCCCAGCAATAGACGGGCACGACTGGCCCGACACCGTGAATTTAGCCCCCAACTAGCAGCTTCATAGCCTGCCCATTTTTGTGCCTCCTCGAAGCCGAAAGCCTCCTCTTCGGCCGATGGGATGAATCCTTCCGCCACACAAATTCGTCCAATTGAACGGGCCAGCTCACCCCAGCAATGCTCCCCATTCTCACAGAGGTAGTATGCCTCCGGACCCCAAAGCCCATCATCTTGCTTCGAAAGGGCCCTTTCGAAAAGAATCACATATAGGTTGGTCAAATCATAAATGTGGATATCGGTCCCGAATGAGAGGCCCCGGCCGATTATGGGAACTTTCTGTCGTTGGATGGTCAGTTTGGCTAGCTCATATATCTGTCTGCTGCGTTGGGAGCAAGGTCCTCGGCCTTGACCTAAATTATAGCAGTAAATTAGTTGATTTCATGCCCTTACATTTTGGTTTCTACTGAAGCTTACCGTAAACAGTTACCGGGGATATGATAGCAGTCTTCAGGACTTCTGGACGCACCGATCCAGCCTCAAACACCGCTTTATCCACATCTCGGTGGAACGCGTGGTCAGGGAAGTTCACAATCTCCTTAATGTCCTGCACATCATCATAGATTTTCTCGCCTTTCTCCCCATATACCTTGGTCTCGGTGTCTAAGAACGAGAAGATCCCGGCACCACTGGTATGCAACCAATAGACGGGATGTTCTTCAGTGTGTCCTTCTAGAGCACCCTGGGCTATTGCCTTGGCTGCGCCAAGGTGGTCAGCAGCATCGGCAGTGTCTTTCATACCGGTAAAGTCAGCTGGTACGTATTCCTTCTGGTGGATAGTATATAATAAAAACTGAATGTGTCCACTAACGGATGATGATATCGGCCCTAGCACTTTCTGCGACCAGCGTCTCTGAATCATCGAGACTGCCTTGTATAATCTCGACAGTAGGATATTGTGCCTTGATTTTTCTGGCCGCTGTCGCGGCTTCGGACTAACAAGCGGTAGTGCAGGTCGGGGTACTTGGATACAAGTACTGATAGAAGGTCGCCGCCGATGTAGCCGCTGGCTCCTGTTCTGTGGCTTGTGTGAGCTATCTAGGCTATGCATATTCTATCAAAGTGCTTTGGTTTTATGATGAGCGACTAACATGAATACTGTGGTCATATTTAGATCGATTTTGCGTTGGAGTTTTAGTTTACTGTCACTGTAAAGAGGGGGGAATAATCGTTCGAACAAGTTCACAGCTGATCCTAATATTTATACAACTTAATAGCTCAGTGGCCTGTAGTGCATGCACTATCTCTCCTCTGAGTTGTTCGAATGTTTGTCATCATCTCCAGACTGATTGCATTTGTAATCCAGCCATTACCGCGGAAGAGGACTTACAAAGTAAAGTCCATCTTCCCTGTCTTCAGGGATCCAAATTCCGCATTCTCCACATGTCCCTCCCTCCAGACCAATGGGATATTCATATCTCAACTACTTGCCTGCAGCTATCGAGCCATAGTACTGCAAGGCTAGCAAGAAGTAGCATTATCCCAGTTGTGATGTAATGCATTGCTGAGTTGGTACCATTATAGACTCAGAGGTGGATTAATTTGCGACTTTATAAGTCAATAATGTGCTTAGTGGTCAGTAATTGATGCCATTGTCATTGGGACCCAGAAAACTGTTAAGCTTCGTTCTCTGGTCAATTATTACTCGTGAATTGCAGGCAACGGTTTGGAGTATTCGACCACACACAATAATAGTTCAACATGCTTAGCTAGGCAATGCAAGACTCTTCTGAGACTGAATCCCTAGCATAAAAGCATAATTCAGCACCCTGTAGGCCTTCTAGGTACACAGAAATAACTGCCTATAGAGACGTTTCAGTTGTAGTATTTGTCATAGTGGTAGTGACACTTCTTTGTGACGGGTGCGGTATAGCCCAGCCTCAGGCACCACCCAGACTAACCCCAAAGGGTGATATCAGCCTAAGGAATGACGCGACTGGGACGCGTGCCTCCCCACTAATGAAACCCTCGAACGCGAATTCGCTGCACTTTCAGGTCCCTCAATAAATTCACCCCAACCTGAAAGACACGCCGTTATCCTTCCTACGCACTCAATTCCTTCTGTCAGTTCTTTACGATTTCCAATCTTCACGATACTCCTTTCACCCGCTAACCACCATCTACTTATCTCAGCCTCTCCTCTTTCTTCCACTTCTCCTTCTAATCAGCTTCTCACCGTACTCACATACCATCACATCAAAAGTGAGCGTCACAGCTTCAACTGGTTCAGAATTCTATGCTAACAGCTTACTCAGTGCTTGAAGCTCGCCTAGAACAAGCCAGTCTTCTGAAGCGCGTGAGTAACTCTACATCATATTGTTGCATGTCAATGCTTGATTGCTGACATTTGGTTTCTTTCTTCAGGTCGTCGACGCCATCAAGGACCTGGTCCAAGACTGCAACTTCGACTGCAATGACTCCGGTATCTCACTTCAGGCCATGGACAACTCCCATGTTGCTCTCGTCTCCATGATGCTCAAGGCCGAGGGATTCTCCCCTTACCGTTGCGACCGTAACATTGCCCTCGGTATCAACCTGCTCTCCCTGACCAAGGTCCTGCGCGCCGCCCAGAATGAAGATATCCTCACTCTCAAGGCTGAGGACTCTCCCGATGCCGTCAACCTGATGTTCGAGAGTGCCGAGACGGATAGACTTAGCGAATATGATATTAAGTTGATGGATATTGACCAGGAGCACCTGGCCATCCCGGAGACAGAGTACGCTGCTACGGTAGAGATGCCGGCAGCAGAGTTCCAGCGTATCTGCAGGGATCTGAATGCCCTCTCTGAGTCCGGTATGTTCTTCTTATTGGCAACGGGTGTGATCCGCGACTAATTCAACTCCTAGTTGTCATTGAGGCTACGAAGGAGGGTGTCAAGTTCTCCTGCCAGGGTGACATTGGCAGTGGCTCCGTCACCGTCCGTCAGCACACCAACGTCGAGAACCCCGCACAGAACGTCTCCATCTCCCTCACCGAACCCGTTGCCCTCACTTTCTCCCTCAAGTACCTCGTCAACTTCTGCAAGGCTACCAACCTGTCGAACAAGGTCACCCTGTGCCTGTCGCAGGAGGTGCCGCTCCTCGTTGAGTATGGCCTCGGTAGCGGTCATCTGAGATTCTACCTGGCTCCTAAGGTACGATGACTCCTCATCTGGCTTGTTTGAGAGTTGTACTGACTTATGATATTTAGATTGGCGATGAGGAGTAAGTGAACAATATGCGAAATCATAATGACGAGTGGGGAGCAATATGGAGGCAACGATTTCTCTTTTTTTTCATTTCAACTTCTGATGTTCGGAAAATATCCTGAATGTTCTCGGGGGCCTGTGTTCATTTTTGTTTCTATAATATCCAGCTAGATGCTAAGCGACCAACGTGTTCAAAGTCCAATTGGTTACGATAACTTTTGCAGTCTCTCTACATGTTATATATGATGTACGAAGCAGTGGATTTTGTGCAATGAAGCTGCATTGGTCAAACTGCATATAAGTATTCTGCAATAGCAGCTTGATTACATGTCCATAACACAGCTTTTCCTCCTTGACCATACAATATATCCCCTACCACCAAACCCATCAAGTACTCCGTACCTAAAGAAAGGGACCCATACAGGTCCCCAAACCCAACAATTAGCCGGGGGAAAACAAAGTCCTTTCCAGTTCCCAAACCGCAAACACACACAGATCCTCAAATATAGAACAGGGATCCAACTAACCTCAGAAAAAAAGAAGTGAAGCGCCACCCCCACCAGAATAATCGGAATCGAATGATACCAATCCTATCCCCCTAACCCACCCTATAAGGGGTGAGCGAGAGACAGGAAACGGCATGCTGCGTATTGCACTAAAGTGTCGCACACCCGATCAAAGCCGAGTGCACACACAATCTTCGCAACGACTCTCCCATGGGGAAAAAGAAGAAAAGGAATGTAAGAGGTTCTTACATCCTTCCTCCCCCCCGATGTTTCTGATGCCAATTGCAGGTGTGTGCAAGGATGTCACACCAGGCCCTTGAGGGCAGTACCGGCCATTGCAAATGATATTACTCATTTCCAAGTGGCGGGTGCACAGGGTGAAGATTCCTCCGAATTTCTCATTTGCAGTGGGTTTCGGGTGGTTTCCCGGAGGAAATCAGAGCCGAGGACAGGAAGGTATTCCTGTCGTGTGTAGCAAAGAAACGCAGCATTGGTGGGGATGGCGCTTAAGAGGAGAAAAAGAAAGGTGAGTCAAGCTTAGCTGTCGTGGGTTTTTTTATGGTGCGATGTGTTGGTGGTGGGCTTGACCGCTTACTGGATTGGGGGTTGGGGGAGTACGGGGATTGGTGTTTGTTTGTTTTGTTTGTTTGGCCTGAGAGGGTGTCTCTACCAAGTATTGTGACTGACTATCTTGTGAATTCGCAGTCTGAGATCTTCGAAGTTTAGATGTGCCTTTGGCATTGCTTATTTTTTGTGCGTTACCTTCTGGATAACTTCCGAGGTCACGGTTGCCTTGGCTGCATCTGTCGACATGGCTAGCCTGTCGGAAAGAACTGTCCGGACTTCTTGTCCTCTACAACTCGCACAGCATTGATTCACGTTATGTGTCATGTTGGGCTCTAATCCTACTCTGAACTTTAGTGCTCACCTTTGAGCCACCCTGATGCCGCGAAGCAGCTTCTCGATCTACTTATAAGCCCTTCAGGGCCTACCCAGCCTGCACAAACATCTAGTCCAGTTCAACGTTTCGCAGACACTTCTTATCTTCTACTCCTCACTGAGACACTCTAATACCAAGCCATGGCTCTACTGTGCTCCGAAAAGTCTGTCATGGACCACGCTCCATCATACATCATACTTATGCATGTCAGCTCACGATCATAGCCGCGTTCAGTAAAGCTTGCGAAACTAACCTCTTGCATGGTTCTGAATCACCCCATCAAGCTCAAGAGTCCTGTGTTGCGGGCCTAGTGCATATGCTGCCTAAGATCTGCGATGTGATGTCTGGGAAACATTAAGGTTCAGTTACAAGAACCAGAAAACACAACTCTACATGTGCGAAGGCCCAGATGTTTGTGTTCGAGTTCGCCACGTTCAACTCTGCTGTTTACCAAGACACGCTTTGGGCTCTACCCTCAAGACAACTCAGTTAAGAAAAATTTCGAGCTCATACACCTTGTTATCTTTATAAGCCATAACAACCTTTCGATGGTTGTAATCCTTTCTCCATCTGAACGTCGTAATATACAGAGCAGGGGAGTCCGTTCCTCGCCTCCAGCCACCTCCAATGAACGCCACTAGATAATAAGAAACTGATACCTGGCATGATTGGCTGCACGGGGAACAAATACTAATTCATCCTCGTTTCGGAAGAAGAGATATCATCCTACTTGGAATTGCTACGGAGGGTACGGAGTAGACATGTCACAATGGCCCGGAAGCACTGTGAGTATACAATTACTTATGGATACGGAAGAAGCAACAACTTGCAGCAAGGAGAGTTTGAGATCAAACATAAGGAGTTACTAAACGAAGTCTTCATACACAGTACAGCCCTCTGGAATGTAAGCTTCACCGCAAGGTATCTACTTATTACTCGGGTTTTCATATGTGGGACGGCAATCCCGAATCCACGACGGCCGGTATCCACACTAAAGCGCTAGCATGGTTGCCCTTGAGATTTTACGGCGAACCCAGAGCCACGGAGTATCTTTCGTGCTGAGTTTAAGCCCAAATGGATACCATATCGTGGATTGATAGTTGATCACCGGCGCGTCGGAGGGCCGATCAGCCGTGACCGAGTCGGTGGGTTGGGCGTCGCGTCCCGCCAATATTTCCCTTCCTTGCTCTCATTAGGCCCTGGGACAACTCCGGCATAGGGCTTTTACAGGAAGTCGCAAGTTGACGTGTTTTTTCGCTGAATTGCTTTTGCTGACCTCTCCCATCAGTCACGTAATTTCACCCGAGCAGGAAAAACAAGCGAGTAGCAGCGTTTCCTTTACCATCCTCCTTCAATGACTGGTTGGCCTAGCGGAGTAAACCTACAGCCGGTTCATGCATCCATCGTCGGGATCATCACCTCCATCTTCCGACTAGGCCATTCCTAAGTCCAAACAGTGAGATTCAGTGTCCAGCTCCACACAAATGCGGCTACGTGCCACAAGTCTCCATCGACAGCCTCCCACGGCCTACACACAGTCCAGCACCGACACACGTTGAGATGCTAGAATAAATGGCATTTCTCAATTCAGTCAGTCAGAACCGCCAATGACAAGGCTGAAGGTGGTCCACACGGTGTGGCCTGAAGCGATCGACTATGTGTAATAATAGCGCCGATCAATCCACGCTCTAGTTGGGGCTTATTGTTACGCTAGCTGCTGCAGGCCGTAGTTAGGGCCGCCTAGATCCTGCATCCCAGAGGAGCAGGCCGCCCGGCCGTGCTTGATTGCATAGACATGGCTGAAATAATTCTAGAAACGAGGCATAAGAGTGCACTAATGCGGATGAAGGGAGTGAGATCCATTTATTACTGAAAAATGGCTGGATACGCAGCAGGGCGATCGCTTCCTAACATTGACACTCGAAATTGGCCCTTCTATAGTTTGCCCTGTGGGCTTTATTGATTAGGTGTATCCCGTACATGCAGGGCCTTCTTCCCAACCCTTATCTCTGGCAGAATTCCGCTTCTCTCTAGATGCCGGTTTACCTCTCTCGTTTGGTGACCTGAAGGCTCTCGAAACGGGTCTATCCAGGAACTCTCATCGACTGGCACCATGGAGGAAAAGGTTGCCAGCGCACACGATCCGTATCCTTCGGATAAGGAGCAGACCCCATCGTTGGACGAAGAGGAACAAGAGCTTCACAATCTGACAAGAATCGCCTCTAGCCGAACCGGTCGCAGGATTTCCCACGCTGCTACGATCAATGAGAAGGATGACCCCCGTTTGGACCCCACTAATCCGGCGTTCGATCAACGTCTCTGGGCAAAGCTCGTCTTAAGAGCCCTGGACCAGTCCGGCATTGTACAGCAGACGCAGGGTGTCGTGTTTTCTAACCTTTGCGTGTCTGGATCAGGCTCGTCATTGCAAATCCAGAATACTATTTCCACACAGTTGGCAGCTCCCTTCCGCGCTGCCGCGCGTGCACTTTCGGGGCGAGCCTCCCCTCCGCCAAGGCAGATTCTCCATGGCTTCGATGGCTTCCTCAAGAGTGGAGAGCTTCTGCTTGTCCTCGGTCGCCCTGGAAGTGGATGTACAACATTCCTGAAGACCCTTTGTGGCCACCTGGGTGGTCTGACGCTCGAACCTCAGAGCACCATCCATTACCAAGGCATCGAATATGAGGATATGATCAAGCACCACCGTGGAGAGGTAGCCTACAACAAGGAAGTCGATCAACACTTTCCACACCTTACCGTTGGCGAAACGCTTTCTTTCGCAGCGCATGCACGGACCCCTCAGAAACGAATTGAAGGCTTGACACGCTCCGAATATGTTGAAACTCTCACTCAGGTTGTCCTGGCTGTGTTTGGCCTCTCAAACACCTATTACACCAAGGTAGGAGACAACTTTGTGCGAGGTGTTAGCGGTGGTGAGCGGAAGAGGGTCAGTATCGCCGAAATGTTCGTCTCAAGGTGTCGTATCGGAGCTTGGGATAACAGCACACGAGGTCTCGATGCGTCATCCGCTCTGAAATTTGTCAGGGCATTACGTATTGCTGCCGACATGGGTCGATCATGTCATGCTATCGCTGCATATCAAGCTTCTCAGTCGATGTATGATCTCGTTGACAAAGTCGTCGTCCTCTACGAAGGTCGCGAGATCTACTTCGGTCACCGCGATCGTGCAGTACCTTACTTCGAGGAAATGGGCTGGGAATTGCCAGATCGACAGGTCAGCGGCGACTTCCTGACTTCAATTACCAACCCAGGCGAACGAAAGGCCCGTCCTGACATGGTGGACAAGGTACCACGCACGGCGAAGGAATTCGAGGAATATTGGAAGCGTAGCCCCGAGTATAAGGAGCTCTGCGGTCAGATAGAGGAGTATCAACGTGCTCACCCACCAGATTCAGACGAGGCCAAAGCATTCAAGGCCCATCATGAAGAGCAGCAGGCCCGCCATACTCGGCCGCGCAGCCCATATCTTCTCTCTGTCCCGATGCAAGTCCGTCTCTGCCTGCGCCGGGCTTTTCAGCGACTACGAAACGACCTGCCAACCGTGATCGTTACGGTAGCGACACAACCCATTCTGGGATTGGTGATCGGCTCGATTTTCTTCAATTCTCCGCCCACAACCGCCACATTCTTCCAGAAAGGGGCTGTGCTATACTTTGCTGTACTTTTCAATGCCTTGATCGCACTCAATGAGATCATTCAGCTATATAGCCAGCGGCCAATCGCTGTGAAGCAAGCGGGTTATGCGTTCGTCCATCCCTTCGCTGAGGCCTTGGCCAGTTGGATCATGGATCTGCCTATCAAATTCACACGGGGTACTCTATTTTGTGTGATCCTTTACCTGATGTCCAACCTTCGACGAGAACCATCGCAGTTCTTCATTTGCTACATGTTTCTGTTGACTTCCGTCTTGACGATGTCCGGGATTTTCCGTAGCTTAGCTGCAGCAACAAGGACAAGCGCGCAGGCAATGTCAATGGCTGGTGTTTGTATCTTATGCATTGTGGTATATACTGGCTTTGTGTTACCGCAAGCATATATGCACCCGTGGCTTTCGTGGATCCGCTGGGTCAACCCCATCTACTATGTGTACGAGGCCCTGTTAGCGAATGAGTTCCATGGCAGGAACTTTGAATGCGCATCGGTGATCCCAAGCTATGCTACTGGCTCATCCTTTATCTGTTCGACCGTGGGTGCCGTTGCAGGAGAGCGGTTCGTCTCCGGGGACGCTTATGTGGAGCAGAATTACCAGTACTACTACAGCCATGTCTGGCGGAATTACGGAATTCTCGTCGCCTACCTGGTATTCTTCACCGGTCTCTATTTGTTTCTTTCGGAATACAACTCGGGTGAGACATCCAAAGCAGAAACCTTGGTTTTTCGATCTGGTCATGTTCCGCAATATCTGCTATCCTCCGATGGGATCGAAGATGGAGAAGCGCCCCCAGACAAGCCCGAAGTGGGGGACCAAGTGGATGCTATTAGTCTTCCTCAGCAAACTGACGTCCTTTCTTGGAAGGGCCTCAACTACGATATTCCCGTCAAAGATGGTACCCGGCGACTTCTCGATAATGTGAATGGATGGGTTAAGCCAGGCACTTTAACCGCGCTGATGGGGGTTTCTGGGGCTGGTAAAACAACGCTTTTGGATGTCCTCGCCCAGAGGGTATCTATTGGTGTTGTTACCGGCGACGTTCTGGTTAACGGAAGAGCTTTGCAGGCTAATTTTCCACGAGAAACTGGGTATGTGCAACAGCAAGACCTTCATATGGAGACGACTACGGTGCGCGAGGCCCTCCGCTTCAGTGCTATGCTCCGTCAGCCCGCTTCAGTATCGGAAAAAGAGAAGTACGAATATGTCGAAGAGGTCATTAAAGTTCTACGCATGCAAGACTTTGCGGAGGCAGTTGTGGGCTCTTTGGGAGAGGGCTTGAACGTGGAGCAGAGAAAGTTGCTGAGTATTGGGGTTGAACTTGCTGCAAAACCGACATTATTGATATTCCTCGACGAGCCAACCAGCGGCCTGGACTCTCAGAGTTCCTGGACAATCTGCTCGCTGCTAAGGCGGCTTGCCGATCACGGTCAGGCAGTCCTTGCCACCATTCATCAACCGAGTGCTCTGTTGTTCCAGACCTTCGATCGCTTGTTGTTCCTAGACTAAAGGGGGCAAAACTGTCTATTTTGGTGATATTGGGGACCAATCCCGCATACTTTTGGACTATTTTGAGCGCAGCGGTATTAGGCGCTGTGGGGACATGGAAAATCCTGCGGAGTACATTCTTGAGGTTGTGGCAGGGGAGGGATCGGAAGGCATTGACTGGGTTCAGAGATGGAACGATAGCCCTGAGCGCAAGGAGGTCCTCGCAGAACTCGAACGTCTTCAGGATCCACAACAACAGCCCGAGCCACGAGCCCAGGATGGTGATAGCAACAACTCGGAATTCGCTATGCCTTTCACCAGCCAACTCTACCACGTCATGAAGCGTGCGTTCCAGCAGTACTACCGCCAACCGGAATATGTGTTTGCAAAGTACTCATTGGGTATAGCGTGTGGATTGTTTATTGGCTTCTCCTTCTTCAAAGCGAACAACACCCAACAAGGTTTCCAATGTGCTCTCTTCAGTGTCTTCCTCCTTGCCACGGTTTTCACCACGCTCGTCAATCAGATCACGCCCCGATTCGTTGCACAGCGGGCGCTATATGAAGTCCGGGAGCGGCCATCCAGGGTTTATTCGTGGAAAGTATTCATTCTTTCAAATGTTCTCGTTGAAATCCCCTACCACATTGTTCTGGGAGTTTTTGTTTGGTTATCGTTTTACTGGGCTGTGATGGGCACGGGTCAAGATGCCGAGCGGCATGTCCTTGGCCTTCTCTACATCGTCCAATTCTATCTGTATGTGGCCAGTATGGCTCACTTCGTGATAGCCGCAGTCCCCCAAGCGCCGGTGGCAGGTATATTGGCCGTTCTCATGTTCGCGTTTGCGTTCATCTTCAACGGTATGCTGCAACCACCTGGAGACCTACCCGGGTTCTGGATATTCATGTACCGTGTCTCTCCTTTTACGTACTACACGGCTGGTGTCGGCAGCTCAATCCTCCATGGCCGCCCAGTGGAGTGCAGCGCTACGGAGCTCAGTGTTTTTGACCCTCCATCCAACTATACCTGTGGACAGTACATGCAGAAGTATGTTGAGGCCGCTGGAGGCCAGGTGTACAATCCGAACGCCACCTCTGCCTGCGAATACTGCTCCATGACAGTGGCCGATGAGTACCTTGCTCTTCGATGGGTCTATTGGAAAGATCGTTGGCGCGACTACGGTATTTTCTGGTGCTATTTCGTATTCAACATTGCCGGCGCTGTCATGTTGTACTATTTCTTCAGAGTGAAGAAGTGGGGGAAAGGGAAATAAAATGACTGACTGACATTCTTTCTGCCTAAATTGACCTACTAGTCAAGATATTCACTCGCTGCTTTATGCATATAGCTGGTTTCGGTTCTGACTACTACTTCTTCCTGTTAATACTCGTTCTCTTATACATATATTTCTGCTGCTCCATTGAAATTGTCGATAGCCATACCAGCTTGGTAGTTGGATCAATCAGATGAGCAAATTCTTCTTTTTGCTGCATCCATGGTAGTAATAATGTATTGTCCGTATCGGGACAGGAATAATTGACGAGGAAGTAGTTTCCGTGTATACCTCGCATCCTATGCACCTAGCCAAAACAATCAATCCCTTACTCCTTCCCCTTTCCCCCCTCTATTGTTCTCATCATTCCAGCTTCGGATGCTCTTCCCGACAGAATCATCTAGCAGCTACTCAAATCCCCCCGTAGTAACATTATTTGGTAACCTCCTCACCACGTATGTATTCAAATAATTTAGGCAGCCATATACGTACATCGGATATATACTCCATGTCCATCCCCAACGTCAGCGCTTCAATCATCATATGACAAGGGGGTATTACTAATTATCCTATTCGTTTCAATTTAATCCTTTTTTCCCCCTTTACCTGTAAGCTCCTTCGACTCCTAATAAAATGTTCTTGTTGTGATTAAGCTGGGAAAGACAGTAGTACTAAGAGTAGTAACTTGATTAGCGGATGGTGGGAGGTGAGGTTTACATGGTTCTACATAGATTATAAGTTTAGTCCGTTATTCAACAACAATCCGATGTGGTGTAACGGCTAACATCGCCGTCTTTCACACGGCAGCTCGGGGTTCGATTCCCCGCATCGGAGATTTCTTTTTCATCTCTTTTTTTGGTCTTTCTTTTCTATTGTTCAGATAGAACGAAACCTGTTTTTGTTTGCTTTCCTTGCCTCCTTTTTATGTGTATGTATAAATACCTACTGTCTTGCTCGAATACACTGTGATGTGTTATTGTTCTGCTTATTTCATTTGAAAATATCTAGGTTGTTGTTGATCATAGACAACTAGGTTGAATGTAACAGGATGGCTCGATAAGTAGTGTCTTTTGATTGATTATCTCCATGCAGCAAGGCAAATTAATAAATACAGTACATAATGCAAAGTCGTGATATTCACATAATCGGGGGTTGTAGATATGTAGATATAAGGGGGAAATGGTCAAAAAGAAATAAATGGACAAGGAAATTTCATCAATGAGACGCGACACGGCGCGTCATTGAGCAAGAGCGTGATGCGGGGAGGGTGAACAGCCACTTCAGACAAAACTCCGAGGAAATCAACAAGGAAAGACAGTCGAAGGTTCGTAAGAAAAAACCGAGCAACGCAGTAGGAGGTATCATATGGTAAATCCCGGAAACACGCCCAATCTCAGTATCCAAGCAGTAGCTCCACCTACTGGCGGACTGTTGCACAACTCGCTAACCTTTAAAGAAAAGATATATCGCTCCATGAATAAATGTGCAGTGGTTAGAAAATCGGAAAAGGAAAAGTCCCCCAATTTGCAAATTTGCTGTTATTTTTGGTCTTCCCTTTTTTTTTTTTCTTTTTTACGTTTTATTGTGTTTGGTTCATAACGTGGGGCTGAAGTCGCTCAGTCGATCATCATGCGATTCGGCACCTGGCCCGAGATATTGGAAGACAACTCAGTTGTCTTCTCGTCCTTGTCGCGGGACTTCTTCTTATGGACGTGCTGCTTCAGGCCTTTGTGGAAATTGTGCATACAAACGCAGGCGTTAGTGATCGTCAAAACGATCAAGAGAAGCGTGATAACAGCGAAGAATGTCAGAGACCGCCGGGCGGGCAGGTACTCTTGGTATGTTTGAGGCTGGTACATGCGGACCAGCTTGAATAGGAAGTATGCCATGGCTGCAAAGTATAGAAGCTGCGATACCAGTTAGAAGATAATTCAGACCCATCTGCTGCTAGGACAACGTACAATGACAACGATCATTCCGATCGAGCTCTCTCGTTTCACGAAGATCGCAGCGCAAACAAGAATAAGAATCGTAACGGGAATGGCAGCCGTCGTGAGAGCGAATTCAACATCCGTCTTGTTCGTGACAATGACAAGGAACTGAACGGTGAAACCGAGGAAAAAGAAGAAATCGAACTTCAGCAGAGCGATATAGATCTAGAAATCCTGTTAGATTCGGGTCCCCATTTCGACGGACATGCAGAAGTACCTGATATGTAAGATACCGGCGCTTCATTCGCAGATCGGCGCTGATATGCTTGTAGATCGACCATGCGAATTCATCGTAGAGCTTCCAAGCGATGATCATCATCAAAATTGAGCCCATGGCAACGACACACGGAATGATAATCAGAAAGGGCTCTGTCTCCCCCCACACGTCTATGGTGATGGCGCTTTCGGCCACGAGCATTTCGATGGAGTCCTTGATTTGCTGGACTTGCACCGCCCCGTAAATCAGAAGACCGAGATTGCACACGCACAGACCAATGACTTGAATGGTATTCTTGAGACGTAGAGCATCGTAAACGAGGATCAACTCATATATAAACCCGAAACAGTAGAGCGCCAAGAAGGTTGTTACTGTCTTTGACGCAGTCGAGACCTCGCCCTTTGGGAAGAGTTGGATCTGGAAGTTTGCGAAGACATAACTATTCGTGTGGTGATCAGCATAAGTACTCGGAAATTTGCGATTCAACAGTAGTAAAAGTCACACTTACGACTCGAGGGCAAGGGTAATGATGGTCTGGATGAGTGTGACAATGCAGAAGGACCAAGTCCATAACGAGTTTGGTCGGTACATCCTGTGTCGCTTTGGGGGATCCGGAGGAACATTCGTATACCCTTCTCGGGCACGGAAACCGCGTCTAAAAGATGGATCGAAAGTGCCCCCAAGCAGGGAGGCCCGAGAATTGTGGGAATAAATCTTGACGAAGTGCTCCGTTACGGAGCTGGTGTCCGTCGGAGGCTCAGGATCGGGATACAATATGACGGTTCGACCACCCGACGGCCGCGAAAATATAGCACAGGCAGAGGATCAAGGACACAGATTCGTGATGCGCGGAGGTGACAACCCCGATCTGAGTGGGTTGCGGCCGTGGCCTTGTTTTTGAGGATGTCAGGAGGGGGAGTTCAGGAGGTCGGAGTTCTCGAAGATGACGGGTTCTGAGAGGACGACCACTCGACGACAAGCGTATAAGCCACACCAAGCCACACTCGAGACGGGCTAACGGAGCGAGTGGAGGGGAATCTGCGCCCGGAGAATGGCTCGCTGCAGGGTGAAGGAGGAGGATGGGAAGTCTCGGGGGGATGCCGTAGGATTGTTAAGCCGTGGTGCGAATTGTCGTGTTACCTTTGGGCGGGGAGGCTCAGTCCGATGATCGATGGTTCGGGATTGGAGGAGGTCTGTTGGCGTAAGGCTGAGCACCTGCGGACTCAAAACCGAAGCCCAGAGTCAGTCGGAGAGAGGGATAGCAAGAGAGAGAGAGAGAGACCGGGGGAGGGAGAAAAGAGAGAAAAGGAATAAGGAGAAAAATGCAATAGAGGTGAAAGGGGAAAATGAAAACGAGTGTCGGGAGGAAGGAGGAAGTATGAATGTGAGAGGTGGAAAAGGAAGGCTGGGAGAAGAACGATCGAAGATGATGGGTGGAATGGCAGTGAGAGAGCGAGAGACAGAGGGAAAACGGAGGCTGCTGTCAAGCTAAGCCCGAGATGTGAATAGTGAACCAACAGACAATTCCAAACGGATTACTCACGCACTTTTGGAGAGAAGGAGGAGAAGGAGGAGGGGGCTGCTTTTCGGTCGGGGGAGGCGTATGTGGCATCCAGGGTTCAGCTGGGAGTCCAGACACAGCAATGGAAGGGAAAAAGCGGGAAAAAGCAGCGATGATCACAAAAATCCGAGGAGGGTTGGACGATGCTCTGGAAGACTAACTAATCCACACCTTACATGACAACCCAGTTTAGTCGGAGTCAAGCATATAAGCGACGGTTAACGGCAAAGCAAGTTGCGTTGGGGTTCACCCAAATGTGCCAGACTCCCGTCCTGGGCCCAATTTTCTTCTAATTTTATGATGGTTTATCATGGCGTTCGGCTTATACACGGGATTATCCTCTCAGAGCCAAGAAGCTTTTAATCTACCCACGGTAATTACGGGAGGGACCTGGACCATTCATGAGGAAAATAGTCTTGGTTACTCAGTCAGTACTGAACATGAAGATGAGATATGCTCCAGCTTGTTTGGCTGTTCTTGACTATTTTCCCTTGCTCCTTTTTCTTTCTTTCTTCCTGAGGACAGACAAAGGCTTCTGCTTACGGAGGGATGTGTGTTTGTTGTGGTGATAAAATCAATCCTTCGGTGTGTTGTTGTGAATTGTTGTTATTCGTTATTCCGGGTCTCAGAACTGGATCCCGTGCCTGGGCTAAACTCGAGAAAGAAAGGAACTAGACTCGATTGTCTCCTGAATTCGTCGCGTCGCAGTGGGTCGGACCCATGGACCGGCTGCCTCTTGAAACTTGGGTTCCCGATTACGATTTTATTAACTCTCTAGTAAAATGCCGCGCGTTACCTCTCTCAAGCCCTATTATTACTTGACTATTGTAGCTCCAAATTTCCGTGTGTGCACTTACTCGCATTTCGCCCCAAAGGGGCGCATCCGAGTCACACAGTTCTTAGTAGAATAGTTATCGGGCTGGCTACCGAAGTACCGACAGAACAGTTATTCCAAGGTGTTGGGGCATTCATCGATCGCGTTATTTCGGGAGCTTTGTTATCCAATTGGATTACCTTGATACTCTAGATTATCCGATCGGTCGAAAAACTGTATCAGCAAAGTGCAGCCGTTCTATACACCATGGCAAGTGGGTATGGGGGAATGTCAACGTTTCTAAGTGGCGGAAGAGCTGCAAACCAACAGCTCACAAGAAAGTCTAAAATAGGCAAGCATGGATCGCTGACGGCAGGAGATCCGTAACTATAAGATGGAAGAATGTTTGAAAAGCGATCTACATGTGAATCATCCATATCCACGACATTTTGTAGGGAAATATGCCCACCATGCGATGCCTTTGAATCAGATCCATAAACTTCACCATATCTGGGTTGTTGTTCACTATACCGGCCTGAGAGATCCCGCTTACGAAAGATCTACGCCGTAGGATGAGGATGTCTTAGGCAACCATTCCACTGTTTACTAGTTATCTACAGCAGTCAACTGTGTGCAGACTAGATAAACGTTGCACCGAACTACCTCCCCATCTAGACTAGCGCGCGCCAGACGGCTTCCCTTTGCCCCGGAGATGGAACGGGGCCAGAATTGGGGCCAAATTTGTGGTGGCCGGCTCAGATCAGACCAGATCCGTGGCTCAGCTTCCTGAAACCTAGTACAATGTGCGGTGTCACTTTGGGTGCATGGCAACCTCTGCATGGTCAGCAGTTCCTCGTTCAGTCAGTAAAGAAGAAGAGTGATTTTGTCGTTGCCTCGCTTCTGCAGTGAATCATGAAGCACCTGGAAGAGGTCTAGGTCGACAAAATTTGCCTTAGGCAGACGCATAACGACATTTAAGCCTCTTCTCACGCCGGGTTACGTACCCATCTAACCTTATTGTCGGAGTCGACGCCGTACCGACGAATTAGCTAGACCTGATAACGTGTATCTCCAAGAGCAGATACGGAGCAGAAAGTCTTCATCTACTTGGGAAACCTCTTTGATTTCGGTGACTCCGGTCTCACCATGTATGCAAGCACAAGCACCAATGCGGTTCTCAAACCAAGGTGCTGAAAGCCACAGGTCTGTGAGCCCATGAATTCTTCTAAGACAGTGTCGTGTGGCTATTTTAGTGCGCTTTCCCCTCCCTCCCCTTGCTGCTTGCTCCATGTGCCATTCAACGTGCTTAGTGTGCCCCCGGTGAAACAACGGCAATGTAAAAAACACCCAAGATTTTCCGTCGTCACAGATTGCGGTATTGCTATGGCGACACAGGTCTCACTCAGGCTTGTCTGAAGTCATGACACTAAAGGGCTGTCTTCTCTACGCTTTACAACTACACTCTAGCTCAGCGAGTGGAGAGCCCGTTCTAATTGGTCGTCATGTCAGGAGAACTCTTCCAACGGCTGTCGCGTCTATGTGGCTGCCTGCCAGCGGTTCTGGAATGGCATCCATGGGCCGGATCTCTGCTGGTTCAACTTAAGATTGAATTTTCCACGTGAGTGGCGGGTAGACAAACGAGTCTGCTCCGCAAGAATGGATAAATCAGCCGCGCGAGACTGAACTGCTCCACAGTGTTTTCAGGGACACGCATAGGGCTCGTGGTTTTGCCCCTTTTAGCCGTAGACTATCCGTGCCTAAAGCATCACTTCGTCGGAGCTGACCTGCCTGATTGTGGAGTGGAGTCGAGATCTAATCCAAGGTTCTGTTCACCGGGCGCACAACATCTGGCAGTCTACAAAGTTTAGACCCGAGATCGTCACAACCTATGTAGCTTCAAGGTCTAGAATTTGTAGTGGAGAGCGAAGGGTTAAGAGACTCATGGGCCAGTGGAGCTTCAGAGCCTCGCTTTGTAGTCGATCAAAGTACACTGTGGCTTATTGAGATCAGGAATAACGACAATTACACCACACTAGCCATACGTAAAAACCAAGTGCAAAAAGGGACATCACATTAAGAGGTTAAAACGGAAAGGAAAGAATGAAGACAAAAATCAAAAAGAGAACTCCGATGCGGGGAATCGAACCCCGAGCTGCCGTGTGAAAGACGGCGATGTTAGCCGTTACACCACATCGGATTTGTTGTGAAAGTTACAGCAACTTTATGTTAAATAAGCTACACTTCTCAAAGTAGAGGTCTTGGCATTACCGTAAATGACGGTACCTTCCGCCAGTTGGAAATCGTGAGCGTGGCCTCTTTCTGGCATCTCGCGACCTCACCTCCCGGACCTCCTACCAGTATCTCCTCCTCTTCTACTCTTCAGCCGACTCCTTCCCTCTTCATCGGCCAATTGCTTCCTTGCTTCTTGTTGTCATTATTGTTTAATTCAGCTTCACTTTCTTTGATTCTTATCTTCTTGAATCTCCTTATTCTCCAAAATGGTGAGCACCCTTGTCCTGCCGATCCTCTTGGTGGCTACCGTTGTCTCCCAAGCGAACTCAACCAGACCATCGACGAATTGTGACAACTTCAGTCAATTAGACTAAGGGCAACCTCATCTAACGTCTGTATTCTCTTCAGGCCTCTCCCCGTGCTGCTTCCCCCATGACCTCCGGTGCTGAGTCCGGTCCCGACTCCAAGTCTGCTGGCGCTGGCACCGGCGCCTCTGCTGTCTCCTCCGTCAACCGCCCTTCCTCTCCTACTCCTCCTGGTGGTCCCCGGGCTGCTATGCGTCGCCGCGCGGCCGCTGACCACAAGGAGTCCCTCCGCAATGCCAGACCCAGCTCGACTCGCGCCGCCGGTGCTGGTGGCTCCTCCGGCACGATGCTCAAGCTCTACACTGACGAGAGCCCCGGTCTGAGGGTTGACCCCGTTGTTGTCCTGGTTCTCAGTCTGGGCTTCATTTTCTCCGTCGTTGGTCTCCACGGTAAGTGTGCTTTCCGGGTTGTCTTCTGGGTGGTGAAGTGGCCTCTAACGCGCATATCCAGTCATTGCCAAGATCACCCGCAAGTTCTCCTCATAAGCCGCTGAAATGCGACTTGTACTCTCGCCCCGTTGCTGTCTCCTGGTCCTATTATACGTGATATGTCTGGCTCGTGTCGAATGATTCGGGGTCGCGCGCGAGATCAGCAGCGCAGGGATCAAGCGAGGCCAGCGAATCCATCATCCAACCTTTTGCCCTTCGATACATATACCCCTGGTGTCCCTTGCCTCTTTCTTGTGTGTGCTGGTAGTGGGGAAGGCACATGCCGATCTTGTGCTTCTACAATTGGTCCAAATCTATCTGCAGAATAGGATGGAACAATTATCGCTAAATTATGCCGTGCACTTGTGCCCATCAACAATTAATGGAGAGCCCTAGTTCCGTGAAGAAATGCGTTTTGTGTAATATAGTGCTTGTCAATGAAAACGAGACTCGATGAAAACCCACCCCGATCCTTATATCAATTAATTAAATCAAACAAACCCACAACCACACCCCCATCTCCTCCCTACTCCTGCGCAGCAATCAATTGACGAATCTCCCCAGCCCTCCTCACCAACTCCCCCACATCCCCCACCTCCGGCCCAGGCAAAGAACTCACATACCCAGGATACACCTCACGAAAAACCTCCCTCTCCCCACCATCATCCTCCCCGTCCCCATAGACAGGAACCAGCTTGACATGTGCATAATCCACCTCCAACCCCTCAAACACCATCCCACATCTCCCCACTCCCAGCGCCTCCATCAACACCCGTCCAACCGTCCACGCCGCGCCCATCAATCCTTCAAAGTCTTCCTCCCCAAGGGCAAATATATCACTCCCCAAATGTGTTCGCGGCACTAGCACCGTGAACCCGGGCGTGTTCGGATAAGGCGTTAGAAAGGCTACACGGGACTCATCCTCCCAGATACGCCATTGAGGGTGCTCGGTGCCCCGAATTATGTTCGCGAAGAGGTTGGTGTCTGAGGAAGGGCCGTGGAAGGTGTAGTTGGGGGTGGATGGGGTGTGGGTGGTGATAATGTCGGCTATGTGGGTTAGGTGGGCGGAGGGCATGCGGGGGCCGGATTTGGATGTTATGTAGCTTTGGGGGTGGGAGGAGGATTGAGGGTCGTTGAAGGTTGTTTCGGGACTGGTTATCGGGGTCCAGGTTGAGGTGAGGCCGTGGAGGGGGAGGAGGGAAAGGGTGGTGTTGCCGGAGGTTATTAAGGCGATGCGGGGGGTGTGGTAGGTTGATTTGAGGGAGGGGATGATGGTGCGGAGGGTGACGAGGGTGGAGATGAAGGTGGACTTGGGGAGGGCGAAGAGTGTGGTCTTGGGGGTGGTGGTATTGGTTAGGGTTGCGATGGTGTGGCCGGGTGTTGTTGGGTGGTGGGAGAGGGAGATGGTGAGGTTGTTGGTGTGGTAGATTTTGGTGGTCATGTTGTTGTGGTGGTGGTGGTGGTGGTAGATGATTTGGTCCTGGTTGGGGTAGGCTGTGAATGTTTATGTGATGGTGAAGGTACCTTGGTGCTAGTGCTGATGTATAGTTGCTTGAAATGGCGTGAGTCATGGCTAGCTACGAATACTAGCTCAATTTATACGGTGGTGAGATGATTAGATCATTGCAGTAGTGCCAGACTTGGTGGGTTGGTAGGAGGCCTAGTATATTGTTTGAATATATACAGTGCCAGTGTAGAGAGTCCTGACACCGAGACCCATAGATTATACTGAGTGATAATGTCACATGTACATGGGCACCCAACTGCCAGAGAACTACTATGACATTAGAAGGACTGTTCAACTCTAGCACAGGTGATGTATATATTATGCACACATGCCCCCAGTAAAGGACGATACAATGGCAGTAGATATATATTAGTAAGTAGATCAATCCACATACTAAGAATGGCCTAAGGTGAAGTACACGTGGATGACATATTCACACAAGCAAGGTCTGCCCTACGCACAGTACTGAGATCTGGCATACCTCAGATGCAAAGCAAGATCAGTTGGTTCCTACTCAGACACCCACCAATTACAGGGATGGAAGCACGATGGAAATTCCCCGGTTTCAAAACCAAGAGCAGTGGGGTAGACCCCCAAAGCATTAGTGGCAGGATCGAGTAAGTAATGTAGTAACTGATAGAGCGCTATCATCAAGTCTGCTCCCCATAAAGCCATGGAGCTCTTGGCAGAGCGACAGGCTGCACCAACAAACCAATCCATGACTTGGCTGACCTCCTTATCTGATAGTCTACGGTTTCTTATCATCGTCCGCTCCCGACTCGGGCCAATAGGCGTCGTTGCGCTGACCTCCGCTGATAAGAAGCATTTCCGCCTCGCCAATAAGCTGTCCGGGCTTGATACGTTGATAACCCACCTGGGGTTCGGCTGTTCATTTTCGTGCAAAGAAAGTGGAGGGGCCATGGGATAATCCATGTGTATGCGAATGGAACTGTGGAACGATGGCACTGACTAGATTGCTCGGTACTAAACTTCCTGGAGCTAGTCCGCTGCCATTAATGTTACACTCCCATCTGATGAAAGCACATTACGAAACGACCACCAGGAGTTGTTCTTATCAGCCATTCGCTTCCCCAGGCCTGACTCCTCGGATCCAATGATATTGGATCGGTAGTCATTGATTCAATATGGCCTTCCCGCCGATCACCAGCGTGTCTGCGAGGTCGGAGATTTTTCAAGGGTCCCGTGCCTTATATGTTCTTGCCTCTGCCGCCATGCTCAAGATCTTGTCTCATTCAGTCATCCTACAGCCATAGCAAGGCATCGCTTCGCGTGTTCATACGCTGCCAACATGTCTTCAGACACTGTCACATTCACAGCGCCTCTCTCGCAAGGGTTTGGATATGGCATCATCATTGGTCTGGGCTTTGCCTTTGCCCTGCTTATGATCTTTATCACCTGGGCTCTGAAGAGGTATGTAGTCTAATACCATTTCAACCATGGCCTTTGGCCCCTTCAAGCTTTGGAGTCTAGCGAGGCTTACGGTTTTTGTGTAGATACCAAAATGAAGTGCAGACATCGGAAATGTTCTCAACGGCTGGAAGATCAGTCAAGTCGGGCTTGGTTGCCGCGGCAGTTGTCAGTAGTTGGACATGGGCTGCAACTCTTCTTCAGTCGACTACTGTGGCTTACGAGTACGGCATCTCGGGTCCTTTCTTCTATGCATCAGGTACTTACAGCCAGCAACAATACGGTCAATATCATTCTGATTCGGTGATACAGGTGCTACGGTCCAGATCATCTTGTTCGCTACACTGGCCATCGAGCTCAAGCGGAGGGCTCCAAATGCGCATACCTTCCTCGAAGCTCTCCGTGCTCGATACGGAACCGTTGTTCATGTTGTTTTCATCGTTTTCTGCCTGATGACCAACATTCTCGTTACTGCCATGCTGCTTACCGGTGGTTCTGCCGTCCTGACGTCTCTCACGGGGGTTAATACAGTTGCTGCCTGTTTCCTCCTGCCAATTGGTGTCGTGCTCTACACCCTGTTTGGTGGTATAAAGGCAACATTCATCACGGACTATTTGCATACCGTCGTGATTATTGTCGTCATCTTCATCTTTGCATTCTCTGCCTACGCGACTAGCGACAAGCTTGGCTCCCCTGGAGCTGTCTATGATGCACTAGTAGCAGCATCGAAGCTCCACCCAGTTGACGGCAATGCAGAGGGAAGCTATCTGACCATGAGGTCGAAGGAGGGTGGCATCTTCTGGATTATCAACCTGGTCGGCAACTTTGGGTATGCCAACCACCACACTCCCGTATAAATTGCTTGCTAACGAACCCCATCAGTACTGTCTTCCTCGACAACGGATACTACAACAAAGCTATTGCCGCAAGCCCCGTGCACGCTTTCCCCGGATATGTCATTGGTGGTCTTTGCTGGTTCGCAATCCCTTGGTTGTGCGCCAGCACTCTGGGCATGACTGCTCTCTCTCTGGAGGGCACTCAGCGCTTGAGCCCCGACGACGTCACAGCCGGTCTTGTCCTGCCCTTTGCCGCCGTCAAGCTTCTCGGCTATAGCGGCGCAGTATGCACAACAATCATGATCTTCATGGCAGTCACCTCCGCTTTCTCTGCCCAGCTGATTGCTGTCTCATCCATCTTCACCTACGATATCTACCAGGCCTACATCGACCCATCCGCCAAGGGCAAGCGTCTCGTCTGGGTTTCGCACATGACCTGTGTGTTCTGGGCCATCGCCATGGCCGGCTTCTCCACCGGTCTCTACTACGCTGGTATCGGAATGGGCTACCTCTACCTGCTGATGGGCGTGATCATCTCCTCTGCAGTCTTCCCCGGCGCCATGTCCCTCATCTGGAAGCACCAGAACTGGATCGCAGCAGCCGCCTCGCCACCCCTCGGCCTTGCAGTCTCCTTTATCGCCTGGCTCGTGACAACCAAGAAACAATACGGCATATTAACCGTCACCACAACCGGCGCAAAGTGAGTCCATCCCCACACCTTCTCTCCTCAAACAATCAACTAACATAGTTAAAAGCTACCCAATGCTCGCCGGTAACGTCGCCGCCCTCCTGAGCCCCGTGATCTTCTCCCCGATCCTCACCCTCATCTTCGGCTCTCAAAACTACGACTACGGCACCATGCGCGCCATTCGCCGCGTCGACGACGCCGACGTAGCAGCAGCCGCTCACATCGACATCGAACTCATCCCCGGCGAAATCAACACCCAGTCCGCCGCCCAGGAGGAAGAAGAAACACGCAAACTCAACCGCGCCGCTCTCTACTCCCGCACCTTGACCATCTTCATGGTCCTCTGCTTCCTCATTCTCTGGCCCATCCCTATGTATGGCAGCTCGTATGTCTTCAGCAAGAAGTTCTTTACGGGTTGGGTCGTTGTCGGTCTGATTTGGCTTTTCTGCACGACTTTCGGGGTGGTCATTTTCCCGTTGTATGAGGGTCGGGAGAGTATTGTGAGGACGGTGAGGATGATGGCGTTGGATATTATGGGGAAGAGGGGAAGGAGAAAGGGCATGATTGTTGGGGAGATGACGAGTGGGGATGTTTCGGGAGTGCAGACGCCTGTGCCTGAGAAGAAGGAGGTTTTGGAGAAGTAGGACCTTTTTTATGGTAACTGGATGATGAGATGTGTTTGATGTCTGGAAATATTGGGCTTGGGATGGTTACGATTGGTTTTGTTATTTTGGCTTGGATATATACCCCATTCGTTACTGTACAGTTTTAAATTAGATAGTATGATAATATGGATCTACACATATAGTATGCACCTCATTAGAGCAATTAACTCCGATTCGATACAATACATGCACGATAGCGAGTAAGCTAACCACCAGACGTCAAGAACAGCAAACAAGCAAAAGGTATTCGATAAATACAGAGACAGACCATCAACCCATCATAATACATCATCAGCGAAAAAGCATCGAAATGATACATCACTTATACACATGGTTCTGCTGCTCTGCCTGCTGCTGCGGCGCTACCACACCCCCGGACGCCTGTGGAGGCGGGCCCGATGCCTGCTGCGGGGGATAGAAAGGCGCACCGCCGCCATAGTACGCCTGCGGTAGTTGACCCGGTACAACACCTGGAGGGGGTCTTGTATCTGGTGTGATATCAGGACGGTCGCTGGAAACAAGTGTTAGTTTCTATCCTTCCCTGCTCCTTGGGTAGGTTGGAGGGAGGAATGGAGTTACCGTAGATCCTGCGTGAAGCGGCATGTATAGCAGGTTACTTCCTATAAGGATATTAGTTTACGCCATCCAAGGTGCATAGAGAGGAGAGAACAGTCTATTAACATACCTTGTACTTATGTGTTGCGAGAGGGATGACAGGCTATAAGTATGTACGGTCAGTTTGGTCCGAGGTCATGTGGACGGGGGACAAGGTTACAATGAAGCAGACGGTGAACCACGGCCTAGTTGATCATCATACATTAGCATACACCTCCAAACATATTCCCATCTAAGAAATTAGTCAAGTTGAAGCTTACCATCTCGTCAAACAATGACCATTCCAATGTTGGCCTAGATCAAAAGGAAGACGGGTCAGTCAATAATCGATTTAATTATTGGTTGGATCAGGAACCAGAGCTAAAATTAGCAGTCATGATTGTCAGGGTCCAGGGGCTCACAGTTATAGCAGAACGCGCGGACATTCTCGTATCCTTCTAGCATGGAAGTGAACTCTGGATTCCTTTGGTGTTAGTTTTGGCATACTCTTTGTTGGTCGTGGGTTCTTGTGGAATCGATGCTCAAGATGGTCGTCGCCCCGGTCGGTGGTCGTGTGGAGTAACTAGGAGGGAAGGGAGTAGATAAGTCACATACCATGTGTTCCGAAGGTGATGCAGATGGCCATGTTTACGGCTTTGGAGTGCTCCCAGGATAGACAACGGGTGGGTTGGTATATTCTAACTAAGGAGGTAATAAATGACAGGAATCGGGATCGTGTTGGATCATGTAATGCGACGTGTAGAAGGACAACATTGGCAGCAGCCCAAGTAATGGGAAGGGGGAGGCAGCCATATAATAAACTGATTGGGGCTGACGTGTGGCGCTGTGGCTTGGCGCGGTTTGGCACTTGGCGTTCCGCACTCGGCGGTGTCGTAAGTTGCTGCGGTCCCATTATATATATAGTGAGTTAGCAGTGTAGCCTGCGTGCTGGAAAAGCTACGTGTCTACGGTACAGCGCTGCAGTAGTTCTGCGATTGGATCAACTTGTATTCACTAGGATATTTTGAAATGATTAACAAAGAATTTGAATCAAGTAGCAGGTAAATGCGCGGAAGAATCACCGCCTCGTTGTGCCCTCTAGGCAACCCCACAGCATTCCGTTTTGGACCATATGGCTGCATTTCCTTCCAGCTCTTGCATGGGACCTTTCACTGCACGATACTTCTGCTTGAATTATCCGAAAGGGTTATAGACATCGCTTTGGCGAATCAGACCGGTGTCTGCGGTCGTATGTTCATTGGGTCTTGAAAAGGAGGATGGCGCAGTGCCCGAGGTAGAAGTAGATGAAGTGTTTCGTCTCTGCTCGAAAGTTAGCCCGTACCCCTGATGCCCTGGCCATGACACTCACCATGCGTGACGAAGCTGCCAAAGTTCCTTCCGACTACACAGTGCCATGTCGCACCCTTGCGCGAATCGAACTGTAGATTGTGAGCAATGAGGGGTGGTCCGGATACAGTGCGCAATGCTGACCTCTCGCTTGATGTATTGGGCGATATCCTGCTGTCGTTAGCATAGTCAACCAACAGATGACACCGAACCTACCTTCTCAATGTGGTACTTGTCCATTGCCTCAATTGCTAGCCGTTGTATTAGCCCTCCTTTTCGAGGTGACCCGTAGGGCTGACCATACCAACTTCAACAGCCTCCTGCTGCATATCCTCCGTCTGCCATGTTGTAAGCACAATTCTTGGTTACCTCCAGCAATTCCTCTTACCATATCGACGGACTTGATCTGCGCTGAACGGTCATGTTAGCCATCATTTGACAATGCCGCGTCCGGGGACTTACCCTCAAGCTTATCTTTCTTTTCGCTAGCCATTTTGCTGGACGTCGATGAGGAATGTAGTAATAGGTTGAATGAGCAAGGATTCAAAACAACGATCAAGCGCTATTAATTTAGTGTACGCAGACGTCCCACGAAGCCCAATGGAAGTATTGGGAATCAACATTGCTGGCTGCACGCAATGGACGCCGCCCGGATCACGCACGGGCCAGGCCGCCATCCTCACCGCCCTCGGCACTATAAGGAAGCAAAAAAAAACATTCCACCAAAATTTTTTCGAACTTTTTCTTTCCATACAATTTTAGTGGCACACATTGTCACAATCATGGAGAGCACCAGAGTATTTGTCTCTGGCCTTCCGCCAACCTTGTCTGATGATCAATTGAGGAAGCACTTCGCTACTCGCTTCCAAGTCACGGACGCTCATGTATTGCCTAAACGCAGGATTGGCTTCGTGGGCTTTAAGAGCCATGAGGTGGCCCAGCAGGCTGTGTCTTACTTCAATAAGACTTACGTGAAGATGTCCAAAATCTCAGTAGACATTGCTAAGCCGGTATGTGCTCTACTCCCTATTCCCACTTGCTTTGTTTCTTTTGTTTTCCCCGCTGACAGTCAAGGTGGTCTTGTGACTGACCAGTAATCTTGTAGATCGATGCCGAACCCACTCGCAAAGCTGGAAAACATGATAAGAGTTCTGCTAGCAATGCTGCAGATACTTCCCTCAAGCGTAAACGGGATGGCGAGAACGCCCCGCAAGACGCTCGCTTGCAAGAGTATCTCTCTGTAATGCAACATTCGTCTAAGACCAAGACATGGGCAAATGATGATGTGCCCAAGCCGCCGGAGAATGACTCACCTGCAGAACAGCCCGCTGAAGTAGAGGAGCAACCTCAGGAGCTTACCTATGCACAGAGGAAGAAGGCGAAGCTTGGCGAGGAATATGATCACTCTAAGGAGATGCACACAGCTGACCGCGAAGCTCATGGATCACCTGAACCCATGGTGGTAGACCACAGTGGAGAAGGCAACGCCGAGGCACCGGCAGAGCAAGATGATACTGTCGCCGAGGCTGAGGCGCCAGCTGTTTCGGATGCGGACTGGCTCCGCTCCAAGACAAGTCGCCTTCTTGGTCTGCTTGATGAGGAAGAGCAGGCGGATTTCGACGCTGCTGCGCAGCAGAAGGAATCTGCAGCTCCAGAAGAAGCAGAGGATCCAGGTGCTGACTCTAGGGATGCCCAGATTGTCGCTCCCGCAGCGACTGAGGATAAGACGGTTCAGGAGCCGCAGGTCGACACGAATATTGAGAATATCCGTCTATCTGCACGTCTGTTCGTGCGAAACCTTGCTTATGACACCTCGGAGTCAGATCTTGAACCGCTATTTGCTCCCTTCGGACGAATTGAAGAGGTTAGTGAATCCATGAGTTTTATTTTCTGCCATCCACGACCCCCTCCCCAGCTCAATGATGATCGTCCTGATAGGGACATCAGATGCAAAGCACATGATGTTACCAGGAAAGAGTATTTTAGTAGATGCCTCTTGTTATCTGATGAGCTATACACCTCAATATTGTTGCTTGATTCACTCATTAGTTATTTGAATTATGCTAATGTGCCTAGATCCATGTGGCTTTCGATACTAGGGTTAATACCAGCAAGGGCTTTGCCTATATTCAGTACCTCGACGCAGATGCGGCCGTAGAGGCCTACAAGAATCTTGACGGAAAGCACTTCCAAGGTCGCTTGATGCATATTCTGCCAGCAGCTGCAAAGAAGACTTACAAGATTGATGATGCGGAGCTGGCGAAACTACCCCTGAAAAAGCAAAAGCAGATCAAAAAGAAGATGGATGCTTCGTCTTCTACGTTTAGCTGGAACTCTCTCTACATGAACGTGAGTAGCTCGTATGATAGCCGCCAGTACTATACGCTAATATATTGCAGACGGATGCCGTTATGTCTTCAGTAGCTGAGCGACTTGGTGTTTCCAAAGCAGATCTTTTGGATCCTACTTCATCTGATGCTGCTGTGAAGCAGGCCCACGCTGAAACCCACGTAATTCAAGAAACGAAAGCTTACTTCTCAGCTAATGGGGTTAATATCGAAGCCTTCAAGCAGCGGGAGCGTGGAAACACTGCTATCCTTGTAAAGAACTTCTCGTACGGCGTCAAGACTGATGAGCTCAGGAAAATGTTCGAACCATTCGGGCAAATAACGAGGTTACTCATGCCCCCTAGTGGAACGATAGCTATCGTGGAGTTTTCGAGACCCGATGAGGCCCAGAAGGCTTTCAAGGGACTTGCCTACCGGAAACTCGGAGACTCCATCCTCTTCCTGGAGAAGGCACCCAAGGATCTGTTTGATGCTGCAGTCGTGCCACAGAAGGCAACGATAGAGACTAAGGCTGTCTCTCAAGGCTTCTCCACTGCTGACACTTTCGCGGCAGATGAGGTTGATGACCTTACGCCCACTACAACCCTCTTCGTAAAGAACCTCAACTTTGCTACTACGAACCAGAGTTTTGTGGACCTCTTCCGGCCACTGGACGGCTTTGTGTCTGCTAAGATCAAGACGAAGCCTGACCCTAAGCATCCTGGACAGACGCTCAGCATGGGTTTTGGTTTCGTGGAGTTCAGGTCAAAAGCCCAGGCTCAATCTGCGCTTGCCGCCATGAATGGCTACAAACTTGATCAGCATGAACTGGTAGTTAGGGTGTCTCACCGTGGAATGGATGCAGCTGAAGAGCGGAGACGTGAAGATACCGCGAAGAAGGTTGCAGCCAGAAGGACGAAGATCATCATTAAGAACTTGCCGTTCCAGGCCACCAAGAAGGATGTTCGGTCACTCTTTGGAGCCTACGGGCAACTTCGCTCTGTGCGGGTTCCTCAGAAGTTTGATAGATCGGCTCGTGGTTTCGGTTTTGCGGATTTTGTAAGCGCTCGCGAAGCGGAAAACGCCATGGACGCGTTGAAGAATACCCATCTTCTGGGCAGAAAGCTGGTCCTGGAGTTTGCAAACGAGGAGGCAATCGATGCCGAGGAAGAAATCAAGCAGATCGAAAAGAAAGTAGGGGAACAGATGGACAGGGTCAAGCTACAAAAGCTTGCCGGGCCTGGGCGCAAGAAGTTCACTGTAGGGGCCCAGGACGGCGAAGAGGACTAAGTCCCTACTCTTTCTCCCTGTTGGTAGGGACAGACAATAGCAATGGTTCGATTTTGATATTAATATCCCTTGCGTTCCCGGACGCTGAGCATGGTGCGGACGCAGGTTTAACACGTTCCTGCGGCTGTCAACACGTACACACGCGCGCGTCCTGCAGAGTTACCCGTCCGCTCGTGCAGTGGACTTCTTTCATCCGAGTCTATTCCTGTCATCCCATCGCGGGTTCCTTTATCCTCGCCGATTCAAGGCTTCCTTCCCTTAACTCCTTATACACCTAGTTGCTCGAGCCCTGGTTATCCAAGTGAAGATTAGTCTGGTCCTGGGATTGTCCAGGCCATACATTCCAACATGATCTACGTAACCACCTCTTACATTCCACTGCCGTGGCACTGGACGATTTCGTTGGCCACTGCTCATTCCAGAGGATGGCCATTGCCACGGACCTGGACGTCTAGCTGCTCCTAAATGTATCTCAAATTAGCAGTCACTGCTCGTCTCGTGCACTAAAACCTCCGAGGAGCAGCTCACTGGTTCGTGCTCAGGGAGCATCCCTTGCATGGGTCTTCCGCTCGTTCCCATCGTGCAGTTCCTTTCCTCCTGATTTGCTCGGACACAGGATCTTCCTTCGTTCATAGCTCGACCTGGACGCGTGAAGCTTGGGAGGAGATTCCTTTCCCCGCCTTGAACAGTTGACATAGCCCTTGGAGGGGTGGTGTATCAACGAGCAGCGTGATTCAGCTATGCCACTAGGCCTCCCTCTCCAGGGAGAGTAGTGGTTTCCTATAAACACCATGCTCTTCGCTCCCACATTCTCTTTCCCAATTCTTACATTCTCTCCAAGCATCTACGTTCTTGATCGCTGGTTTGTGACTACTGGTTCTTTGGTACGGCGGTAGAAAGCATTTTGCTGTCCTCCATCACCCTCCTCTTTGGCATTCTTTGTCATTCTTTCCCAGAGTCAATCCTCTCCGGTGGTCCGCTCGATGGCGCACTGGCAAACGGGGTGTATTGTGCCTCAACACCAGTCAGCTCTTGAGAGCATCGGTGCCCATACGGACAGGGCCCTGCAGAACACCTCTGGGAACGTCCAGACATACTCTGACAACCTAGCCGACAGCAGCACTGTTGGTCGTGACGACCAGCTGCAGCAACTTGCCTTCAAGTATCCTCAACCCCCAGTTCCAACACATCCAGTGCCCACTGTTCCCACCACCCTTCAGCCCCCTCAGAACCTCCGGCTCCAGAGCAAGAAGCTCCGGCGCCTGCATTTATCTGGGCCCAGCCTAATCGGTCCTCGTAGCAGGCCCAGAAGCTATCTCAGGTCCAGCAAGTATCTGGAGTACAGGTCCCGTCCACGTCGAGACACTGGCAAAGATGGGGAACCGGTATGGTCGGACGAGCTTGAAGACGCGTTTCAACAAGGTGAGAAGTCAATGCTTCAGATGAACGGTACATGAAAGCTAATGTTGTGATAGCTCTCGAGGCGAATCCGCCAATGGGCAGACGGAAATGGTCCGAGCGAGGAAAGTCATATGGTCGAAATGAGCTCATTGCTGAGTTCATCTACAAGAAAACTGGTAAACGAAGAACTAGAAAGCAAGTCTCCAGCCACCTCCAAGTCCTCGACTCGTTCCTCAAAGGAGACCCCGATTGTAAGTGGCATATTCAAGTAATACTCAAGTCGGACTGGTCTAATAAAAGTGTCTAGGGGAGCGACTCGTACGAGAAGAGGCGAACGTCCGCTCGAACAACCAACATCCGCCCGCTGGTCCAAGATGGGGGCCTGCCATGGATCCTCCCTTGTCAAGTCATTATGGCACTCACCTCCACCCCACCTATCATGACCCTATGAGACAGGCCTATGGAGGAGATCTGCCGCCTACCCCATTTTCCATGAACGCCAGCTGGCCCGAGAGCAATTTCAGTACTATTCAAGGCCTCGGGTTCGGTATGTGGGTAAACGAGCCAGACAAGAATGATCGTATCGAGGACGCGAGCCATATCTACAGTCGCCTTCAAGACGACCAGCGCCATCCGGTCGCACCAATCTCCTTGAATGAAATCAGGAACTGGCAAACATCTTTTCCTTACCTCAATTCGCTGATGGCGAATTCTAATGGGTCGTTGGACTGCGACATTATCTTAATCGAAGCCAACCTGAAGTTGATGGACGACTTCCCGGCTGCTCGCTCTAAACTCGGCATTCACTTGGAATTAGATTTTGCCCAGGCCAGTGCGGCTGGCGTTCCGATCCTCAGTGAGATGGAGAATTGGTCCTCCAAGATCTACATGTATGAAAATGGCCAAGAGATCTATCAAGGGCGCCAGGAAGTCGCGAGGCCTGTGCACACCGCGACGCACACCAAGGTCAAGCCCCACTTTGAATCCAAATGGTGGGCGAATCGCTTCACCAAGCTCACGCAAGATCAAAAGATGGCCGAGGATGCTGGACACCATGGCCACGAGCAAGCTAGGGAGTTCCTCCGCCACCTGACTGTAGTCCAGGAGATCCGGGCTATGGCACCCTACAGCTCGCGGAGAATGTCCAACCCTTACTCTGGACATGCCGTGAGTGAGAAAAAGAGGGTGGCAATTATCCTCTGGAAGTTCCGACAGACGCTGCCTCGCGACGTAGTCGGCACCACGACATGGCGTAGAGTGGTTTCGTCGGATCGAATCCCTCACGCGAGCCCCAAGGCAGCGACGGGCATCGATCTCCCTCCTCCCATGTCGCTGGCTGACTCGATACTCTTGAACCGGCCGGGCCCTAGTGTCTACCACCAACCCCAATCCCACGAGCTGCTTCATAACCACGGAGTTTCTCAAAACCCTTGGCCTCTGTATTCGACAGGCCAGGAGAGCGTTGCTCAAATGTTCAACGCGCCTTTTGATTTCATGAGTCCCCTTAAGCAAGAGGACCGCCTCAACGATAAGATCGCCGTGACCTTGGGTCTGGATGCCTTCCCAAGCCTACAATCACATGATATCAACCAGCAGACTAGTCTCAATGGCCCCAACAGTGGCACAAGCATCCTTAGCATGTCTGAAGTTCCTTTGTCGCATTCCACGCATGGTCCTTACAGCCTTGAGCATGATAGCCACTATGTCCACAGCCAGCCACTTGGGGTCAATGTGCACGATAACAATGCCTTGCTGAATGGCATGCTGGTGACGAGCGCACAGTCTATCGATGATATCAACAACAGCCAGGCATCTTGGATGCCACCAACCACTGCAATGTCTGGGGACATCCCCGGCAGCCACTACCCGCACATGGGCTACCCGTCATCCGAACACCATGTTGCGGTGCCCCGTGAGCCAAATCCCAGCCACAGCTATGACTTTATGCCTGAGGAGCTTGATAAGTGGCCGGGCAGCCTGCCGACCGATATGAACGGAGGAGCGCATGAGCACGCGCACTCTTACACCGCGAGTAATACAGTACAGGCCGTTTAATGAACAGGCCAAGCGAGAATACTTAATGATAATTACGGGCGAAAAAAAGTATTTCTAATAATGTGATGGGCGGGTTAATCTTCGATTCATATGCAGTGTATAATAATGGCAGGATACCTTTTATTCACAATGATTATTCTATTCTTATTACAAATATCCCAGTAATATTATCTTCCAAGTTGTAAACGTAGTAATGGTAGAAAAGCAAGATTAGGGTCTTGAGTGGCGTGCATTTAGCCGGCAAATGGGTTAATTTAGCCGGGCCCGACTTTGGATGGCTTCCGGCCAGCCTTTGGATAAGTTACTTCCCCAGTTCAAAACAGCCGCCACAACTTCATTTAGCCTCCAATGCCGCTCTCCGTGCCGTGTATGGCGCCTCCAGTGGATACGCGCAATGGATTAAGTTCATAATGCCATGACCGAGGGGTAGTTACTTATTACCCCTCCAAACCTTCCCCTTCTCTCCCTTCATCCCCCCCTGATCCTGCTTCGACCGCGTCTCTATACCTTGTCTCAACACGACCTTGTTACTCCTTAATCACCATGGCCTCTCCCACAGTAAAGCTAAACAGCGGCTACGACATGCCCCTCGTGGGCTTCGGTCTCTGGAAGGTGAACAACGACACCTGCGCCGACCAGATCTACCACGCCATCAAGGAAGGATACCGTCTGTTTGACGGCGCCTGCGGTACTACCCTCCCCTCCCCTTATAAATCACTACCAATTCCCAATCTAAACACGCAAACCAGACTATGGCAACGAAGTCGAAGCCGGCCAAGGCATCGCCCGCGCCATTAAAGACGGTCTCGTCAAGCGCGAAGAGCTCTTCATCGTCTCCAAGCTCTGGAACAGCTTCCACGATGGCGACCGCGTCGAGCCCATTTGCCGCAAGCAGCTCGCTGACTGGGGCATCGACTACTTCGACCTGTACATTGTGCACTTCCCCATCTCTCTGAAATACGTCGACCCTGCGGTCCGCTACCCGCCGGGCTGGAAGTCCGAGAAGGACGAACTGGAGTTCGGCAACGCCACGATCCAGGAGACCTGGACAGCGATGGAGTCGCTCGTGGACAAGAAGCTTGCCCGCAGCATTGGTATCAGTAACTTCTCTGCGCAGCTGGTCATGGATCTGCTGCGGTATGCGCGCATTCGTCCTGCCACGCTGCAGATCGAGCATCACCCGTACCTCACGCAGACAAGATTGGTCGAGTATGCCCAGAAGGAGGGGTTGACGGTTACGGCGTATAGTTCTTTTGGTCCGTTGAGTTTCCTCGAGTTGAGTGTGCAGAATGCGGTGGATTCGCCGCCGCTGTTCGAGCATCAGCTTGTTAAGAGCATTGCCGAGAAGCACGGAAGGACGCCGGCGCAGGTGTTGTTGAGGTGGGCGACGCAGAGGGGGATTGCTGTTATCCCCAAGAGTAACAACCCTCAGCGGTTGAAGCAGAATTTGGATGTTACTGGGTGGAATTTGGAGGAGGAGGAGATCAAGGCTATTTCTGGGTTGGATCGCGGGTTGCGGTTCAATGATCCTTTGGGAGTGAGTTTCCTTCCGCTTTTTATTTGATACGTGGGGATATTTGCTAACTTGATTATTACAGTACGGACTCTACGCTCCTATTTTCTAGACCATTCAGCTATGAGTGTATATGATATATATGAATACATAACAACTTAGATGTTATACTTGATGCATGTGACATGTAGATAATAGATAAGATAAAATAGATAAACCCGCCAAGACCGCGTCGCGATAACCACATTTCTCCATCCATTCATCCATTACCCTCTCTCTCCCTTTCAATTCATCCATTCATTACTCATGAACATCCCACCACACCCCCCTCAACTCCAATCCTAAGAACCGCACAATAAAGACAAAATGACCCTCAAACCCTTAACTAGCAGCATCCACATCAAAACCCACCCCGCCCCGCGCTCCCTCTCCGAAAGCAAACTCATTCTCTCCGCACTCCAGAAATTCGGCGAAGTCGTGACATTTCGAAATCTAAAGGTAGCCCTCTCCCCCCTTACCCCCCTTTTTCCTAAATACATAAACCCAATGCTAAAGAAATATGGTGAATTTAGTACGACCCCACAAACACATCCCCCAAATCCGCGCACAACACCATCGCCATCTTCGAGTCCGCATCCGCGGCGTCTTCGGCCATTGCGGCATCGCCGATTTCCATTCCCATCCAGAACCAAACACAAACACAAACACAAACACAAACACAAACCCAGAGTCAAGACGAATCTCCCTCCAATGCAAACCACACAGCATCACCAGCAACGCAATCCCAAGAAACGACGCAACAACCACACACCCTGACATGCACGATCCAACCATCGCGGCATAACCACGTCTCGGCGATGACGCGCAACCCTTACCATACGTTCTTCTACGTGGACAAGGAAAGCCATATGTATAAGGATCTGGTGAAGAGCGGGATACCGTTGGATTATTTGGCGGATGGGCCGATGAGGAGGAAGGCGCATGTGCCGGAACGGGTGAAGAGAATGCTGGATCGGGATGTGTGGAGGTTTGGGGGGAAGAGTTTGATGGGGTTGTATCGGTTTGGGATGGAGAGTGAGAATGGAAAGGAGAGTGGGAATGGGGATGGGGAGGATGAGGGGACGAAGTGAAGTGAAGTGGTTTGATGATTGTATGATTTGTTTTCGTTCTCTGTATAATACTGCATTGGTTTTGGTTGGGTCGGTGGGTTGTACATGTATGTATAGCGGGCTACGGTACGTCACTTCGTTTATTGTAATTCTAATAGAGTAGGTAGGTAGGTGGGTAGATAAGTAGTTATGGATGATGTTGATGATGGTATGGAGAAGATGAACATAGGTTGTTCCCTTACACGACGCGGATATACGCTACATTGGGTTTTGTTAGTATCTCCGTAAGCATTAGTAGATATAGACGATAGGACTTACTCGCGTCAACCTGCATGATATGCGGTATCGCCAACCGCACCTTATTCCGATACAATGCTGGCGCTCTCGTCTGCAGCGGGTTGCCCTCAAAGTACACCGTCTGGAGATTCTCCTTGTCCCGGAGTTCGCGTTCCACTTCATCGAAGCTCGACAGTTGATTGTTGGACGCCCACAGCTCCTCCAGATTCTTCAAATGAGACAAATGTTCCAGCTTGGACACTTGGTTGTTGGAAAAGTCTAGCACGCGCAGCGAAGTGTTCTCCTCGAGACCGCTGAGGTCGGTGATCGCATTATGAGACACGTAGAGTTCCTCCAGGTTCTTCAGGTTCGCGAGCCCACTGATTTTCGTGAGACGGTTCGACTGGATGGAGAGAATGCGCAGGTTGGAGAGGCCATCGAGATTCTATATCATCACCCCGGTCAGTCAGCCAACGCATATCACACCTAAGAATCACAATGCAATCCACGGACCTTCAATTCCGTAATCTTATTCTTCCCCAACCACAACTCTTCCAATGCCTTCAAATTATCCAGATTCTCAATTTCCTGCAACCAGTCAGAACAATACCCCAATCATCACTTGAAGCACATTCAAGACCCACCCGGATCCTATTCGCCCCCAACTCCAAATTACGCAACGACGTAAACGTCTCCACCCCCTCTATCTTCGAGATCTTATTCTGCACAAAGTACAGATCGGTCAACTTGACCAAATGCGAAATATTCTTGACATGTTTAATTTTATTGAAGCTGAGATCCAAGCTGGTCAGGTTCTCGAACTCATCAAGCCCCTTCACATGCGATATAAGGTTATCGTAGAGATCGAGTTCCGTCAACGATTTGGCAACTTCCGTGGGGAATTCGATTCGCGAGATTTGGTTCTGTCGGAAGCATAGTCTCTATACCATTCACCGTTCTATTAGCACTGGGTCGCGCGGCCACACACATGCCGGGCACTCCTGCCATACCTTCACCTTGGGAAACCGCTCCAATCGCAACGCCGGAATCGAAGTTATGCGACAGTGAACAAGGTCGATTTCCTGATGTGAGATGTGTTAGCTAGCTGGTTGTGTCCATCAACCAACGCGTCGCGTCGGATNAAGTATCAGCGTATACCTCTGCGTCCGGGTCCTCATCCTCCAATAGATCTAAATACGAAACCCACTATCAGTATATTTTCTCTCGCGTTACCGTTATACCAGTTCACAGCATCCCGGTATATATGGGCAATGATGGACATACCCTCATCGGCCTCGATCTCCTCCACAGGCGGCGCATCCGAGTCCGAGTAATCGGGGTCTTCTAGCGCTTCCGGGTTCGTGATCGTCGCTTTGGGTTCGACCCGTAGCTTTCCATCCCAGCCGTTCTTGTCCTTCATGGTGAGCGATGGGGTGTGGGCGCGTGTGTGTAGGGAGGTCCTGCGAGAAAAAAGTGGTTGATGGTGGTGATGGTATCGGAGGCGGGGAGAATGGTATGACGCTGCCAAGAAATATTAGGAGATCGTCGGAGCTTTGGATGGAGGCTCAAGGGAACGGACGCAGCCTTGCAGGGGAAATATGTATGTATATATGTATGAAAGACTTTATGACGGGGCTAATCGGGGAATACTCACATGAGCTGACACGATGTAGTGCGGACAAAAGCGGGATCGATGGAAGATTTGAAGATGACCGATCGGTCATTATTGCCGCGGCGTGATCCCAGCCCGCCTTCGCCGTGGGAGGTGATCCACTTCACGCTGTAGATGCATGATATATCGCCAATCACCCTGCCTACATGCGTTACTGCCTCTCGTTTTCTCACTACTTCTGATCTAGACTAAATATTACTTGGAGCTCTGCCGTCTCGTGAAATGGTCAATTCAAAACTACTTAAACACGGGACAAGCTGAATGGTGTAGGCGGACGCTTTTATGTACAGCACGCACGCCCAATCAGTACATATACATTGCAAAGTCGCCGATCCCAAAAGAGTCCGGGACCATTCAGACTATGCGTGTACCAGAAGCAGCGACAGGCGCTTGAGACATGAATCAAAATGCCACGCGCAAGGGAGTTACCAAAAAACAGACCATGGCGCACCAATGACAAAAACAACGCTGGGTTTTGGGGTCCACATCTTCGGGCACAAGGAGACTAGGAAAATAACCAGGACGGTGGGTCGAGCCTCGTATGGGCTACATGTTAAGCAAGAAGAAACAAAATGGAGACGATGAAAGGAACCAAAAGTAGAAAGAGACAGATGAAAGAAAAGAGGGAATGTAAATCGGGGAGCGTATACATGAGATCAGCAAAATTTTGGCTGATGACCAAGACTGACGCCTGCGGTATGCAACAAGAAAGGAAACTTCAAACACTAGGAAACAAGACTGGCGGGGGTAATCTGGTATCTGCTCGCTGGGAGCGCAAGAACATGGCCGGTGCTCGGAAGAAAAACGGTGCAAGTGACATGGGGTAAAAGGAAAAAAGGTCAAAAAGGGGAAGAACAGGAAAGGGGAACACATCTTCATGGTGGAACTGCCGCGAGTGTTCCGATTCCAAACGGGACTGGAGTGAGCTGCCCGGATGGTCTGGTTGCTCGACCCAGCAGACGTTCCATGCGTATAGTTGAACAAAGATCAGACGACTCTTTCTTTTTGGAAACCGACTGGACCCGCAATGTGAAGATAAGCATGCTGTAATGCAAATGCCAGAAGAACTAGAGTTACAGGCATCACAATGCAATGTCGAGAACCAGACTAACGTCTTTCACTTGTGCCCCGGCAAGGTCTTCGAGGACGGGAATCAGATCAAGTAGCTCGTTATCGTGGGCGTCAGAGAACCAGCTGCTGATGGGTATCGCATGTTGAGGGTGGAAGATATAGGAAGTCGGAGAATTATCGATGATAATCGTGTCGCGTAGGTCGCGGCCTACTTGAGAAAGATCCTAACACAAGGATCAGCATCCTAGTCACGCAAGGGAATGGAGCTGGCCGAGACAAACCTTGACATAGTTGCCTTGATGGTTATAGCAACTATCCCTGAACAGTCGGTGGTGGACAACGTTGTGAATGTCTAGCTGATCCAGCAGGGGATCACCGTACTAATGAAGCGTGAGCGAATGCGTAGCCGACAACCCTCGTCTTGGAATAACTCACCTTCGAGACAGAAGCGGTAAAGACAACCACTTCGTACAACTCACCCACCCTTTTCATGAATTGGTCGACTCCAGGTCTTTTTATAACGTAGATGTTGTGATATTGCCCTTCAATTTCCACGGGAATGGTGAAGTCCGCACGTTCGAGAACCTGAACATAGTGTCAGTCTGGCACTGGGTAAATAATCTGGGGAGGGCGGACCTTGAAACTACTGTGAACCAACGTCTCGTCCAAATCAAGAACCAAGCATTTCCTGTCCCGAAGATGGGGAAGAGGTGGTGGCAAGAGGAATTGCTGTTGCGTCTCCTCTAGCATTGTGTCGACGTGGTGTCCGGATGGGCCCGTCGGGGGAGGCAATTCGGCTGGAAGTACTGTCGCCTCCTCATCGTGTGAAGTGTACTTCTCGTCGTCATAGCTGTTTTCAGACGCCGGGGGCTTAGGCAATTCATCCAGTTCTATAGGAGCAGTCGGAGTATCCTGAGCCTTCTCTGTGGAGGTAGAAATTATCTGCTCCTCTGTTTTCTGACTGGGTTCCTCCGCTTCGCTGGCAACAGCGCTCGCTTCGGCGGTCGTGGTGGAAGGTTGAGTACTCTGGCCTACACCAAGCCCCTGTGAATCAGCACTGTCCTGTGGCAAGGCCGGTACTTTTTCTGTCTCTGCCGGGCCCGAAGGTACCGTTGCGCCATCGAGCTGAGCGCCCTGCTCGGAAGTAGTCACAGTGCGCTCTTCGTCCACTTGAGACATGGACTGGTTCGACGTCACGGTCATGTTGGGTTTCTCATCCCGGTAGTAGCTTGGGTCTTTGGATTCCGCGGTGCTCGAATCACCAGCATTGGCGTCGGCCTTCTCCGGAGTGGCCTGGGTGTGGGGGACCGATGGCTGTCTGGATGTCCTCTTCACGGGGATGGCAGGGTCCTCCGAATCATCGCTGGGCGAGGAACAACAGCTCAAGAAAGCGAACAACCTATACGAGACCTTGCTTCTCCTCTCTGGCTTGGCCGGATCACGCAAGTCAGGGCTTGCCGACTTGTCTTCCTCCATACTGGCCCCCTCCTGGTTCTGCCGACGCGACCTCATACTGCTGCCTCTGCTCCTGTCCCTACGACCTTTGAAGATGCTTCTTTTCGAACCGCGAAGAGTATTCTCGGAGTCATCGTGGGCGGTGTCTTGACTCTTGTCCAGCGTAGACTGTCGATCCGCTTTTAAGGATGCACGCGACGAAATGGGCAACAGTAGATGATGTTTCTTCGGTGCGTCGGCAGAGGTGGCTGCAGACTCGTCTACCGAGCCCTGGGCCGGTGCGACGGACTCTTGAGCCGCATTGGTGGGCTCTACATTGTTCGACAGAGGCGACGCATCGGTGGTGGCGGGCTGGTCCTGAGGCGACGGTTCAGGATCTAACCAAGAAGATATCAGTAACAATACTCGGAACCGACCGAAGCGCATCGGAGAATTTTACTGCGAATCCAGGAAACAACGGTGTTGGAAACTTACTGGAGTCCGGGGGGCTCGTCGCGATAGGCATGGGCGCTTCTCCGGTGGTCGGTTTTGAGTTTGATGGTGAAGAATCTCGCTCCAAGCTCCCTCCGAGCATTGAGGGTAGCAGAGCGAGGTTCACTGAGCCGACAGGAAAACCAAAAAGGCCAAGGGGAAGAAGAGTGGCGAGAGTAGAAAAGAGAGAGCGAGAGCGAGATAGAGAGGAGTCGGAGGACAATGACCACCAGGGTTACCGCCGAGAAGGGGAGGGAGGGGGGTTGCGCCGGCAAGGAAGATGAGGAGAGAGAGAGAGGGTGCAGTCACGCCTCCTGGCTCTTCGCACGTACTGAATGGATGGGATGGAGGCAGGTTACTAAGGTGGTAGTACCAGTGAGTTGCTTAGCTCTGGGACCCGGACCACCGCCTGGAATAAGGCTAGTGCGCAGCACTAAAAAGAACTCGTTCGCTATGAGCAGATCCAATCAATCCGCCCTCCAATGTCCAGAATATACAGGGCGGCAGACGAGCATAAAAGCATATGCGACCGGCACGATCTGGAGGTCAAGTCTGGGGATGATCGCAGGAATGGAAGGGTTCGAGCGTGTGAAGTGCAGGCTGTTTGAAAGTAGGGGATCACGTGGTTGGGCCAGGGCGCCTCTTGACTCGTGATGACCTTTTGGATTTAAGAATGGTACGGAGTAGTAGAATGTGATAAAAAGGTTTAGGCAAGGTTCAGGCAAAGGTCACCGGTCAGACAGCCCGGTAGATGGGTTAGTTAGTTAGTTAGTTAGTTGGAGAGGAATAATAGCTGTAACGTAAACGATCTAGGGTATGATCGCTTGTTGCACTGGGGCTGACGGGTTGCTGGCCAGCGGGAGGGAAGTTAAGGTGAAAAGGAACTCTAAAAAGGTGCCCCCCGAGAAAGTAATCTGATCGGCGGTTGGTGATCGGATTTCTTGTGCTGTGGGTTCGTCCCTTTCGCTTAGTCGATGGGCAAAGGAAGTGTCAAAAAAAAAAAAAAAGTGTAGCCAGCGGACTAGGTAAGAGACCTGTTTCCACTAGTTGGACGGTCTGATGACGGTTTTTCTACAGTCGGGATGAGCGACAGGGGAGCACGGAAGTCAAGGGGAATCAGCCCAGGTGCGGTGGTGTTTTGATGTGGTCAAGCAAGCCGGTTGATGATAGTGGAGAGTGGCTTATTTCTTAGCTCCTTGACTGGCGGCTAACCGGTTTAAGAGAGAGAAAGACGAAGGGGAAAGGGGGGAAAGGGAATAAGAGCGAAAAGAGGAAAGATAGAGTAAGAGGGAATTAGCAGAAGAATACGCAGAGCCCGAGGGGTGAGAGAGGAGAAGGGGAGGGGAGGGGAGGGAGGTGGAAGTGGGCGGGCAAATACAGCAATGATGATAGTAATAAAACCAAAATTATCATCATTATTATTATTATCACAATTATAATACAGGAATGATAATAATAAGAGACAGAAAATGAAAAATAATTTAAAATTACTCCATTCGTGTTGCTATGCGCTGACCTTAAATTAACTAACCAGTTGTGCAGAGAGATACAGGAGGTACCGTTAAATAGGGACGAGCATTGATGGATGCTCGGATGTGCCTTAGGGAAACGGGGGGGCAAGGGGTAAGAGGAAAGCAGCAGACCTCGGAAACCGCATGAGAAATTAGTACGGGCCCCAGGAGAAAAGACGAATGAAAAAAGGGAAGAAAAATGGAAAAAGAAAAAGCGGGAGAACACAGGCCAAGTCTGGTCTGGACCAAAAGATGCAGGGCTGCAGAATTGGGGCCAGACACTCTCAGAACTGCTACGACTGGCTGGTCCAGCATTGGGACGGAGGTTCAGTCTCCATTCGCAGCAGGTTCGGGCCTGATTTGACGGGAGATGCCCCGTACCTTGAAGTTTGCACGCCCTGATTACCCCCCATTGGAACCGGTTAATCACTATGAGGTCTGTCGTACCAACTTATCTTTGCCGGCACCCATGGTGATGGTGAACCACGCTCCTCAGAGAATTCAGATTAACTACTATTGCACAGACATGTGGATGATAAGGATACCAGCAGGATCCCCCATACTTCATTTGATTCAGACTGATGTAATTCATGCATAGGCAGAAGCTAGTTAGTTACACGCCTACCCACAGCCCGGTCCCAGGTAGTAAGTAGTCCTCTGTATGTAGTAGCCTTCGACTCGAGGTCATCCGGAACACGTTCCGACTCGTGAACAGGCCTATGCCGTCCTATGTAGCAGTCGCACCCAGTTAGAAATATCACCAAAATTGGGAGAAGTTATGAAAGTCTGATTTTATTTTCAATAATTACTCTCATTGATCACATAGCAAAGCCCGAAAGTAAGTGTTATCATTGTTACCCCCCAGAAGGCTTGGTGCAGGGACCTTGCTCGTCTTTTATTCCGCGGGCGCTTCTAGGACGAATCGGAGGTAGCCAAGAGTCAAGGTGGTCTCAACCACCACTGACAAGGTGAGGCTGGGGTATATCTGGCAGCTCAATAGTCCCTTTAGAGGACCTGTAGCCGTCGTGCATATCTGCTAGCATTTGATGGTGTCTTTGGGAGGGGGCCGTGGTTTCTTTGGCCGTAACATCTCTCTTCCGTAATAGTATGGTCTGCACGAGTCGGGTCAATTTATGGTCCACACCACCTTCACTGAACCTGCAGCTTCTCATCCCTCATGACCTTAACAATCATGGGAGACCTACACCCTGGCCCTCCCTCCATCCTCTTCAAGACCCCGGAAACAGTTCCAGGTGACGACGGTCTCCTGCTCAGCCAAGCGGGCAGCACCAATACCAAGTAGGCAAGGCCCAAGAATAACTTACAGCTATTGTGGGTGATCAGTACCTCCTAATACAGGATCGAGTCGAAATTACAGTCTTCTGGGACTGAGATCCTGGACGGGCACCTCCACTCCGAGGAAATCAGTATCTTCATTCGCTTTTCGTCCTGCCAGCCCTCAGCCTAAAAAAACCCCCATGCCCTAACACAGTACCACGAATCCGCTCACATCTAACATCTTCAAGCCCTCTAGCATTCTATAAGGTCAATCAAGACATGCATCATCCGTTATTCTGTTTGGAATAAGTCATACCATTGGCTATCTATCACCGACCGTGATCGGCTTCAGCGACTGCTCAGGTCTCCCATGTCGCCGTCAATCTTATTCCTCCTTCGCTGGGTCCAAGGCCCTGTTCAGCAGCTAGCTTTTAGAGGTCTTGGGTCATCTTCCAAGACCATTAACATGCTCTAGTCCGGAAAGGCTCATCACCATGGCTGGCGGATAATGCGCCCGGGGCGTCATTCCATGCATCCACTTGGGACTGCCTGCGAATCAGATGCTCTCTAACAAAAATAGGCCCGTGCAGTTGTCGAGAGGAGAGTCGATCATCCTATCTAGCCACCTACCCATGCTTGCATACCTGCACACATACCTAGTCTCAATGTTCTATACGCTGTAGGTATCAGCATCCCCTTTCCTTCGTTTGTGTTACCCTACGTTCGTAAATAACGGTCCGCTTCAAAGGGTGATAGCCATTCCTGCCAAAGAAGATGCCACTGCAGTCATCCATATTATGCGGGGTTTGCTAGGTAGGAGTTAAGCAACAACCCCAACAATACAATCTTCCTATCCTATTTCTACCTAAGTGCTACATTCCAATATCCTTTATGGTTGATCATTGACACACAAGGGATGGCGCATTCTCCAAACCACTTTGCTTGTCTTGAGATCCAAGTGATTGTCAAGTTTTGGTTTCAGACAGGTATGCGGAGACAGCCTGGATTGTACCGCTGGCAAGGACTTGTATACCATCACTCAGCAGCAAGAGAGGGAGCTGGTAATTACCCCGTAAGACCTGATCTCCATGCCATCCCCACTGTTGTATCCAACCCCCGCATCAAGTGCGAGACTGCAGCCTTCGGATGCTATTTTTGTTCTTCAAGATATTCGTTTATGCCTTCAGTTCCTGGCATCCAAGCCATAAGATCGAGGACAAATGGAAGAGCTAGACCAAGATATCGGAATCAAGAAATGCCGTGTTCAAATCTGACAACGATCCAGATTCGCTTGATCTCTCCGAGCTTTCTTGGTTGCCAAAGTGCCGGCCTGCCATATGGTTCTCCGATTAAAGTCTCCCGGACCTGCACTGACCTCAAATTTAGGTGCCTCGTGCGATATTGGTAAATCTTGTATTTTACCAACAACATCCCGCTATTGAAGCTTAATTGACCTGCACCAGATCAATCTATCGATGCAGATAACAACTACTTCTATCAGATGAACCAGTGACCTCGTTACTACCGTACTCTCGTCTAGGTACTTTCGTCGCATGGAGTATAGCTACCATCATGTAATTTCCCGAGAATTACCTTCTTCTTTCATCCCAATGATCAGACCCCTCCTTCCACACGGCGTAAAATGCCCCCAATTCTATTCGGTTGTGGATCGCATGAATCGTACCCGACTTCTCTATCCGGCTGGTCTTGGTTGCAGCGCACTTGGTCCCATTTAGGAAGTTGGGCGCTTAAGGGCCTCCATAGTAAGACTGATAGAGAGTGGACCTGCCAATTTCAATACCGCAGAGCATTATCACAGCCGGTTTACTGTCGATTAATTGATTCAATTTGGGTGCCTCATTTACTACATGTGGTACATGATCTGTGAAATCAAATGATTCAGTGCCACAACATCAACCGGATGATGTCAACGGGTTCATTGAATACTTGAACACCTAGAAGCAATCTAAAAAGTTATACGTACCACCTTTTCGGATATTAGGCTTATGGGAAGTTTCTTAAAATAACCGAGCAGGTCTCTGTGATGCTAAATCCTGATGTAATGAAGGTCTGGGGACTCCGCACGTGAGATGCGCCTCCGCCCCTCCGCAATGTTGGCCCGAGGTCTTCACATGCATCAACTCTCCACAACATCGTCAGCTTCATCCATAATGTGAGCTCCTGAGTGAGTTGTCCGCTAACAACAGTCTCACAACCACAATTATTCTTACCCATATTTACTGCTCACAGCATTTCCGACCTCGAAATTGCACCACGGAACGATATAGAACGCGTCATCCCTGCGGACGCTTCCACCATCTCCTGATGGCCTTCGACAGTCTGGCCTAAGAATGCCAGCTGCCGTGAGGGCACTGTCCTATAAGGTGCCCACAGTCTGTACTTGAAGTGATTTTCTGGCCATACACGAGAAATAATGGCCGCTCATTCAACCCTTCGACGTCGAGAAGATCCCCTCGTGGCGCTGTACAACAAGTATGCCAGTCTCGTTCGCTCCCGAATCAAGCGTTCATCAAAGACAACCCAAATCATCGCCACGATCGCACTGATCCTATCTATCTTGGGTTCTGGTTATGGAGGCTACAAATGGTTCAGGGAAAGGGCTAAAGAACGTGCACGAGGAAGACAGCTGCTGCGTCGGAATTCCGGGATTCGAGGCAAAGATGGCACTCGTACCATCTATGTGCCCTATAAGGGCTCCATGACCTCCAAGGTTGTGATTCATCCGACCAAACAAACGACTTTCGATGCGCATCGGCGATTGTTCTTGAACCCACCTGCTGCCGCTCGTGTCGGCGACGGAGAATCAGTGAATCAAATACCGCCGCCAACCACAAAGCCAGGGATCAATTTGGCATTTCTTCATCAATTCCTCAGTCTTGGGAGTATTATGGTCCCGAGATGGGGTAGCAAAGAGACAGGATTATTGATGGGCCATGGGGTTTTCTTGCTCTTGCGGACGTACCTATCTCTACTGATCGCACGACTGGACGGCGAGATTGTGAGGGATCTTGTCGCTGGCAAAGGGCGCGCTTTCGCTTGGGGCATTCTCAAATGGTGCGGCATTGGCACCCTGGCTTCCTACACCAATGCCATGATCAAGTTTCTCCAATCAAAGGTGTCTATTGCGTTCCGGACCCGACTAACGAGATATATCCACGATCTTTATCTTACTGGCGACAACAACTACTACAAGTTGATGAATCTGGATGGCGGTGTTGGCCAAGGACCAGACCAGTTCATTACCCAAGACCTTACCCTCTTCTGTTCTGCAGCAGCCGCTTTATATTCGTCCATGGGGAAGCCTATGGTGGACCTATTCGTGTTTAATTATCAATTGTACCGTTCTCTCGGGCCTCTGGCGCTTACGGGTATTCTCACGGGTTACTTCAGTACCGCAGCAGTTCTGAGGAAACTCTCGCCACCGTTCGGAAAGCTAAAGGCTGTCGAGGGGAAGAAAGAGGGTGACTTCCGGGGTCTACATTCAAGGTTACTCGCCAATGCCGAGGAAATTTCTTTCTATGGCGGTGCAGACATCGAAAGGGTTTTCCTAATGAGAAGCTTCAAAGATCTCCAGCGCTGGATGGAGGGTATTTACAGTCTCAAGATCCGCTACAACATGTTAGAAGACGTCATCCTGAAATACGCTTGGTCTGCGTTTGGCTACCTGATCACGTCCCTGCCAATATTCCTTCCAGCCTGGGGCGGCATGGGTGGTGCCCTGGAGCTGGTGGACGTGCCAAAGGAGACTGGTCGAGAACGCGATCGCATGAAGGAGTTTATTACGAACAAACGTCTGATGCTGTCTTTGGCGGATGCGGGTGGCCGGATGATGTATAGTATCAAGGACATCTCGGAGCTGGCTGGGTACACGTCTCGGGTCTACAGCTTGATATCCACGCTCCACCGAGTGCATGCAAGTGCCTACTACCCTCCACGCAATTCCCATGCAGAGCTATATTCCCTCGCGGATGTACAAGGGACGATTCATAACGGATTTGATGGTGTACGTCTTGAACAAGTTCCCATCGTCGCACCTTCTATATACCCCCGGGGTGGCGATGATCTGATCGAGTCGCTGTCATTCGTCGTGCACTCCGGCGACCATCTTCTGATATCTGGACCGAATGGCGTCGGCAAGACTGCTATTGCCCGGGTTGTATCAGGATTGTGGCCAGTGTACCGCGGTTTGGTCAGTCGCCCAAGAGGGTTTGGGCTTGACGGCATCATGTTCCTTCCCCAGCGGCCCTATCTCAGCGTGGGGACTCTCCGCGATCAAGTAATCTACCCTCACACTGCAGTCGACATGCACGAGGCAGGCATAACCGATGCTGCACTGCAGAAAATTCTGGACGACGCTCATCTGGGCTACCTCCCTGGGCGAGAGGGCGGATGGGACACTCGCAAGGAGTGGAAGGACGTTTTGAGCGGAGGAGAGAAGCAACGCATGGCTTTGGCACGAATTTACTACCACGAGCCTCGCTATGCTTTCCTCGATGAAGGAACCTCAGCGGTCTCTTCTGACGTCGAGGGCCTGCTGTATCAACGGGCAAAGGAGCGGGGAATAACCGTGATCACGATCTCCACACGCGCGTCGCTGAAGAAGTATCACACATATAACCTTAGCATTAGTATTGGCGAAGAGGGTGAGCAATGGGAGTTCGAGAGAATCGGCACCGCCAAAGAGAAGCTGGGAGTAGAGAAGGAGCTGCAGGAGATACGAAAGCGGCTTGACAAGGTGGAAGAGTGGAAACAGCGTCGGGAGGAGATTGAAAACGAGCTACGCAAAGTCTGGGTTGAAGAAGGAGAGCTTGCTCCACCACCCTATGGATCAGAGTCGGAAGCAGTTGAGGTACAGGATGACCAGCAGTAGGCTCTCCTACACTTCAGATCAGGTTGGTTGAGGCCGTGACCACTGACCACTGACCACTGTTTGTTTATCAATGCATGTTGAATTAGTGTCCGGGTGAATCTGTGCCTAGACTTTTGGATGATGGAAATAGATTGACATGTTATTGTGAAGCTGTGGTGGTGATTTACCCATCTGTAGAGTCACATGACCGTCACCCACGGCGGCAGAGCGGATCCTGTTCTCGTCCCATGCATTCATTTCAACTATCATCAATGCTGCATAGCTTTCTTATTGTCTCCTTTCCTCCTGAATTTCTACCCTTTGGTTTTACCACTTCTTCTTACTCAGTGTTCCTGTCACGTGTTCCTTCCAACCCATAATATGCCTTCTGCGTGCAGACTAATCACAGCTTATACCCAGCTCTTATTTTCAATCTTATCTAAGTTTAACTACTCCTGCAGGGGAAACACGCCCCTTCTGCTATAATGTCAGTCATTATGCAAGACTCATCTGCATCAGACCAGCAAAAAATGGTCGTAATTCCAATCAATCGCGCATTCAGCGACGGCACCCAGGACAACTGGCCCAAAGATGAGAGGTTCCTGAGACCAGACGATAGTTACTATCGAGAGAAGCTGGCCTCGATGTGGCTGCAAAAGACGGGAGCTTATGAGCGTGGTACGTTGATCGCATGATTTACTTTGGCCTTATTTTACTTCGATCGAGCACTCTACATCTTCGCACGGCTGCTGTTGAGGTTGTTCGTGATTTACCTCTCCAATACTCCTTTCGGACTATGTACTCGGGATCCATAATGAGATGTTTGGCGCAACTTATACCTAATTGTACCATCATGTGGAGGCCAACGTTAGTTGATATGCTTTGAAATGAAAGGAAAAGAGCCATGTCGCTGCATTTGTTAGCATATTGAAATCATAATTGCATTTTCACCTCACTAACCCTGCTTTTAGGAGTAGAATACATCCTGGACAGTCTGCCCGATGGTTATGCTCTATTTGACAGGCCGCGTATGGCAAACCCCGATATTGTAGGTTTTTCGCGCTCTACTCCCAAGCGCATTCACATCCCTAACTCTTTGCAGTACGACCGTTTCCTCTATGGCCATCCAACAGATGTGTATTTCAACTCCACGAAGCAGTTCTTTCCGCATTTCTATTACCTGATGACGGGTGGCCAAGAACCATGCGCCTGCGTTCTCTGCGAGAAAATGTCAAAGAGGCTACAAGGTATTTTTCCATGGCTATCCAGGCTTCCAGTGCAATGCTGACAGCAATACACAGAAGGTGGCTCAGAAAAGCGAGGTCCTGGAAGGCCTCGGGGGAGACCTTCTGGAACTGGAACGCTTATTCGAACCCCTGGTAGGCCGCCGGGGAGGCCACCTGGCCGACCTCCCGGATCAAGCGCAAGCAAAACCCCCGGAAGGCCACCCGGACGACCACCAGGAAGACCCGGAAGACCCCCTGGTAGGCCCCCTGGTAGACCTCCTGGCAGGCCTCCAGGAAAGCTTTCAGGATCGGCGACATGCCCTTGTACAGATAACGAGGGAACGCCAGACGTCTTCAAGATGGCTGTGCTACAGCTTGAGCTAAAAGGGCTACAGGAGACGGACATCACAGAACCCGGAAGCATGGACTGGCGAGCCGAGCGTTCACCACTTGACGAATACATCCAGAAATTGGACTTGCAACCGTCCTTTCTGCCCCGTGCTGGAGAAATCGTGCTCTGGACGCCAGATTTCGAAGGCGAACTAGCCTGGAACCCTGAGAACAATCAGATCCAAATTTACTTTCCCAGCGAGAAACGATGGCTGGGCACTCCTGAATGGCGAGCAGGTATCGTCAGTCAGGTCCCCGAAGAAGACACCATCTTCCAAGACATTGTTCAAACATCCCCCAAAGAACAGAGCATCAACTACTCGGGATTCCGCGTCGAAACCTTCCCTGACCCTCACAGTCCCGACAAGAGCTACTCCCTGCACTACAAATACGTCTACCTTAAATCCATCAAGCCGTTCAACGCCTACGAGCACTTCCTCCAAAACATCCCTCGCGAGAACCTCCACCCCTCCATCGAATACGCCATGACCATCATGTCCTCCTTCAGCCTCTTAGACAAATACCACTTCAAAGGTGTCTGGCCCGACGCATCCATCTACAGCCGGGGGATATTCATCGGCGCCGAGCTCCTCACCGTCGGCGACGCCGTCCGCCTAAAACCCCAGAACTACAACCTCAACAGCCCCCATTCCACCCCCAACCCAGCCGTCACCGACATAATGGTAATCGATGAGATCCGCCTCGACCTCAAAAACTGCGACTCGGCCCTTAGATCCAAACATCTCGCGGAGAAATACATCGTCCGCATCCGCGGCAAGGTCTACACCCCCAGCGACCGCCGCATCTACCTCTCCAGCAACACCCTCCACCCCATCAAACCCCTCACCCCAGACGAAGTCGTCTCCGCCTTCAACTACGTCGGCATGAGCGGCTACGGCGACTGGTACCGCATGCACCCCGGCGCCTCTGTCGACATATCCCAGGACATGATTCTCGGCCGGCTCTACGAACCAGACGCACTGCAACTCATGTTCGGATCCCTGGCACTCGGATATGACCTGCAAGGGGTGCTTCGCGGACGGGTGTACTCCCGCCAAGCCGACGAGCGTATCCCGGAGGGGCAGAAATGGTTCTGGGGCGATTTCCGCACGCAGACGCTTGCGATTGACTCACTGAATGGCGAGGATGTAGGGCATTATAGCGACGCCAGGGACGTGAAGATGTGGCGGGCTAATCTCCGCGTGCTGGATGGGGTGGCGAGACCGGCGGATTTCAGGGAGGCGAAGATACCTGGGGATGTGGGACGGCCGTCGACGAAGTCAAGGTCGAATTTTGCGAAGGTAGGGAAGCTCAGTAAGCTTGTTAGTACGGGGTTGGGGAGTGCAGATTTGAGTAATCCTGTTAGTGAGGCGGAGGAGGGGACGAGTCGGTTGTCGGTTGGTGATGATGATGAGGAGGAGGAGGAGGAGGAGGAGGAGGAGGAGGAGGAGGAGGAGGAGGAGGAGGAGGAGGAAGAAGAATCGGAAGAGGAAGAGGAAGACTTCACGCTACGGATGGACCAGCTGCGAGGTGGGACAGAGGAAACAGAGGAGGGGAACTATATGCCTGACAAGGAGAGAGAGAGGGAGCGGAAGCGGGTAAGACATGATGATTGATTGAGCTGGACTGTACTATATTCAAGAAGATACCAAAAGCTCGCTAGCAAGCTAATCCAATGCAATAAACTAAACTAGACACACTCAGTCCTATTTCGACGTCTTCTCCACCACCCCCCTGGCAAAATCCCCAAACGTAACCCCCTCCTGCACCTCCTCCTCCAAATTCGGCTGCGTAAACACAGCCAACGTATTCCTCGCCACCTTACCGACTCCCCTCGCTCCCTTCACGAAATGCGGCACAGCGCGGAACTGCCCCTTCGTAATAAGCTGCAGCGCCTCGCCCGTCTGAAACGCAAGACAATCCTTCGGTATATTCACCTTGACGACCTGGCCCGTCCTGGAGCGGATATACAACCCGGCCTTAGGATCCGGCGAGGTAGTGAGCTCCGGCAACGGAGCGGATTTATCTTCCAAGGAGGAGGGATCATGCGCCTCCTCATCGACGAACATCGCGGACGTGAGACCCGTCAGACATCCGTGGTCGAGGTGTGTGGCGCACCAGTCATCATCATTATCCTCAGCCCCTTCTTCCCCCCCAGTAGATTCTGTAGAGGAGGAGGAATCTTCAGTAGGAAAATAATGCAACAACCTCGCCTTCGTCGTAAAACTCCCCCTCACCACTTTCTCCAAATACCCATCCTTATACCCATCCACACTCTCCACCGCGAAGCGATCACACGCTCTGGCCACCAACGCCGCCGTATCAATGATCAATGTACACAGCTGCTCAAAGCTGCTCCGAAAGGTCGGGAGATCCGTCTCGCTAGGCCAGATATTCGGGGAAGTGTACTCGGGGAACTCTGTGTCGATGGAGGGGGCGCCCTGCAGGGAAGGGTCTTTGTAGAAGGCGCAGTTGAGGTAGTAGGAGCCCTTGTGCGTGTCGTAGTGGCCGTCGCGGAGGGTTTCTTTGCCCAGGGACCAGCCGATGAGGTATTTTGCGGAGGGGCAAGTTAGGGAGTCGAGGGCGCTGGGGGGCAGAGAGGCGAGGTAGGAGGCGTTGGAGAGGACTTGGGCGCGCAGGTGGGAGAAGGTTGGGGGGAGATCTTTGACAAGGATTATGCCCAGGGAGAAGGGGCCGAAGGCTGCCGTTAGGGTTTGGGGGGATATTGTGCCTGTTGTTTTGTTGAAAATGAGTTGTTAGTTGGGCGAGATAAGATGTGTTTTGGAGTGGTTCAGATTTATTATTTTGTAGCTTTGAGTGTCGAGTGGGATTAGGTGGAAGTACCATCGATTAGCTCTTGCAGGCTGACGGTGACAGCTTGCGCTACGGGTATGTCGTCGAGAGCCATTGTTGGTGTTGGTATTAATGTTGGTGGTTTTGTTGTTGTAAGAGTGTTGGTGGTGAAGAGGAGATAATGAGGGGAAAAGATTGCAGGTGGGATGATGGAGGCCCTCGGCCCGCGCCGGTCAATCGTGCTTATCGGCGCTTCTTATCGGATGGCATCGGCCGAATGGATGGAATATGAAGAGGTGGATGTTGGATTCAGTTGAGAGTTGTGATATCTGGACTGTGGATATGTACAATGAAGAGGTGGGTTGTGTGGTTACTATAACATAGAATTCATGTAATGTACAGGCAGCTTGCTCATAGCTGCAGTTGGAGTCGGTCTGATCCCCGTTTGGGTTTCCAGCCCAGCAGTCGAGCAGCCCAGCGAAGTCTGCAGGACTGAACGTTCAGAAGACACTCAAGACGAGATCTTGCAAGAATCGCGAAAATCCACTCGCCTGCAACGGGCCAATGAGAGTGCCGCCGCAAGACGCGTCATCGTGTCTTCCCATTCACTAAACGCCGTCTAGTTTTCTTTCCCTTCGGTAGCCTGACTCTCGGCCGCTGCATCAGCACGCGTGGTCACTTTGCGCAAGTTGCCAAAAGGCAGAATGTCCCCGATTCTCGTCATGCCCGTGAATAGCATGCAGAGACGGTCGATACCGCATCCCCAGCCGCCAGTCGGAGGGAGACCCCATTCCAGCGCCTTCAAGTAGCTCTCGTCGATCTCTTCCGCCTCGTCAGCCTGCTTGCTGTACCGAACCTGGTCTTCAAACTTGCGACGCTGTTCGAACGGCGAATTCTCCTCTTCGTATGTGTTCACGACTTCGCGGCCCTCGATGAAAAGCTCTCCGCGCGCGGCGACGCGCTGGTTGGTGGTGGGGTGGATGAAGGACTTAGACAACGGTGATAAGCACTCCGGCGGGTTAACGATGAAGGTTGGGTCGATGCACTGAGGTTCGACGTAGATGCTGCAGAGCTCGTCCAGCAGCCGGGGGAGGGTCACTTTATCTGGAAGTGCATGATTGCGGTCACGGAAGATTGCCTTCACCTGCTCGAGAGCATCGGGAGATGCGAGGTCTGGCAGTTTCTGCCCGATGCTCTGCTCAATGGAGGTGATGAAGTCGAGTCGGCGGAAGGGTGCAGAGAAATTGAGATGGGAGAACGGCAGAGGTGTGTCTTCCTGATTAGGCCTCTTGAAGGGTGACGATTGATGGAATGCTGTAAGGTGCTCAGCCAGGCCCGAAAGCAGCTGCTCGGTTGTGGTCATGAGATCCTCCAGGTTGGCGTAGGCGTGGTAGAACTCGCAAGTGGTGAACTCGGGGTTGTGGGTTTTGTCAAGGCCTGTCACAAATCGTCAGTTTTCGTTCAAACACTTCGACTGAAGACTAATACCTTCATTGCGGAACGAAGGTCCAATCTCAAAAACCCGGTCAAACCCTCCTACCACCAACCTCTTTAGCCAGAGTTCCGGCGCAATCCGTAACGACAATTGGCGATCTGGAAACTCGGTGGCTGTAGTATGAAATGGACGAGCAATTGCACCGCCAGCAACAGCTTCGATAATCGGCGTATTAACCTCCATAAAAGCGCGGTCGACAAAGAATTGGCGAAGATATTGGACAACTGCCGATCTAGCTCTGATGACATTTACTGTCTCCGGGTCCGCAAGGAATTGAACATGTCGAGGGTACGGCGAATTCTCCTGCCCTTGGGCATCAACGGGAATATCATGCAGACAGGGCGACAGAAGCTGCGGTAATTCGGTCGCCAGAACAGTGAGTTCACCTCGTTCAGTCCGGTGAGGATTACCCGTTACGGCTATAGGATATCGTTCAGTCTAGAGCAGAATACTAAGGAGCGGCTGGTGAAACATACAGAAGGCATCGCCACGCCGAAGCATCCGGTAGAACTGCTTGAAGGTCGCCGGAGGGATATCCTTCAGTCGACGACGATTGCACATAACTTGAATTTTATGGCCATCATGAACTAAGTCGAAGAATATCAAATTGCCTCCAACAAGTCTTAAGGTACGTACCCTACCTACTGATTTAAGTACGAGACGACATGGTAGGGCCAGCTAGGCTAGAACTAGGACCTACCATTAATAACAACTGTATCATCCTCTACTATTTCATTATCTGCTAGATGGCTGTAGCGGCCACGAAATTCCGCACAGCTCACCGTGTTCTTGTTTGACGCGAGCCGGGGATACGACTCAGCAACAGCCTCTTCGATCAATTGCACACGCCTCTTGAACGCCTTCTCAGGATACGCATCGACGCTGTTATGCCTTGTTTGTACCAGAGGTGCAAGAGTGTGCTGTATTACTCGAGCAAGCCTGCCAGAAGTCTGAAAGGCCTGCGATGTACGGGAAATCGGAAGTCCTGCCCTGAACATGCCGTTAGCAAGATGTCTAACAGACAAATACCATACAAAATGATAGCAGAGACAAGATAAAATCAGAAGACATAAAGCTTCCTTGTTACTCATAACTTGGAAGATAAACCCCCAAGCTTCAATGCAGCGGTTCTGTAATTTGGAAGGGTATGTCTCATCATGCAAGTGCAGGATAAAAAGAGGTATTGTGAAAAACACAGCAAAACATAAAACTGCTTACCTAGACAAAAGACCTCCAACCCGCAACGACGACGCCCTGAACGGGCGAATTGGTTGCATTGAGAGTGAAAAGAGAACTACTACGTGCTCACATTTTGAGAAAAGGAAGGAAAGAGAAAAAGAACAGAGCCAAGTTGTGCGGGAAATAACGCGTTGGCAAATCCGGCGAAAATTCCTAAGGCGGTGAGGAGCGGCAGCGGCAGTGCCAGCTTCGAATCCCGGCAACTTCAGGTCTGCTCCGGCAGCTCGTTCAGCGCATTCAACTCATACTCCTTGTAAGACACATTGATAAACTCTGTTCTCACTTGTGAGTGACTGATTTGCTCCTTATATTGCCAGCATTATATTGAAACTAGCTACTAATCTGTTGAACCCAGCTAAAAAACACCACTCCCACTACACATCGTCATCATGTCTTTCCTCTTCGGCGGCGCCCCCAAGCTTTCCTCGGAACAGAAGATTGCTGCGGCTGAGACGGAAGTTGAGATGGTCACCGACATGTTCAGCCGGTAAGATTCAATTATTATCATCCTGTCTATCCATTTATAACGCTCATATTCCTTTCCTGCCAAACATTTGCCTATTCCCCGGACACTTTTTATACTTAACTAACCCACTCATGACCACCAGTCTCACCGAGTCCTGCATCAAGAAGTGCATTCCCAACGACTACCGCGAAGGTGACCTGAACAAGGGCGAGTCCGTCTGCATTGACCGCTGTGTTGGCAAGTTCTTCGAAGTCAACATGAAGGTCAGCGAGAAGATGCAGGGTGAGGCGAACCAGAAGGGCGGCATGGGTGGTTTCGGCATGTAAAGTGCGAGGTCAACGAAACGATTGTTCATCTAATTGGATCTTTTTTCTGTTTTTCTATAAAACGTGTATAATCTATTCGGGTTTCAGATCTGTCATGGTTGCTCTTCTGGATGGCTTGTTTTCCTTTGGTCTCTCTTATGGCATGACTGATTGACTGACGGGAGCGGAAGGCCTGGGATTTTGCTGATTGGGATGGATGACTTCTGCTCGGACATGGATATACAAGGTTGTTTGCTTCTGGAAAGGGGGTTTGCTGTTAGCGAAGACTGGGTCTTTGGCATTGCACGGTCAACGCGAACTGCGCAAGTCTATCTCGGAAATTATGTACATTAGAAATGATATATGTCTACAAGGCTTCTTTCTGGGAAAAGAGACATCACAGTCACTGTGTCGAGCATCCGGTAAGTCTCCTAACCCAGGAGAACCAGGAATTGTCCTGCTTTTCGTGCTCGCCCCGTATCAGCAGCTTGACTCTGTTTTCGATGGCATTTACATGCCGTTCGAACTCGTCGAGGTTGGTTTCGACATCCTCGACACGTGAATCCAGAACATGGAGCTCGTAGTCCAGCTTCGCGCCCATCAGTTCGACCCTCCTCATGTAATCGGTGAGTTGGCTGTGCTCTTCCGTCAACAGGTCGCTCGACCTAGCTCTCATCTGCTCAAAGATTGACAGCCGTTCCAGGTAGGCAGCGTTGACCTTTTCGCGGCTCTCGTGTAAACACCGGCTAAGATCATCTACAGAGGACACTTGCTGCTCGACCCAAGGCACAGTGTGCTCACTAAGCTCCTGGATACGTGAGCTGAAGATTCGTGCATCTGAGGCCAGAATGTCTTCTTGCATGATGGCCTCATCCAGAAGAGTATCGGGCTTCTCTTTGAAAGCCTCACCTCCCAAATCCTTCCATCCCAGCACCACCTCTTCGACAGTGCTGAAGGACAGATGGCGAGGCCAGTAGTTATCAAGACGACTGGAGTCACTCGCCACGTTCAGTTCAGTGCAGCTCTGCGGTCGACGCAGCAGCATAATACCAACTTCAGATGTCTGCTCCCGAGGATCGACGGTAATGTCGGTGGAGAGTGTCCTCCAGCGCTCAAGGTCCTGCGCTTCGTCATCTGTTCGGGGTACTGACACCTTACGCGACGATTCCGAATCAGCCTGGGATGGAACCGTTTCTACGGTTATGGCTGGCGCTCTTGATTTGGGTGATTGCGGCAATATCGTCCTTGGGGGAGATTCAACCTGCGAGTCATCCTTCGGGGCCTGACCTTCATGGTCCTGCACATCCACGGATCCGACTGGAGCACCACCATCTGATTTCTTCGACTGAGACACCTCTGTGTCGCTATCGATGGGTGACAAATGAGTAGAGGCACCGCCAAGGTCTATGTCATCCCTAGAGTGCTTCTGGGGATGGGACCGGAGGCCTACTGCATCCTTGAACCGGCCAAATCCTGCCCGCGCGTCTGACACTTTCTCGCTCACCCCTTTTCGGACTAACCGGCCCAGATTTTGGTCTTTCTCATCTAAGGACGATGCTGATTCTGGCGGCCTCCCTGGACGATCTGAGCTTTGCAGTGCGCGGTCTGCTACTAGATCTTCGTGCGAGGATCGTTTTCGACTCGTCCAAAAATGGCCACTGGGTCGTCTGTAGTAAATACGACATCTGCACTCTGTGCATTGTCGTCAATGCCGCCCTTTCGCGGCTTTCCCCTCCACAGCCATTTTGCTCGTTCACCGGTGACCAGGTGTGCAAAGTTATCGATATCGAGGGTCTCGATATCAGCTATCCCGCCTTTTTCACGGCCCCGGACCATTCCCATGACCATCTCTCCCCCGTGTCCGCTTAGTTCTGCCATGGTTGATTTCACGGCATCGGTCCAGCCTTCTGCATTCGCAGCTTTCGCTGTCACCCGGTGCAGGCGATCTAAGGTCTGTCGATCTAATATTCGGGTACGTTTCAGTTTCTGTGATTTTTGAAAGCTTCCGATGCCTTTCGTCAGGTTATCAATATCAAACGCATCCTTACCCACCGGAGCGCCGAAAGCATGCAGCCGATTTCGCGCCCCCATGAGTGTACCCAATAGCGCGGCTACTGAGATAGGACCCAACATGGAATCACTCGGTTCAATGTTGTATAAGTCCATACCCGTCTCGGTCCACCAATCATTTATGGCCGCTTCTGTGACATCACAGAGCAGTCCGTCAACGTACTCTGGAGCAAGATTGCCAAACATCATCAGAGCGATCTGGCATTGCTTCACAAGCTCTATGACGGCAGTGTATAGAGGCACCTTTTCGCTCGTTCGGTAAAGGTGATGGAACTTCCCCTCGGTAGCGGGTGAGGGCGGTTGTAGCTTTAAACCAGAGCGGCCTGAACAGCCCAACCGTTTCAGGTTTTCATTCACAATAAAATCCTCCTTGTGTTTCAGAACATCACCGTCGGGTACCGGAATGAGAGTCAGTGCCAATGGGAACTCGTTCAGGTCGGTAACCATAAGTGTCCCCAATGGCGTTTCCTTTTTCCGCGCCTGGCATTGCCTGACTGCGTCGAAGTACATCTTCATACGGGGCGACCACCTAGACTCGTCTGTGGGGACGCTCAGCACCCCCACCACGACCTTGTGCGAAGGATCCCCCGTATAGGTGGTTATTATGAAGGTGGGGTGCATGCGCGTGCAGGCCCATTGTTCAACAATGAATGCCTCATATCCTTCTAAAGTCAAGCGTCGACCTAGCAAATCTGCTTCATTATCCTCTTCGAGATATCGGAGGGCAACCGGATCGGTGAATACGAGTCTCTGGCGACCATGCCGTGGCGACTGTCCCTCAGAACCAACGAGCTGTGTAGACTGTACATCTTTCGTGTTAATAGAGTGTTTTGCCAATTCGCGGGGGGTTATCGAAGGAGGCGGAGCTTGGCCGCCTGTCTGCGTCGCGGGAGGTGGCATGATGAAGACGGAACAATTTCCTTAACACATAAGGGCTGTCAAAAGGGTGATTTAAATACTATGAAAGTGCGTGGGAGTTCAAGAAATCCGAAGAAGAGGAAACCAGGAGGCCGTGCTCAAATAAAGGCGAAAGAGACAGAAGCGTTGACCCTCCGGGGGTCTTGTCGTATTGTACAGAGGTAAGGAAGAACTGTAACATATCCGAGGTTGAAGAAGCTATGAGCCTTAACAAGCCGGGCTAAGGGCTGTCCATGTCATGTCAAATCATTGAAGGAGAAAGTAGAAGTACAAGTCTGGCCGAAAGGTGGTTGTTGTTCGCGGCATCTGCAGCAGGTTCAGTTGGCGACGTCACAAGGGTTTCCCACCATGCCTGGAGCGGTGAGCGGCTAAGCCATCATCGCCCTGACTTTTGGGGGCCACTCTGGTCAAACAGACCCCACGGGATGGACAGTGTATATCCGAAACTAGCAGGTCTCAATTCCATATAGACAGAACACAGGAAAGCGTGATACTACTTGGGTAAGTCTTACGATCCTTGGGGGTAAGCGTGAGGACGCTGTTACCATTCTAGAACACTACACTACATCTAGACCAATCAATTTTGCATGAAACGCAGCTGCCTAGGTGCATTCAGCCACAACTCAATCGTTCCTCAGCACTGCCACAAGGGCCCTACGGGAGAAGCCGTGGTGAGTGGGCGGACACTGGACGCGTCTGCCAGTCCGGAGTACCCCCAGTAGAACGGCCCGAGTCAACCATGCGCAGCGAACTGGATTCACATGTACCAGATATCTTGGGTCTATTATAATAGTGACATGCAGTAGATAAATACATCCATTTACAGGTGGTCAAGCTCTCTTCTCTCCAGGCCTCCTCAAGGGAGGCAACAGCAGTGAAAAGAAGACCAATCTCGAGTACTACCCAGATGAACTAACAAATGGGCAACAGCAGGACTGTCTACGCACTCTTAACCGCCTCCAAAATTTGAAGGCATGGCATCTTTTTTTTCAAAAATTCCTCCCCGATCCGAAGACCAAGGAGAGCGGTCAAACTAGGTAGTTTTCAACTAGCAAAAACACGGTCTCGGATGTCTCCTCACTGACACGTGTAAAACCCGTGCACCAGGATGGAGAAGAAAAGAAAGAAAATGTCTAAAAGGAGGGCGGGTGCGCTGAGCTTATATAGTGCTGCGGCGGGGCCCCACCGGACGAGCTAGCGTAAGCGAGGGTCTATGCTGGCTATGATTGGTCGGAATCTGCTGCCTGTATGATCCTACAGTCACTGTCTTGCTTCGCGACTACTAGGGAGGTACCGACACCTTTTCACACACACAGAGGAATAATCATGATGCTCCAGACTGCCAAGCTGGAAATATCCGCTGAGTTAGTTAAAGTGGTGTATGTGGGTTTCTCAGCGAGTCAGGGTGCAGTCCGTCGATAAGCCATGTTCTGCCATTTTGGAAACCCACTACTGTCACCTTGGAACTACTACTACCGGACCCAGTCTTGTTCCCAAACATAACGAGCTGTTAATGACTACCGAAAATTACTCACTGCGCTTTAAGTCGGCATCTTGACAGGCAGCACCTTTTTACGGAAGAGCAATCTGCAATACAGCCAGTGCTATGTCATTGTCGGCGTCCAGAATCCAAACAGTTGTGAATAGGGATCCCCTGGTGCAGGCAGAGCTGCTTCACCGCGACAGAATATGGGTCTTGCCTAGGCCAATCACTCATTCTCGCCACAAATTCGGAAGATTGCCCAAAACCAAGGGCCTCAGAGGAGAGACATTATTTTGACTTGGACAGATAAGGCGTATAGAAAGGCACCTTTGTTGTGGTCTCTTCTGAATGCCTCACTCTCAATGCACCGTTGGTAGTAACTTTGATTCGAAGACAAGGAAATGTGCCCACCTCCATGGGTTGTGGCAATCCAGTCGACAGGAACCCGCTAAGGCTCTAGAAACGAAGCGGACCAGTATAGTTAGCGAGCGTGTGCTTCGAATACCCGGATGTCGCAGGACAAAGAGGGCCTGCAAGAGTGAGTGGGTGGGACGCACCCAGTGTGATTCCAGCATGCTATCTGACAAGTGGAGCAGAGGCATTCATAGGACTTGTCGGGTAAGGCACGGATCTCTACTTGCTCAGTGGCTCAGGTTCTCTTGTTAACTCGTTAAGTAATGAGTTAGCTACTTGTGAGCTGGCAATGTAAGGCGGCATCTCACTGCATTAGTGAGGGGAAAAGCAATTCCAGTGTGACTGGCAATCCGATGCCGCACTCATTACGAGTCTATTATTCTTATCAGTGTTGAGACTCAGTGACAGACAAACGCCTAGTATCTTAGAGGGAAACTGGGATTCACAAAAGACCTTTATTGGGTAGATAGCAATCATTTATAGATTGCATTGGAGTGATCTAGATCATGTTATTGGGGAAAGTTGACTGCAAACGGGCCGCGGGCGGGGCACCCGGATAGTTGCACGTGATGGTTCATGTCGTAATTGGGCTGGTTGCCGCTCCGTTCTCCTCCTCACCTGCCCATGCTCCGATGACCTGAAGAAGAAGCCGACTCTATTCCATTCGAGTATCTCCCTCACGAGTTCGTTGTTGATCTTGACCTTCATAACAGATCTTGCGGTGAGCAGCACAATCACCAGGCTCACCTACATATGGCTGCAACGATTGCTTAAGTGAAGGTGCGGTAACTGTCGGACACCGCTTTCCCGTCTGCCCCGTCATGGAGCTGGTGCAGAAGGAGCACGACCGGCTTTCCAAGAAGATCAAGGCCGGTCAAGGAATTAAGAACGTGCAGTCTACCATAGATTTACTTCAGTCGGCACGAGATGCAATTGCTGCAGGTGCGTGTGCCTCGTCGGACGTTGCGCGGGCTTGATCCTGGAACTATACTGATCACGAGGACAATCCCAGATCCCAGTCAAGCATCCATTACACTGGCTAAGCTCCAGAATCCCGTCAAATCGTCTTTTGATTCCATCAACGATAGTCTAAAAGAAACACACAGTGGTCTCAACAAATACTCCAAATCGTTAGATAAGGTAGCACGCGTCAGGCTCTTACGGTGAATGGCATATGTTAACTACTTCACTGTCGCAGTTGTTCAAAGATCGACCTTTGCCGAGCACCGAGCATGATGTCCTTTCGTCCCAAGAACACCTTATCAACAGGGCCATCGCCATGCACCTTCTCCGAGAAGGACAGTTTTCCGTTGCGTCGGAGTTCCTGAACGAAATGGCACAAAAGAAAGCGATGAAAAAGCAGCAAGAAGGAGATATAGAGGCTATAGACAATGCGGCCTCGCTCTTAGATCTCGATGAAGTTCCGCCGGGTGAGGTGCGGCAACAGTTCCACACCATGTACCACATCCTTCATGAGCTGAAGGAAAACAACAACCTGCTGCCGGCAATACAGTGGTCCAGGGAGAATAAGGAGGCCTTGGAAGCGAGAGGTAGTAACCTTGAGTTCGAATTGTGCAGGCTGCAATTCGTCTGGCTTTTCTACGGCGGACAGCATCAGCAAGGACCCAGTCCGGGTGGACGGCAGGCAGCTTTGGAATATGGCAGGCGTGAATTCCACACGTTCTTGCCCAGGTATCTGCGCGAGGTCCAACAGCTCATGGGTGCCATGGCATTTTGCCCCAATCTGCGAGACTCCCCGTACAATCATATCTTCAATAACCCGTCGGCATGGTCCGATGTGGCACACTCATTCACGCGAGAGTTTTGCTCGCTCCTCGGCTTGTCGGCCGATTCGCCCCTATATGTTGCTGCTACGGCTGGTGCGATAGCGTTGCCGACACTGTTGAAGTTGCAGACTATCATGAAAGCCAAACGCACCGAGTGGACCACGGAGAATGAGCTCCCGGTAAGTTACCTTGATTGGCATGCATGACGGTTCGTGGACTGACTGGTACGCCTTATAGGTTGAGATTCCGCTACCGCCGTCATATCTCTTCCATTCTATTTTTGTATGTCCCGTGTCAAAGGAGCAAACCACGGATGAGAATCCCCCCATGATGATGCCCTGTGGGCATGTTATCGCGGAGGAGTCACTCAAACGGTTGTGCAAGGGTAGCCGGTTCAAGTGCCCTTACTGCCCGAGTGAGAGTCATCCTCGGGAGGCGCGAAAGGTATTCCTCTAGTTGAACCGACAGGGTCAGTTCAGCGGATATAGCGGATCACAAGTGCAGGCACATCTCCACACCGCAATGGGCGTCGGTTACACAATTTGCAAGCAGGCGTTATGGTATGGGCGTACTCGGGCTGGGCAGGCACGGGAACTGGGCTGTACATGGTTGTACATAGCGGCAACGTTTCTTTACTATGTTTGAAAGGATATAATACTACCAGCGTTGTACCGTCCAGTGTGTTGGCGGGGTAGGAATCGGAGCTATCAACTTTGGAGACGTTGAACACCATCCAGCGTAGAAAGGACCAGACTAATCATCTCACAGTGACTGGCCGTCTCCAGGAGATGCAATCGGATCACTGCATGCGAAGCTAAGTGTCTTGAAGGTGTCTTTGTGTAATTCCAGAAAGCAGCGGCTGTTGATGCAACCTGTCTACACCCGAACCAGGCACGGCGGTATGACACAGACAGAATGATCCCGGAGACGGACCCATGAGTCACGGATGGTGAAATCCGCCCATCCACACCAACTGGACGTGATGAGCCATGGATTCTGCGTTTAGTCCATGAGTAATGACCAGGAAGAACCTTGTTTCCCCTGGCCATACAATCCATAGCTACCCTCACTTGGATGCATCGAGTCTCTGCGCCGATCGCGGGTGTGGACGGAACGAAGCATGCCGGGCTGATTCGCTCTGGCGCCTTTAAGTCTCCACCTCCCAATTTCCCTCCTTGAAGCCATCATTGGCCAATGGCTCTCCCGTGACTGCGCGATGATTTGGCGATGCACAAAAAACCACTTTACGCGTCCATTACTAGCAGTACCTGCCGTTACGCGTTCGCTGCTCTTCCCCTCTCCATGGCCCCTCCTGCACAAAGATGAACATGCATCCTGGTCGAGTTGATATATAATGCGTCAAAATCGACCAGGATCTGGAAATAAAAGGGCAGGGGAACCTCCCTCGTTCCCCTTCCTCTGCGAGGAGAAAGGATGGCCTGTGCTTGTGGTTCAGCAACCCCCTTTCCAGAGACAAAGAAGGCACTCCAAATAGGAGAGGTCAAACATACATGTATCTGTCCAGTTCTTACCATCTCTTTCTACCACCGAGTATCCTACAGTACTAGTAGTTTTATAATCGCAAGGAACCCCTGATTTCCATCTACAGGGTCAAATTCTTTCTCCCCAGTTACATCTCCATCTCCTTCGAAATTCCCTCCCTTACAATGCTATCCCAACAGCAACAACCACAGCAACAGCAGGGCCTCCATCGCCCTAGCCCCAGAGTACTCTCCACAAAACGCCTACATTCCCACCACCCAGACAGCATCTCCTCCAGATACCGAGCCGGAAAAGCCAAACCCCGGTCTCGCGAACAATCTGTCGTCGCATCACGACGTCTCCATCGCAGCAGACACACCCCTGACACACCCCCAGATGGAAGGTTCTACATCCTTTCCCTATCAAACCCTCAGTAAAAGAAAGGCACCCACTAACCAGAAGACCCAATTCAACAAAAAATAGCAATTCCTCCCTCTCGCAAGGCGTAATAACCCTCACCATTGGCCCAACCAAACGCCTCTTCGCAGCACACAAAGACATCCTCTGCGTCTCACCCTACTTCGCAGCCCTCTGCAATCCTCCCAACAATGATGTCTCCTCCTCTTCCCCCTCTTCTTCCCCTTCCTCCTCACCAAGCCCTACCGAATCCATGAGACAAATCGACCTTCCCGACGAACAACCCGAAATCTTCTCCTGCGTCCTCGAATACCTCTACCGCGGCGACTACTACCCCCGTCTTCGCCACGACAAAACCACCAACACATGGGACTTGGAAACCACCCCCTCATCGTCTACTAATACCAGAACGACCACTAATAACAAAGACACCACCGACCCCAACGCCATCATCTTCCACCCAGCGGTAGGAGCAGAGATCCTCCGCGACACAGCAGTATAGTATGTCAACCCTTTCTTCCCCAAATTATCATCCAAAATCCCATCCTATTCTGACACAATAAATGTACTACATAGCTGCGCAGCCGAGAAATACTCCCTCGAGCATCTCAAGCGCCTCGCCTTGAAGAAACAAGGCCTCCACTCCAACATCCCCTGCCACATTATCCTAAGCAGTGCGCGGTACGCATACATGCACACTCCCGATACGGAGAGTAAACTGCGGGCGCATTATCTGGCGCTGATTATTCGGAGTCGGGGGACGTTTAAGCGGAGTGGGACGATGCAGATGGAGATGGAACGTGGAGGGAAGTTGTTTTTTGATTTGTTTGTGGCGATGTGTAATCATATGGTGAGTTTTAAAAACTTTCCCCTTTGTCAAAGTGGAGGATGTGTGCGGGGTGGCTAATTCAGATGATTGACTATAGGATGATCTTGAGGAGGCGGCGAGGGGTGAAGGGGCGTGTTAGTGATATCTGAAGCCCGGCTGGTTTGGGCTTGTTATTATGTTTTGTTTTGAGGGTTGGAGGGATTTGGGATAGTCTTATTGTTTGAGATGGATGGTTATTGTATGCTATGTATTGCTTGATGCGATGTTGTATAGTAATGTGTCTATTATAGGGACTAATAGAGGAATGCGAAACTGTATCAGTCATGAGGTATTCATATTTTATGTGGTATTTATAAACTGGTCTATCATGGTATAAATTACAGCTGTTTCAGCTTGAAGCAGGCATTTGAGGCATGTCACCAGCCCTAACTGGACGACTTGCATAACTGCGGGGTATACCGTCCGTTAATGTACCAGCGCCGTTGGAGGCATAGATCCTGTAGACCGCCATCTAGGATATACATGCCGCATGGGAGCTGCTCAATGACCTGTGGTAGCGCATATCATACAGGCTGGCAAGCGACGCAGATTTCCCTGCCATAGCCGTGATCTTGACGGCTCTTGGGTTATGCCCTTGTGCATGGCATACTGGTGGCCCGATACTGTTCGATAGGTGTAAAGAAAACGGAGGCTGTCATCAAAGATGCGATGACAGATGATAGCAGGATTAAACCCCCGTTCCAGGGAATGCAGTTCCACCTTTGCTCAATACGACCATGCCGCGCTCACGGGCAATGTATCCTTTCATCAACCCCTACAATTTTGGTCAGTCAAATGCTTTGATAGAGTTCGGGCACCTCAACACGCACCTTGTAGATAAGGTTCGACAACAGACATTCAACCTCATCAATGTCTATGCGGGACCGGTCGTCAGCATGAGTACCGATCCTTAATGCCGCTGCAAACTCGGCAACGGGAACCCGTGTGCGGCGGATAGGAGGCTGTCCTTCCTTGGGCTCGTCAAATCCACCGGCAATAAAGACCTTGCGGAAGAGGTTCCGTAAAGCGATATCGCGTCCCCTTTCCAGGGGCAAGTATATGCGTCTCTTAACAAATTCCTCTTCCCCGGCTGTCATTGCGGCATCGAACCCGCCCAGGTCTCCCCTTTTGATGCAGTCGCACAAAGGACGGAAGAGCTTCTCGAGACGAGGAAACGGTGCAAGCAGCTTTTTGCTGGGCAGGGTATGTGTGGTGACGAGGTGGCAGGGGACGAGGTAGGTGAGAATCAATCTTGAAGTAGTCAGCAATGTAGCATGGGGCGGCATGTGGAGTACTGACTCTCTATTCTTTGTGGCATGTTTGTTGCACATCCTCCATGCGTACGACAAATGCTCTTCAGCCTATTGAAACCAGCTATTAGCACCGGCAACTAACATTGATGATTGAAGCACATACTTCGGCATAATTCTCATCCAGAAAGTGTATAACACCGACATAGTACTCAAAGGTGACAATATGGGACTTGGGGAAGGCGTCCAAGCCAGGAAGGTCGGCAGACGAGGCATTGAGGGCCCGCAGCAAGTTCTTGGAGAGGCCAACGGTGTTAAGCTTAAAGTATGTCTTGAACAACAGGTTCGTAGTGTCGTAAATGCCCCATTTCCGCGATTCCTCGATCGGTGCCCTAGACAACATTAGCATGGTATATCCACGACGCTTCCGGACATAGCTTACCGGTCACTTAGACACAAAGTGAACATTCTGTTGAGCACTCGTGTAGCTTCCTCCAACTTTGGATTCTTGGCATCCGTCGCATCATCTTGGAAGCGATCGTCGAAAGTGACGGAGTCTTGGGCAGAAAGCTCAGCATCTGCCTTCATCGCGAATGCCCGCAAATATCTCCCGACAGAATACAAGCATGGCACTGTCCAGGCTTGCAAACTGCCTGTCGAGTATCCCCTGATTAATTGATTTGCCGTATCCTTCCAAGCATCGAACACCTTCACCCAACTGGCATGTCTTGGGGAGTCGTCAAATCGAACAATCTCCCCCACAGCTTTCCAATAAGCGGTAAAGATATCGACCCAGGAGTTCTGCTCTTGCTTGGGAAGCCTCAAGCCATTCGCCTGGAAGAGCGAGTATCGGAGGTCGGCGGAGACATGTGCGGCGTTAGAAAAGTAATAGAACGACTTCAATCGGTCGGGGTACTCCGCAGTCGCGACGGGGGAGAGAGATGCCGCCAGGCGGGCACCAGAGCCGATCTTCTGGCCTTCCTTGAAATCATCAAAGATATTGGACATGGCTGGTGATTAAAAGCGTGTAGAAGTAGGAGGCGGGGAAGAAGGGGAGGGGTTTAGCAGCAGACATGCATTCACGGCGATCGTACGTCCGAGCGACAGAGACCAACAATCGGCGTCACTGACAGGAGTTCCAGGTCCATGAAGCCAGCCGCGGACGCGATCGGAGGAAGGTGGGGAAGCCGCCGCGGCGCTCAGGGAAGCCGTCTTATCTAATCACTGCTGCCACCATTAGTGTGGCTAGTGTTCCCAAATAGGAAAGGTGGGTAACCAAGCCACACGGTCGCTTAGCCCTAAGCAGGGCTAAACCTAGCTCACAATCAACTGTTCCAAAAATCCTCCTTTCCGCGACGAGTCCAGCAGCCGGCACACCTCTCGTCGACTAACCACTACAGCGTCAACAATCAAAGTAAGCCCTACCCTTTTGATCTGCTCATCGACATATTGAAATTGTTACTGACTGAATTTACCAGATGGGTGAGTGAATTTTTCCAAAATACCTTTATTGTCTCTCAATGGTGGATCGGCTATTGCGATATTCCCCCTGCGATCGTTGAACGACTTTTTACGGCATCATTTTATCTCAGCGACATCGGATAATATAAGACTCGATTGAAATTGGACTGGAATCGGTTGGGAACAAGAATGGTGGAAGGATTTTTCAACTCTGGACGACTAATGGGGGAGGACGAAATTTTCGAAGATATCGTGGCGCAGAAATGAAATCATCGCAAAGGACCGACGACTTGCACAACAGTCAACAACGTTTCGCACGGAATATACGCAACGACTGAAGCCATTGCACGAGGCAGTTCTCATCGGATGGGAGAACATGGCTGACTGGGATCCTTAGGGCGTCTCACCGAGTACCAGGTCATTGGGCGTCACCTGCCCACCGAGGCTAACCCCACGCCCAAGCTGTACCGCATGCGCATCTTCGCGCCCAACACTGTTGTCGCTAAGTCCCGGTTCTGGTACTTCCTGACCCAGCTCCGCAAGGTCAAGAAGGCCAACGGTGAGATCGTCAGCATCAATGTGGTATGTGTGGCCGTTATCAAGCGACAACTCGGCAGTGTTGGCTGACGCCTGTCTTTTTTCCCCATCCAATAGATCAGCGAGAAGCGCCCTACCAAGGTCAAGAACTTCGGTATCTGGCTCCGCTACGACTCCCGCTCCGGCACCCACAACATGTACAAGGAGTTCCGTGAGATGAGCCGCACCGAGGCTGTTGAGGCTCTCTACCAGGACATGGCTGCCCGCCACCGTGCCCGCTTCGGCTCCATCCACGTATGTTGAGATTCCTATCCTCTTTTGCTGAGGAATATTGCGATCTAACTACGTTCCTACAGATCCTTAAGGTTGTTGAGATCGAGAACGCCGACAGCATCCGCCGCCCCTACATCAAGCAGCTCCTCTCCAAGAACCTCAAGTTCCCCCTGCCCCACCGTGCTGCCCACGGCAAGAAGCTGTTCGCTTACTCTCGTCCCACTACTTTCGCGTAAATGTGACGTTTTGGGTTTGGGTGATCGGAGTGTGTGGATGAATGACTATGTTATGGCCATAGCATGCACGAAGGACACGGAGCACGCGGACAGGGCGTGTTTCCTCAACCCAGGTAATGGGACGGATGGTTTTTATGTCTCTTTAAGTCCTCTGCAGCGACCCTTTCAAGTTATATCAAAAAATACCGGGGTATTGTTTCTGTTTATTCTTGGATGGGGCATAGCGTACTGTAGAGATCGTAGAACGCTTTGCGTAGCATGGGGACTTGCTGATCCACACGGATTTGATTCTATACTGCTGGACTAAATTCGAAACACCCAAATCAGGATTTTTCGATCTATGTATGCTCTATCGCCTATTCCAGCTTCCCCAGATCATTTGCCAGATTATTTTCTTGATACCTACAAATAGCCTAGCATGTCGGAACGTTACTTCTTGTTCCCAAATTATAGGCCATTTGTGGGACGTCGAGAGAGCCTAGTCGCAGTGGCGTATTTGGCTGGCTCGGCTTTAGTCATGTATATCCGTCGGATGTTGAGGATGGCAGTGGGAAAACACATAACACGCCTGACATCATGGCTTTTTGCCTCAGTTACTTCGTCTTGCTCCGAATAGGGGTGGCACTACCTGTGCCTAGTCTATCCACTTGATCAGGTGCCTTTTTAAGCAATTATTGGGCTTTAGCCTGTAGCATGACGGGTTTGTGGGCAACAGATCCTGCTTGGCATTTGGAGTATATACGCAGGAAATCGACTAATTTCCATTCCAAACTACCGTCTCTTCATGCCAGCAAGGCAGGGATTCGGTCAAGTATTTAGAAAAACTGGATTCATTCCAGGTATGAATTTATCCGCTGGCGCTCGGCCATATTGCAGGTAGTATACGTTCTGTAAGGGACGCCATAAGACCGGGATATCGGGCTGCCTCGGGGGTTGTCCCAGGAGAATGTTATGGCGGGTGTGCGGTTTATAATGTTCAATGTATAACCCCAGTATATAGCATTTCCTATCATCCACTTATCTGCAATACACGATAAAAAGATGAGATGTTCAACAAATGTTAACTAATTGGTAATTAGTAAACCGCCAGGTACGCGAGCGGCCCCATTGCGTCATGTGCGGAAACGGCGTCTCGGAGTCCGAGAGGGAGGAGGAGCTTTAGACTAATTACCTTTGCCGAAGGTCCTCTTCCCTCCGCTCTGGCTCCCTTGACCTTTCCTCTCCGTCTCACCACCCATTGAGCACGCATTGGTGTCTGTCATTCATTCAAAATGTTCGCTCGTCAAGCTTTCCGCTGCGCTCAGCCCCTCAAACAGGTATGCTCTATCCCTCTTCCACCTGAGCGCTGTTATTTTCCGACACTTTTCGCCCTTCCCGATCTCTACCGACGACCGAATTTTGTGCTAATGCCGGCTTACCCCAGGGCTTCCGCAAGTACTCCACGGAAGCGCCCAAGGGCAAGTCTTCCCTGGCTCCCATCTACGCCGCCGTTGGTATCACCGGTGTCGGTGTCGGTCTCTACCGCTACAACTCGGCCACCGCTGAGGCCCCCGCTGCTGTTGACCGCCCCAAGGTCTTCAAGGGTGGTGACCAAGGATGGTTTGACCTGAAGCTGTCCGAGATTGAGGTCCTGAACCACAACACCAAGCGTCTGCGCTTCGAGTTCGAGGACAAGGAGGCTCTCTCCGGCCTCCAGGTTGCCTGTATGTCGCCCTTGCTCTGAAAGAACCACCCGGATTTCTTACTCACGAACCTGCAGCTGCCCTCTTGACCAAGTTCAAGCCCGCCGACGCCAAGGCTGTCATTCGCCCTTACACCCCTACCAGCGATGAGGGTATGTCCTCGCAACTCACTCTCGAGCACATTTTGGACATTCGCTGACTTGGCACAGAAACCCCCGGTTACATCGACCTTGTCGTCAAGGTCTACCCCAACGGACCCATGTCCGAGCACCTGCACAGCATGAACGTCGGCCAGCGCCTGGACTTCAAGGGTCCTATCGTCAAGTACCCCTGGGAGACCAACAAGCACAACCACATTTGCCTGATCGCTGGTGGTACCGGTATCACCCCCATGTACCAGCTTGCGCGTGAGATCTTCAAGAACCCCGAGGACCAGACCAAGGTCACCCTGGTGTTCGGTAACGTCAAGGAGGAGGACATCCTCCTGAAGAAGGAATTCGAGGAGCTCGAGAACACCTACCCCCGCCGCTTCCGTGCCTTCTACGTCCTGGACAACCCTCCCAAGGAGTGGACCGGCGGCAAGGGCTACATCAGCAAGGAGCTCCTGAAGACCGTCCTGCCCGAGCCCAAGGAGGAGAACATCAAGATCTTCGTCTGCGGACCTCCCGGCATGTACAAGGCCATCAGTGGCACCAAGAACAGCCCTACCGACCAGGGCGAGCTGTCCGGTATCCTGAAGGAGCTGGGCTACTCTAAGGAGCAGGTCTTCAAGTTTTAGACGGGGTGTACATGAAGAGTGATGAAATATCTGATAGGAAAGAAAGACCATGTCATGTCATCTTAGACCATTTCGAGCGTGTAGAGCTCATTAGTGGAATTGTATACCTACTTGCGATCAATACATTGTACAGTAAACTGAGAGACACTGATGCCATGTCTAACATATTGGGTAGTACTAGAGAGGTGCGGGCGTAAGCAGCCCCTCATTACCTCGATAAGCCTGAGGG
>NT_166518.1:832250-859955 GCF_000002855.4 Aspergillus niger | reverse complement strand
CCGAAAGAAAGAGACCAGACTTCCCTAAGTCCCAAAACAGCGAGGGGAGGCCCGCGGTGGACGGGGCCAGTATTTAGGAGGCCTCGTCCCGCTAAGCTGGACCCCGCTAGCGAGCGAAAAATCTTCTTTTCTTCCCGTCATCGCCTTCCCTCTCTTTCCCTTCTTCCTAACATTACTTGTGTTCCCACCCCCCATATCTCATCCATTAATCGTTCCGGTGTGGTTGCCGCCCCCCCGCCGTGTGCTCATTCCATCATGTCTCGCCGCGAAGATTCCAAGGCTAGGGATGACACTGTCACCGTTAATGTTGAAGACTTTACCCGCACTCGCGACAGTGTAAGTTACCTTTTTCTTTTTCTGATGTATCGTTTGTTTCCGTCGTTTTGCCCTCCGGCGCGCGCGCGCGGCCTGCCGACTGCCTCCCTCCCTTAAGCTACGGTGGACGGGCGCTGCGCTGGCCTCCCACCCCCCAAATTCACCACCACGCGTCCGTAAACAAAAGGCCGCCCCGACGGGCTCAGCGCGACGCCGTTGGCTTTCATTTCCCCTCAACCCAGCATTGTACTATCCCCTTGGTCTTCGCATTTGGATTGCTTCGCTTTATTTCCCTTTCAGCTGGCTTTTCGGCTCTGATTTCCCTTTGTTTGCCCTCTCCTTCGCTTCTGTAATCGCACCGCGCGTTTCCTTGGTTTCGCGCCAACGCCATTCCCCTTCCCAATGGCCCGGCGCGGACGCTCATCTCCAGAGCGGGCGCCTTCAGCAGCGTCTGCCCCGGCGCTGGTGGCGCCCATCTCCCGTGCTACCGTTGCCATCCATACCATCACTACTGGCATCCGCACCATTGCCACTGCTGCCCCCCAACAAGCCCCACTAATTCATTCTCAGGTTGTCTCTAGCCTAGTGCAGCTGTCGGCGGCTGTCTCCGAGCTGACCAAGGCCTATCTCAACCATGCCGATACTGTCCTGGGCCGCACCCCCACTGCTCTGGACATCAGCAGCATCACCGGCATCACCAGCTCTCTGTATGAGTCTGGCCTGCTTGGTGCGCGTGCCACCAGCCCTGGCGCCAAGTCCGAAGTGGGCGAGAAGAAGAAGCGCAAGCGTGCTCCCCCGGACCCCAACGCTCCCAAGCGCGCCTTGACCCCCTTCTTCCTCTACATGCAGCACAACCGCTCCCGTATTGCTGAGGAGCTGGGCCCCAATGCTAAGCCTAAGGAAGTCTCTGACGAGGGTACTCGCCGTTGGGCTGAGATGCCTGAAGTCCAGAAGGAGGTACGTTGACATGCCCATTTGATTATAAAGAGCGCCGTTGCTAACTCACGCGCAGGTCTGGAAGAAGCTGTATGCGGACAACCTTGCTGTCTACAAGGAGAAGGTGAAGGCCTACAAGGCTGGCCTCCCTTACTCGGACGATGCCAAGGCTGCCAGCCAGCTGCACCAGGGTATTGAGGGCGCCGAGGCCACCGAGGCGTCTGAGGATGAGGAGCAGGAGTCCGAGGAAGAGTCCGAGGAGGAGTCCTCTCCCGAGCCGGTCAAGGAGCCCACTCCCCCGCGCAGCACCAAGCGCCGTCGTAGCGAGGGTAAGCCTGCTGCTAAGGAGGCACCGACCCCCAGCGAGAAGAAGAAGGAGTCCCCCGAGAAGAAGAAGCGTGGGGCCGCTGCCCGGAAGGAGAAGGAGCAGGAAGAGACCCCTGCTCGCAAGGCTGCGGGTGGCGAGAACAAGCGCGCCACCAAGAAGAAGCGCAAGAGCGAGGCCGGTGCTGAGGAGTAAGTACGATACGAGTATGAGGGACTTGGTGATTTGAAGAAGGTATGGAGTTCAAATTTGGAATTGGGCGCCTGTCTACTGCCACAACTGGTAGCTGCTACGTGATGTAAATTTGCCCCCATTATATGACTACTCTCTCTCTGTGTGTGTAGCATATTGCGGATTGCTTTGTTGGGTACCATTGCTGCTGGGGTCGCTGTGTTATCTCATTTACTTTCCTCGGACCTGTTGGCGTCTTGACTGTTTTGCGCTTTGCGGGGTGTTATTCAGTTGGGACTGGGTCATTGGTAGTTCAATTTGAATGGAAGAACCACAAAAAGAAAAAAGAAGAATAAAAAAGGAAGGGAAAAGCTTGTTTCCAACCTAAATCGCTGCTTATTCTATGGCTAGTCCAGTAGCAGCATGTAGAATGTAGATACTAGCTCGAATAGTTGCTACGGTGGTGTTTCCATTCCCCGGGGTACATATTGGGCTGAAGCGAACGGATAGCGACTAAACCGAGAGAGGCAAGAAGTGGAGGTGGCAGTGGCCGGCGAGTGCCGATGTTCAGTTCCAAACCTCCAAGCGAAGTTTCCCGATTGACTGCAAGCCGTTAGTCACCTGGTCCAAGCCGGGCTGCCATAGGTCGATGCACTGCTTATCAGCAGCTGCCGACCGCTTATCGGGCAATGGCTTCGCTCGTTTCGCCAAAGTATGAGATGCCAAAGATGGAATGTCTGGATATCCCCACCTTTTCCACTTTTACCTCCCGATCCGGCGCGCCTTTTCTCCCCCGGCCGTGGCGTTTAAATTCCTCTCCCGAGCCTGCGTCCCTGGTCCATTCTGGCCTGTCAACTTCTCCAAAATAACAACAAAGTCCGCGTTTACCATCTGACATCTCATATCGTTGCCCGCTCCCCTCCTCCACCCTCCCAGAAAGCCCGCCTTGCGTCGGAGGTTGGGTCCACTGCTTCATCCTTGGTCCCGCGAGGACGTCTCTGATTTTGAGGTCAAGGGCATTCTCACTGCCAGCCCAGCATGCATTTGTGTCCCAAGGAGGTACGCTGCGATCTTTGGCACTACGTACTTCATACTGCTCGAATCAGACGGATTGACTGACCACCTGCTGCTCTTCTCTCCAGCTTGACAAGCTCGTTATCTCTCAGCTGGGCTTCCTGGCCCAGCGTCGACTGGCTCGCGGTATTCGTCTCAACCATGCCGAAGCTGCGGTATGTTGCATATTAGCTCCATTCCATGCGCATGGTGATTCGTTGGAGACTTGACTGACGATCTTCGGTAGGCGTTAATCTCGTCCAACCTGCAGGAGGTAAATAGCCCATCACCACTCTCTGAAAATCATCTTGACCATCTCCGTTAATTCTCGTCCGCTGTTACAGCTGATCCGGGATGGACAATATTCTGTAGCCGATCTCATGTCTATCGGGAAGAGCATGCTGGGTCGCCGTCATGTTCTCCCGTCCGTCGTTTCGACTCTTTACGAATTACAGGTCGAAGGTACATTCACCACTGGTACCTATCTCGTGACAGTACACAACCCTATCAGTAGCGATGATGGAGACCTTGAAAAGGCCCTCTACGGAAGTTTCCTTCCCATTCCCCCGGCAGATGCCTTCCCCGATCCTGATCCGGAGGACTACGAACCCGAGAAGACGCCCGGAGCGATATTACCTGTGAAGAACGAACGCATCATCCTGAACGAGGGAAGGAAGCGCATTAAGCTCAAGGTGATGAGCAGGGGTGACCGGCCCATCCAGGTCGGATCACACTACCATTTCATCGAAACCAACCCGCAGTTGCACTTCGACCGCCTTCGATCCTATGGATATCGACTCGACATTCCCGCTGGTACGTCGGTACGGTTCGAGCCCGGAGACACCAAGGTAGTTACGCTTGTGGAGATTGGAGGCCACCGGGTTATCCGTGGAGGTAATTGTATCGCGTCCGGCAAGGTCGATCTTGCCCGTGCCGAGGAGATCATGGCCCGTCTGCAAGTGCAGAACTTCGCCCATGTTCCCGAACCTACTGCCGACAGCGCGCTGGTACCTACACCGTTCTCCATGGACCGTGAGGCCTATGCGCGTATGTTTGGCCCTACTACTGGTGATCTCGTGCGCCTGGGTCTGACCAATCTCTGGGTTCGTGTGGAGAAGGACTACACATCTTATGGAGACGAGTGTACATTCGGCGGTGGCAAGACTATTCGAGATGGCATGGGTCAGTCTTCGGAAAAGTCCACGCAGCATGCTCTGGACACCGTCATCACGAATGCTCTGATTATCGACTGGACTGGTATCTTCAAGGCCGATATTGGAATCAAGGATGGGCTCATCGTGGGCATTGGTAAAGCTGGAAACCCCGATATCATGGACGGTGTTACCCCGGGCATGACTGTCGGCTCCTCGACCGATGTTATTGCAGGTGAGAACAAGATCGTCACAGCTGGTGGTTTCGACACCCACATCCATTTCATCTGCCCCCAGCAGGTGGACGAGGCGCTCGCTTCTGGTATCACGACGTTCTTGGGAGGAGGAACCGGTCCCTCCACTGGCTCCAATGCCACGACTTGCACGCCTGGTCCCGTTCACATGCGCCAAATGCTCCAAGCTTGCGACCGCCTGCCCATCAATGTTGGTATCACCGGTAAGGGTAACGACTGCGGTGGCGTAAGCATTGAGGAGCAGATCTACGCCGGTGCCGCCGGGTTGAAGCTGCACGAAGATTGGGGTTCCACGCCCGCCGCCATCGACAGCTGCCTTGACCTGTGCGACAAGTTCGACGTCCAGTGCATGATTCACACCGACACGCTAAACGAATCCGGATTCGTTGAACAGACCATTGAAGCATTCAAGAACCGCACTATCCACACCTACCACACCGAAGGTGCCGGTGGAGGTCACGCTCCGGACATCATCTCAGTCGTGGAGCACCCCAACGTCCTCCCCAGTAGTACCAACCCAACTCGTCCCTTCACTCTCAACACCCTCGATGAACACCTCGACATGCTCATGGTCTGCCACCATTTGTCCAAGAACATTGCCGAGGACGTCGCCTTCGCAGAGTCTCGTATCCGCGCGGAAACCATTGCGGCCGAAGACGTTCTTCACGACCTTGGCGCTATTAGCATGATGTCCTCCGACTCCCAGGCTATGGGTCGCTGCGGTGAAGTCATCCTGCGGACATGGAACACCGCACACAAGAACAAGGAGCAGCGCGGCCCGCTGCCGGAGGACGAAGGCACCGGCGCCGACAACTTCCGCGTGAAGCGCTACGTCAGTAAATACACCATTAACCCAGCCATCGCGCAGGGTATGTCCCATATGATTGGCAGTATCGAGGTCGGCAAGATCGCCGATCTCGTCCTATGGACGCCCAGTGCGTTTGGCGTGAAGCCAACGCAAGTAGTGAAGAGCGGCATGATCGCCGTGTCAGTGATGGTACGTTCTTCCCCCTAATTAATAAACCCCTAAGAATACAATTGCTAATGAACCACAGGGTGACCCCAACGCATCCATCCCCACCGTCCAACCCGTCATCATGCGTCCCCAATTCGGCGTAAGTCATCCCCACTTTGCCCCGTCTAAGCCATCACCACTAACCAGAATACCCAGGCCCTCGTCCCCTCCACCTCCATCACCTTCGTCTCCCAAGCCTCCCTCGACGCAGGCATAGTCCAGTCCTACAACCTGCAAAAACGCGTCGAAGCCGTCAAAAACTGCCGCAACATCGGCAAAGCCGACATGAAGTTCAACGACATCATGCCCAAGATGCATGTCGACCCCGAAAGTTACCGTGTCGAGGCGGACGGAATGCTCTGTGATGCCGAACCGGCAGGAAGTCTGCCGCTGACACAGGATTACTTCGTTTATTAAAGCAAGATATCCTTGATTGATTTCGGTTTGTTTGCATTCTTTGTATAGACTTTTTCTTCTCTTCCTTTTCTTTTACGATATTTTATGAGAGGCTTATAGGTGGATGGTTGGTTGGTTGAAGGTGGTAGGATTAATGCATGAGATGGATGGGGATATCCGTGGAATGGAAGGAGGATTGTATATAGTAACCTGACCTGACCTGACTTACTTACGTGATGAGCCATGCATGATATGAATTGCATTATTTGTCTTATTTTATAATTTATGAAGCGTTATAATGAGGATTTAGACTGCGTAGTATAACGCCAGCAGGCGAGCAGTGAGTGACTGACTGCAGTGGTCTGATCAGAGTTCAATCTCCTCTTCGGTATGATTATCCCCAGTTGATATAAGCGAGACCGCCGCCCACGCTTCGAAGCTATCTGCTCGCGCGGCTAGATATGCGTCCCGGCGGATTTGGGCTGATACCGATCGTCGAAGACTTTGCTGTCGCTGTTGTTGGTGGCGACGGCGATGATGAGAAGTGGTGTTATGGTCAGTTGTACCGTCATAGTTGGGAATTATACTTTCATCGTCTTGTCGTTGCTCAATGTCTGGTTCCAGCTCCTGAGATTCGAATGTTGATGATGCTAGGGACAGCGGTTCGCTGGATTGGCTGTTCGTTTGAGTTTGATTCTCGGTTTCATCTGGCCGTGGGAGTGAATCTGAGGGCTGGGTATCTGTTGTTAGATTCTGGGTTCCAGGGTAGGTGTTGGTAATGGTGGACGTTTGTGTTTCGATTGGTAAGGTGTGTTTGGGTGCCGTTATTGAGGTGGGATGAGGTGGGTTGTCTAGAGGAGGGTGCGGGGTCGGAGCGATTTCAGATTTGGGTAATTCTGTTTCTTCATCGGTCCAAGAGGAAGGGAGGGAGTCGAGCTGGTAGAGCGCACGCTGGGAAGGCTCGGCGTTGTTAAGCATGTGCCAGGCACGGCGGATCTCATCACGGCGTGCCTTTGCAGTTTCTGGGGACAGGGCGGGAATAATAAGAGGCTGGTCCGTGGGTACTGGAGCGGACTCTTCGATTGGCTCGAGAGACGATGGAAGAGGAATCCGGTCTGAGGAAGACAGTGGATCGATGGTGGCTGCTGGGCGTGGAGGATGGCTTAATTGGAGCGGTTCCGGTATACTGCTGTCGATCATGCTGGACGTTTGTTGGCTTGACTGTGTTGTAAAGGAACCTTCATAGCGGGCTCTTTTCCTTGCTCGTATCTCTGGATCTTTTGCTGTCAAGTCCCGCATCTGCTGATCGTGGGCGAATCCAGTCGCGCTGCAGAGGTGCCCGAAGAGGGTTTGCATTGAGACCTCTTCTTCCCAGCTCACGGGATCGACTGTGCAGGGATAGACGTCTTTGGGCCTGAATGCGGAAACAAGATGACAAAGTTCGGAGTAGGAGGAGTGGCGGGAGTAGGGGAAGTGCTATGAACGTTAGGGAATATTCAGGGACTGGGGTTTGTGATTGATACGCACGATGATTCTGGGAAGGGGATTGCCTTGTCTGTCTCGTAGATGTGTGTGCTGATTGGCTTCGCTTGATGCAGAATCGTCGTCAGGACGGCCACGACTCAGTATGCCCACGAGGTCTTCTAGGGGCAAGTCGTGTGCATCTTTCATTCCGTAATTATCGAGAGATAGTGCTTTGGTTTTTGATCGGAACGCGTCAATAAGAGCCTGTCTCGTCTGTGAGAGCGCATGTATATCATGAATGCGCTCGGAACAGAGCTTTTCTAACTGTTCCAATGCTGACTGGTCCGGGAGCTCGAGTTCGTGAACTTGGTATAGATCACCACCTCCCCCGCCAGCCCCGATCTCGGGCATTTCTAATCCATCATCAGTGCGGGTCACAATCGGCCTAATGTAAACGGTATCTCGAGACGCAGCTACAGGACAGTGAACGCCTGGCTCGCAGCTATGGATGCGAGAACCCTCATCCTCGCTAAGGCAGCCTGGAACGAACCGGTTTCCGAGTTCATAGCCACAGAGGAAAGGAGCATCGTTCACACTGCGAGAGGCCAGCGACCTATATAGATCCATTTGATACCGGTCCACGTGGATCTGGAATCATCAGTACAGATGCCGTACTGTTGTAGAGTACAATACGCACCTTTGAATTGAGGGCAGCCGACAGTGCCATCCAGACTTCTTCGTAGCCAAAGGTCCAAGCCCGAAGATAGAATGTAGTGCGGTCCGGATACGCTTGGATTTTGTTCAACAGCTCCTTCAAGCCCTCTGCCTTTGATGGAAAGGTATGGCATACATGCGACGGGCGGGCGAAGGTGTTGTCAATGTATATGTTATCTAGCTGCTTGTTCCCCAAGGTATAGGGAATGAGGACGGGATTCCTGATAATGCTGTTAACCCACCAGGGTTCAGCTACAGACCATTAGCAAGGAAGTAAGCTTGTGGAAGCTAATGTAGAGCTAGCATACCGCGAATATCGCCGGTATATAGTATAGCCTTCCCATTGCCCTCTATCAGAAACATTACCGCGCCCGTGCAGTGGTTTGCATCGAACAGAGTGGCTCTGATTGACAGCCGTGGGGTGAGATCCAGCTCCGTTGGCGTGTTCAACGGAATCGGCCTCTGTGCCAATGAGGTTACTGTCATGATACTGGTAGAGGATACATACCAGAAGCTTAGACAGATGTTTGTAATGCAGTTTCCGAGACTCTAGGATCCCTTTGCTAAAGTTCATACGATGAGGATACTTTTCGATGCGTAAGAGCATCTAGGAGAATATGAGTTTGTGCTACAGCAAAATTTGGATCAATAAGCACCTCTCGAGTCGCCGCAGAGCAGTATATGAAAGGAGTTCTAAAGGACTCCAGCCCTTGAAGATGGTCACTGTGGACATGGCTGAGAAAACAGGCGAGCGGAGGCGGCCTCTCTGGATTCTTGCGGAAGTAGTCAACTGCATGAATTTTAGAGTTGATAATCACCTATCGGGAGTTTACCAACTTCTTACTCTGAATGGAGGGAAATTCTACACTGCATTAGAGAGCAGACTTAGCTTATCGAAGGATCGGAAGTATACACCTACCCCGGACAAACCCATCGAAGGTGGACATGGGACGTGGTTGCGTCGCAATGGACCAAGGCTGGAGCGGAACACAACTTAATTCATCCTGAGTCGATGGAGGTAGACCAACGTCAAACGCAGCATGAGGGACGATGATGAGTTGGAAGAAGAGACGAGAAGTGGACAGAGAAGGATGGCGAGAGGCAGTTGTGGTGGCCGTGGTTCCCAATCGGGGGGGCCTGTATACACGTGACCGACAAATATTACGAGACGGTGAACAACTCGATAGTCAAAGTAGAAACAACTCGAGGTGTGACGGAGAAGATGATTTGTTTTCTCATTGGCACCATTGGATGACGATGATGAGGTTGCTGTGCCTGCCCGATCTACTGAATCTTACCGCCACTTGCCCAGACCCTAGTCTAAATAGCCAGACAAGATGGATTTCCTCCATTTCTGCACCAAGACTCACTGACCAGCCCATCCGCGGCCCGTTACTGATGGATCAACAGGCAGCTGCTCACCCCCTTGTCTAGGCCTTCCACCCACGAGTGAGAAAAATGTCCTTGATCCTATCAAGGTATAATCCGGGGCTCTCCAGGGCAAGTACCTACATGGCGCCGGCGTGAAGCCAACGGGCAGAGAGAGCCCTGCCAGCGACCAAGTGGCCTTGCAGGCAATGAGTGTGAGGCGAGTGGGCGTCAAGACCCGCTCGCCAGCACAGGTTTCGGTGCCATTCATGGCTCGAGTCTATTGGGAGAGGCGGACAACTCGTCCTTCGATGGATCTCTCCTGTTGTCACGGATTTAGGTTGGCTAACTCACGACTCCACGCAGTTCGTCCCCTATGCGCTGGTCATTTGCCTGCGTGGTCCGGTCTGTCCCAGTGTGTGTCACCCGACTGGCACCAAAGACTCCTGGCCTGATATATAAACATGATCTCTATCCTTCGCTTTTCCCAACCCGGGCTTGATTTTCTTTTTTGGAAATCATCACTAACGCTTTCTTCCTTTGCTTTTCCCTGCGTCGGGAACAGCCCTACGACCGACAGCGATCATCAACATCGTCATCACCATGGGCCCTTCTTATTAGGTCTTGTGAGTGACAAAAGTTGACGTATTAGGCTTTGGGTCCTAACGGTACCTGAAGTCAAGACATTTGGCGTGTTACAGCACCTCTCACGAAGAGCCCAACGATCCCAAAGTCGAACTGATAACAAGAAATAAATAAAGTCTGGGAGCCATCATCATCATCAGCGTCCCATACCCACCCTCATCTTCATCTCCATTTTAACCCACGTGTGGACCGGGTTTCCATGTGTTAATCTGGTGGAGGCATGCCTTTCTGCGTCGGCCATCCCCTGAAGCAATCATAACCCGCCTTACGACCGTTTCACTAATTAATATTTGAATGCGGGCCGCGGCTGAAACCGTGGCGAGATCTGACGACTGCATCGCGGCATATCTCCTTTTCTAGCCCGTCCCCGTTTTCCACTATTGCCCGACGATCCCCAACGGCGCCCCCCCGTCCGGAACCAGATCTATTTGCATTCACAGTCCCTTTTTTGCATCTCCTGCCCTCGATTCATTCCTTGCCTTTCCGCTATTGAACGACCAAACTCTCATTTATTCTATTATTACTAGCCTTCACTTTTCTCTTCCCCTCCTTTCCACATTCCAAGTTTCACCCTCCATCTTTTAATCAACATCCCTTTCTTTTCGAGTTGTTTTCTATACTTCTCTTTGGTATACTACTACATACCTCCGTCCCTTATCACCGCTCCCCTTCCCCAACTCTCGCTGTCAACACCGCCATCACCATCACCATGCATAAGCCTTCACTGGCCCAAATAGTGCACAGCACATTATTTCCTCGCCCGCGCGCAAGTGATCCGGCTACATTCTCCGCACATATCACCCGCAACCTGGTCCCAGAAGTTCGAGTCGAAACGTCCACATTCTATGGATCGCTTGACTGCCCCGAGGCTCAGTATCCGGGACTTGACTATTCCTATGGTCCGCACCGCATGAGGCTCGGTCGTTTTCCATGGCACCGAAGACTGTTCCGGGCCTTTGACGAGCTTGGTCTTACGGAGACCGAGATCTCATCCCTATGCCGCTGGGAGGGCACCAAGTCGGCTCGCGAACGTTACGAGAAGGAAGAAGGCGTGAAAGTCCGCGATACTACGGCCGACAATATTCGACCCGCTTCTCCATCTCCTCTTCCATCGATTGAAGTCCACTATGAGGATGAGACGGAGGAGGAAGAAGAAGAAGAACTCTTGCCAGAACCGGAATACCCAGTGGTGACATTTGAGACCGTGCGCTCTACTAGCAGCCTGATCGATGACCGGGGGATCGATTGCATTGTGGAAGAGAAAGAGGAGGAAGATTCAAGCGATGACGAAATGGAGAGCTGCGGAGTCGAGCTGAATCATCGCCTCATAGCAGCGACCGCAGCCCGCGAGCAGGGGGCCGACGTGTCACTGGACGAGGATTGGGAGCAGTGGCTGAAGGAAGCCGGGGAGCGAGGGAGCTACACAGATGTGCTCAGTGCGATCCGTATGGGTCAGCCACTGGGTTACCTATACGATACGTCTCCTCCAATGCCGCCCCTCGGAAGGGTCGGCGGTCGATCATCTGCCTCACTTTCAGAGCCATTCGTTCTGCCCACCCCGTCCATGCTGTCGAGTCGGGGCATCCAGCGCTATGCTCATTCGTCGTCACGGACAGCCCGATAGAACGGCAGTCGACTTGAGGTTTCCTTCCCTGCCAGCTTCAACATTTAGCGAACGGGTCCGGCTACTCTGATTTATGCATTTGCGGCGCTTCCTCGGTGGATATCTTGGCGATATTGCTCATTGCTCTGCTTCCCACATTCCCGAATTATCTTTCGACCGTATAGATTTCCTGTGACTCTGCGCGTCCTCCTTTCACTTTCTACAGTTGTAATACCCCCTGAGAGCCACATGCGGCACCATTTGCACATAGATGCGCCCTCGTTGATCGTCTTTCTTAGAGTCGAAATAAATTGCAGATTAGAAGAATGCAGTAACACATACGATGGAGAATAATTATAGTATGATCTTGAAAAGCGTTGTGATAATCCCTGGAGAATGAGGGGGAAATTACAGTTAGCGGTCGGCGGGTGGATGTTTATTTGGTGGAAACTCCGCGTTGGGCTGGAAGCTCCCCGCAGCTCCCCGCGAACTCGTCAGTCTTTCCCCCCTTCCCTCTCGATGCCTTCCATTCCACCATGATCAAAGCCATCTTCTACAGTAAATTCGACACGCAGGAAGGTACGCCGCCTCAAGCTAGTTGGGAATCTCACTCAATGTCATTTGCTGACTGCTCTAAGGGCCCAAGGTCGTCCACCAAGTTCCCGATGGCGCGATCGTCCCCTCCGCAACTGCCCCCTCGCAGCCCCTCTTCCTCACTTTCTCCGACATCTCCTTCTTCGTCATTCCCCGGCAAGAGCTGTGTGGAAATCTGATCCAGGTCTGCACCAATGGCTATCGAATCCTGGGATATCCGATCTGCATGAAGTCCCTGCGATACGACCGAAATGAGTTCATCTTCAATTTCTGCGTGGTGCTGGCTGAGGAGGAGGATTTCAGCACCTACAAGAGTGTCGTGCAGAAGCTGGCGGATTTAATGCATGGATTGGAGGAGCAGAATGGTTTCCTATCGCGAGATCACTCCAAATCCGGCGAGGGGAAGGTATACAGCCTGTGTGAGACGCTGATGGAGGATCTGAACAATTACTGCGAGTGCATGATCCCAATCGGTAATGCCTACCCTTTCAGTCCACTGCGTGTCTACCCAAACTCAAGATGCTAATTGGGATATCCCAGACGAGCTGAACACCCTCAACATCAAGCTCTTCCCCATCTATCCTGCCCCTCCGCCTGTCAAGGCATGGCATGTGCCGCTGTTCACGGTCCGCTACCAGACCTTCATGGACGAGAACTGGGATCTGACCATGCAACGGGTACGTTCGCACCTGCGCCTCTCACTACACCCCAGCCAGCTGAACTTCCCCTCCAGATCGTCCCACACATCAATGGCGTCAATAGTGTACGGATAATTTCGATCCTTGCCGATACTGACTTCTCCCTGACCTGCCGCGCCATTCGTCATCTGCTCTACTACGGTTGCCTGTTCCTCCTCGACATCTTCTCCTTCTCGGCCATCTACGCCCCAACCGCCCAATTCAGCTCCACAATTGCCACAGACGAAGAAATGCAGCAGGAGTGCGCCCGCTACGTCAACACCGTCTTTGCCTCCCCAATCACCGCTGCTTCGGCCGCCCTAACCCCGGGCTATCCCCCGCATTACGATCCCGACACTGTCTGGCCCCCAGTCGGTGACCCTCTCACAACCAGCAGCGCCAGCGAGATCACGATCTCCAGTCGCAGCCCTAGTCGAACCCCCAGCCCGAGTCCTAGCGCGGGCACCATCCAAGCCAGCAGCAGCAGAACCGCGTCTCCCGCCCCAGGAACAGCCACCGACGACGACACCGCCACTACTACAGACATACATCCCACCGAGCCCCAACTCGTCGACGGGGTCGGCATCGTCGAACTCTACGCCAGCCTGAAACAAGGCCAAAGCATCAAACAATGGTACCTCCAACACAGCCGACAACTCGCCCACATCGACATCCGCCGCTTCATCACCTTCGGCGTCATCAAGGGCTTCATCTACCGTGTGCACAAATATGCCGTAGCAACAGGAAACCCAGCACCACCCATGAAATCCTCTCACTATCATCACCACAGCTCGCCCGCATTACATCCGCCCAGCGGCCCATCATCGCGGGGGCCCGGCACAGGCACCAACAGTCCTTACGCCACTAGTGCGGGAGACGACCCGGCCCCGATTGCACAGCACGATGGTGGGCCAAGCCATCACTCAACCTCAGTATATAGTGGAAGTCGGCCGGCCACGATCGTGACCCTCGAGGGTGAGGAAGAGGAAGATGACATTGATGATAAGACGTTGTCGAAGTATCTCGATGGGATGCATTGTTTCGATCAGATCTGTACGGAGTTGGAAATTAGTGAGAGGGAGTTGACGGCGCGGTTGAAGAGGTTTCCAGGGGAGGTGCTGATACTGCATCGATGATTACTACCTCTGCTCCTTTCCTAGCTTGCTTTGTTCATGTAGATACCCGATTTGCTAAATTTATTACTAACCAATATACATTAAATACGCCTGTATCAGTATTTAATACGAGTCACGAAGAAGAGAATCACAGTAATGAAGTAGAGTGCTAATAGTCCTCGTTAATACCTATTCTGTATATATGAATCCAGAGATCTTCCCAGCTGATATGCTGGCTATATTTACGTCTTGGAAAACGTCCCGATCATATCCATCCATCCATCCAGTCATCCTTCCTCAACGCCTTAAACCCAAAATTAAACCAAAGGGTAGATCACCTACTCAACCGTCGCTAAGATATCAGCCAAATAAGGAAGCCAGAAAAAGAACCACAATATGTACATCGAATCAGAAACCGGGATAATCGGGCAGAATGGTAACAGGTTTCGATCGATCGATCAATCCTGTTCCTCATCCCACCCTTCCACCTCGGCCTTCTCAATCTCAGCCATCAAAGACGGCTCGAAGACCGACTCATTTTTCCCAGGCACACTAGTCTTGCTATCCTTGAAGACAAGTCCGATACAATCGCGCCACCGCTTACGTCGATCCATAAGCGTCCGGGCAACATCACCAATCGCGGGGCGGCCAACACCTGCAGCACTGACGACATGGCTGCCGCCGCCGGCGCCACCGGGACGGTGTTTGGCCTGGGAGCCCTTTTTGCTTTTTCCAAGGGTGCGGGTGCGTTTTAGGTAGGCCTGCTGGACCTGGGAGTCCAAGTCGTCGTGGATGGTCATGTACTCCTGGTAGGCCATGCGTTCGCGGGCGATGTCGAGGAGACGGGTTTTGCGGGCGCTGTTGATGATCATTTGCTTTTTGAGTTCGCTTTGGAGGAGACGCAGGCGTTGGGCGATGTCATCGTCGTAGTGGGCGTCGTAGTCTGGGTTGTCGTCTGGGCCGAGGAAGCCGACGTGGCGGAGTTCGGCTTTCAGACGCTCGTCTAGCTGGGCGTGGTCGAGCTTTGCGGCGGGGACTTTGAAGTTGTTCGGGGAGGAGTCGGGGAAGGCGGTTGCGGAGGGGAGGGGTTTGGTTTCGTTGGAGGCTTCGCCGGTTGGGTGGTCGATGTCCATGGAGTCGGGGTTCATGGGCCCGTTCGCCATGTCGCCGTTGACGGAGCCGTTGGCGTTGGGGGCGGTTTCATCGGGGAGAGCTCGATGCTCGTAGCGGAGTAGTGAGTAGAGTCGGCTGACTAGAGGGCCGACGGAGACTTTGTCGGTTTCGACCGTCTCGTCGGTCACTTGGTCGATGTTTCCTCTGCCTTGGTTGAGCGGTAGCCGCTCTTTATCGCCGTTGGGCTGGTCAACATTCATGAGTCCGTCGTCCTCAGCCCATACGTCGGTGTAGTGTTTCTTTCCGCGTCGAGGCATGATGAACGGGGTCGTGCGATCGCCCTGGGTCTGTTAGCGCTAGGTCGTAGCGAGATCGACCGGAAGGCTCACCTTCTCTTTGAGAAACGCTATGTCTTCTTCCGTCAACGGGCGGACGTATGGATCGATATAGGCTAGGAACGTATTGGCGTTGACTTGACTCGCGGGCTTGGAGCTGCTGAAGTCTCGATCCGGAGGGGAGCCCGCCATCAGATGGCTCAAATCACTCCAGGGGAAGCGGGCGACGCTGTAGATGGCCTTTTTCTCCTCATCGGTCATGTCTGGAGTAACTTCCCGGATGTGATATATGGTTGGGTCGTCAAATTTGAGCGGGTTGGGACCGAACACTTGCACCTGTGGCACGGCCGGCGCGGGCTCAGGTTGGTGTGAATCAGAGCTATCGTCCGACCCAGGCGACCCTGCATCCTCGGCGTCTTCATCGGCAGCTGGCTGGGGGGACTTTCGCAATGGGGGGGATAAAGATGATGCCTCTTCGGAAGCAGCGTTCTTGGACTTTTTGGAAGCTGGTGATGCGGCTGCATGAATTAGCATGGCAGGAATGGATGGGCAGGATGTAAAGGCTCAAGTAGCAACGCTTCATCGCAAAACGGCGAATGATAGACTCACCTCCTTCAACCTTGGTCTCAGCACCGTCCTGTCGCGCAACATCATGGGCACCGTGAGTCAGCGGGCGTTCCTCCTTGGAACTGCTCCCGCGTTCCTTGCGCCTCTTCAGCTTGCCTCCCTTCAGTACCTTCTCTTCCTCCTCGTCATCGGCTTCTCGCTTCATCTTCACTCGATCAGCCCCTTCCCGCTCAGCTGACTCCTGCTCTTCGACGACCTCCTTACGCTTCTGTGATAGCTCTCTGATGCCGGCATTGCATGCGTCGCCTCGCGTTTCGGCTAGCTGGCTCAAAGTCTTGAGGTGTTCCATCAACAACTCGAGTGACTTGGAATCGGGGATCGGGCCAACTCCGCCCATGCGCTCAAGTAGTTCTCCATACTGGATGGTCGAGCCGGTCATCATCAACTTGGAGACATCATTGTCGAGGTAGCTGTGGAGCGGGGCGGAGGCGGTCGGGCCGGCGCTGAAGCTGGAGTTTGGGGTAGTGTTGCGACTTCGGGAGGGGCGAGCTTCGCGGCCTTTGCCTTTGCCTTTGTTTGCGGAGGGCATGTTTGAGGTGTGGATCTGGCAGGAAGCTGTTGACGGTATGCGATGCGCGGAGGAGTTGCTAGTCTGATGTGGTCTGGAATCGCGTGAACTAATAGCTCATGGTGTTCATGCTCGGATCGAGGGCCTGCAGTCACCGCGCTCAGTCAAGCACGCAGATTCAGAGTTATCGTTCCTGCCTTTGCAGACAAGCTCAGCACCGTTTCAATTGAGTAGTAGTCTGATTGATCTTGTTGATGGTGATGTTGGAGATGCTGATCTCGAGATGCCCGTCTCCACGTGATAGGACATGTGATCTCACGTGTAGACAATATCACATGACTTGATACAGAGGGTGCAAATAATGCATAGTAAGCAAACTAACTGGTAGGCTTACCAGTTGAGACGCTAAACCCAACTCGGCTCCACCGACATGGAGAAGTGGAGGATCTACAAGGCATACATGCTAACCGTAGTTTACTCCATCGCAGTGCAGTGATCGCCTCTACTCTTGACACAACAAGGTAGTACAGGCTACAGCTGGACCGTTCCTTGACATTTTTCCATTGGCAGAACCAATAGTAATACCATGGCTGTTAGGGTAGGATGCTTGCATCTAAGCATCACCATCCATCCTCATCTTGGCTATTTTTAGACCCTCAAGAGTAACCCTGCTTGGTTCATGCCGCAAACGTCGCATTCACTGCAAACAGCATACAGGCTATCCAGGATGGTTGGGACAAGCAAATTTGATCCGGGAAGAGCCAGCGCAGAAGCAGTACCCCAGCAAACTGCAGATTTCTCTGCTTGGTCTTGGCCTGGTACAGCTGGCCGCCGCAATTATCCGCAACGGACAGTCGAATCAACCTGACCTGTCAGCATTCTTCCCACAAGTCCCATAGACAAGATAATAGATTGACTCTGCTCGCGCACTCTCCCATTGCAGTAGGCATCGTGCGTCTGACGTCGACTCTCATTTCAATCGGATCGGAATGCGGATGACGATGCTCCCTGGACTTGGATTTTAAGCTGCTGGATTCCTCTTGTCCACGGGTCTCGTGCTGGTCGCACGACCGTGTCACACCATGAGTATGCTCCCCTTGCTTCAGAGAATGCTGCACATTCCTTCGATCGTGACTGCCTGTTCATCCTTCCGTGGCTGTCTCACTGTCCATACCTGAGCGATCGCTGATATGCCTCTTATCTAGCTGCCAAATCGCTCACCACGGTTGCGACGCTCTTTGCTGATCCGACAAACACCACCATCGCTCTGAACGTGCGTCAGACGCCCGTGAAATTCCGTGTCCGAGAAGCTGACTGTGCCCCTAGGAGAGTTCGATCTTTTCTCTCAAGCTTGACGATACCGTTCAAACGCTGTCGAAACAAAAAGCCCCGGACCAAGGCTCAATTCAGGGACTTCTCTTTGTTCCCAGCCTCGGAAACCAAAATCCATGCAACAATACCACTGAACCGTATATCCCGGACAACGTCACCCGCCTCCAAGGCGTCACGCCGTTCGACGGCCGTGTGATCGGGCTGGCACCTTGGATAAGCGACGAATGTTCGCAGGCGTTTCTCAATGTCTCGCAGGGGACCGTGCCGGCCGCGCTGCTCTTTTTTCTGCCGTCCAACGATGACAAAAAGCCGCCAGCGGCAAATGACCCGGCCTGGCAGCTGGGAGGAAGCGCTAGCTGGCAATCGCAGAGCAACTTTCCGGTGTACGGAATCCCCGGCGCGGCGGGTGCTACCTTGATGGAACAACTGTCACGCGACGGGAGTGTGCCCGATCCCGATGACCAAGACAACCTAACTGCATTGTCGTCGTCAGGGGCTAGCAGATTGATAGCGGTCATAGATATAGGTAGGCTTGTGTTGTCGTGACATTGCCAGTAAGAAGCTGACATATGGCTCAGATAGTGGCGCAAAGAAGATGCCCAGTATATGGGGGTTCATTCTCGCCATTCTCGGGACGGTCCTCGTACTTACTATTATCCTACTTTTATTCTACCAACTGGTGCACAGGCGGCATCAGCGGGAGCTTCAGCGCCGCCTGGAAGCCGGAGAAGCAGACTTGGAGCAGCTAGCCCAGCTTCATATCAAAGTTCCGCCAGAATTCTTGGAGACGATGCCAATCTACATCTACATGGGCGATGGTGACGACAACGAATCGACCCATGAGAATTCAACACCTGGGAATCTACCACGGATCACCGAACACTCTGCTGAAGACATAGACCCCAAAACACCCACCGTCGCAATTCGTGAGGCGGACAATGAGGCGGAAAAAGCAATAGACGGCGAGTCCATCAGACGACCCTCGCAGGCGACAATAGCAGGCCACCCAGACGCCTATGTACGGCACAAAAACCGACTCAGCCGACAGCAAACGACGTGCGCGATCTGCCTGGATGATTTCGAGCCGGATTTATCAGCAGTGCGTGAGCTGCCGTGCGGACACATCTACCACCCACCATGCATCGATACATCCCTAACGCAGAGCAGCAGTCTCTGCCCGCTATGCAAGAAGAGCGTGCTCCCAAGCAGCTGGTTCAGATTTCCACCAGAAGACCCATGGCTGCAACCTCACTAGATAGACATTCCACGACCCGAGACTTACATAACACACATGATAGAATAGACTGTACATGGCATAACAAAACATCTATAGAAAAAGTAATCCTAATCAAGCAAACTTATCATGTTTCCCTCTCACTCTAACATCCAACACGACCTCATGAAAATCGCCCTCCTTCCTCGCCTTCCTCAACCTCTTGACTTCATCATCATCCAACCGTCTCCCCACAATACCCTCCAACTCCTTTCTCCCGATCTTCTCCCGCGCCTTGATCTCCTTACTCGCTTGGATGCGCGGTTTGAAGCGCGCCTGCATGCGCACACGAATATTCGTCCCTCCCCCATCCTCCTCCCCATCATCAAGAGTAGTCTCATCCCCACGAATTTCAACCTTCGTCCCCGAAGCAGTCGTCTTCGACGCAACAGTCCGCGCAACAAGATACGTCTGCTTCTTTTCCTTCTTCTCCTTATCATCCACGCCATCACCCCCCTGCGAAGCAGAAGACGCTCCCGTCCCGGTCCCAAAGACAAAGAACCCTCCTCCCCCCGCCCCACTCTCACTAATCGTATATATCTCGTGCTGCGAAATAGCCGATGCATTGGCGGACAAGATGCCGTGCTTGTCGCTAGTCAAGTATCTAACCGTCGCACAATAGCCCCATTAGCCCTTTTATCATCCACAACAACATTCAGAAATGAGTGTATGCATACCGCCCGTTTGATCCCTTCAAACTCCACCCCTCAATGCCAGCAATCTTACTCGCAATCCAAACCTGTCGCACATCATGGGGTTCCGCGGTCCGGGGATCCCCCTCGATCATGTTCTCGAGCGCAGAGGCGAAGACGGTGCCGTGCGCGTCGGTCGCGAGGCAGGTGGGTGGTGTGGTGCGGAGGATGAGCAGGATTGGGCCGGAGATGTCGCTGCTTGTGTCGGCGGAGACCCAGGATTGATCGGAGAGGGTGTGTTCATCGTGGGTTGAGGGGTCTTCGGCTTCATTGGCGGTTGGGGTGCTGGTTGATGTGGATTGTTTTTTGGCTGGATGGGAGGGATCGGTGGAGGTTGATGTGGAGGTGTGTTTGCGTTTTTTGGGCTTGTCGCCTTTGAAGGTTAGAGGCTTTACCATGGTTATTCTTTGGGGTCTGGAATTGGTTTTGAAAATGGGTTGGGTAGGTGTAGAGAATGGAGATGGGCTGTGGAGGTAGGTTGTGAGGTGATGGATGAGAGAGGTGAGGAGAGCTGGGTGTGGAGAATCTTTCTTATCGATAAGTTTTGTGTTGGTACGGGTTTAATCGCTGCGGCTGGTTCAACTCCGGTTGAACCTAGCTGTAGCTATAGCTATAGCTACTAACTAGCTATGGTATTTGGTTTATGGGATCGTGCATCTATGCTATGTGGCCTCAAGGTCCTCGTGATCTTGATTTGATTTAAAATCAAGCCCTGGTGGAGATCTACGTCAGTCTGACTCCCCGGGTCCTCACCCCATATATATACCAGTAACATTTCGTCAATACACTTCAAATCAACTGAATGTCATCATGATATTGGACTCAGTCAAGAAGCAAAGCTTCATACCAAACATAACTCATTAATATATACATCTAGTGACCAGCACTAATCAAAAGTAATCGCCGCCTTAATGGCCGTCTTGTTCTTCATCGCCGCCAGACACTCCTCCCACTGATCAATCTTGAACGTCTTGTTGACAATGCCCTTGACCTTGACCTTGCCCGAGTCGAGGTAGTCAATCGCCGCAGGGAACTTGTACACCTCAGAGAAGCTGCCAAGGATAGTAATCTCGTCACCAACTATCATACCATCAGTATATATCCGCACAACCAAAGGAAGATAGGAATGAACTTACAGATCTTGCTAGGAGGCCAAGACACACGGTCCTTGTTGGAATAAACTCCATACACGACCAGCTTACCACCTCTGCGGACATAGTTGATCGAGTCCTCCAAGATCTTGACACTACCTGTGGCCTCAACAACAATGTCAAACCCGTAGGGGTTCTCGTCCTTCAGCTTCTGGAACTGTGCGCTAGGATCCTGTCGCGACAGCGCAACATACTCATCACCTGCATCCAGCGACTTGGCCAGATCCATCTTCAATCCCTCGGGCGCGACGACCACCACGCGGCAGCCACCGCATTGGCGGAGCAATTGAGCCAGGATCTATACATTTAACCCGTTAGCACAAACGCACCACTGCATACCTAGGGGAACATACCAAACCAGTCGGCCCGGCCCCAAACAACAGCACCGACGACCCCATCTTCGGCGCAATCTTATCCAAACCATGCGCCGCACAGCTCGCCGGCTCCAACAACGTGGCATCCACATCAGAAAGGTTCTTGATCTTGAATACCCTGCCAGCAGGGTACGCGCAGTATTCAGCAAAGCCACCGTTCATGGTAACACCGTGGGCTTCGAAGTGTTCGCAGAACAGCTCATCGCCGCGACGGCAGTAGAAGCACTCGCCGCAGAGCTCGGAGTTGTCGGCGACGACGCGGTCACCGATGTTGAAGCCCTTGACCTTGGGGCCGACGGCGGCGACAACACCGACAGTTTCGTGACCGGGGACTAGAGGGAACTATTCAATCACTCCTGTTAGTGAATTGCGAGAGGGGTGTGGGAGGGTAGGTGGGCTACGGTACCTTGGCAATGAATTCACCCTCGTGGATGTGCAGGTCGGTTCCGCAGACACCGCAGGCTTTGACTTTGATCTGTGAAGGGGGGCGTTGTTAGAGGTGCATAATGCATGGTATGTATATGTATAAGAGAGGAGGTAAGAGCATACCAAGACATCGTTGTCACGGAGCTCAGGCAGCGGGACGTCGACAATGCCGTGCGACTCTGGCTTCTCATAGCTGGTACCGATGGTTAACTACATCCCAACTAATGACTAGGATTAGGGAAAAGGAACATACCGAAGAGCCTTCATAGTCTGAGGAAGAGTGGAACCCATGATGATAGTGATGATATGGATACTTTACTACAGGAATCGACACCGTCAGCAAAGACCCAACAGACCCAAGAAAAAAACCTCAGAAAGACAAGAAACATACAAGTTATCAAAGAAGGTTAAAGATAATAGCGAAGTGAGAGTGACTAAGGATGAGGGAGTGAGTTGTTGGAGAAAAAAAGATAAAAGATGAAGACAAAGAAAAAGAGGGAAAGACGAGGCTATTTGAATGGTGACCATTCGAGGGGTAAATACTAAGTGACTAACTATTATTCTATACCAGGATCCGATCAGGAATAACCTCCTTACCATACGTAAGGGAAATTGGACTAATCCCCAGTGGGGATGGCCTGATGTTGTTGTTGTTGTGTCTCCGGGGATCTGTCCTCCTAAGGCTTCAGTACATGGACCAATTCGATTCCTTTCCATCCCGTCCTTGAAACACCACTCATGCACAATCACTCAACTCATAGGGTATAGCACCCACTATCCATGTACGGGACCCCAAACCCAACAAACTTACTTTCTATCCAGTTATAACTGACCACTCTTACTACTAGCAGGTAAGTTACCCTGGAGAGAACACACAGTGATACAAGCCAAAATCCCCCGCAATCACCATCTACACTACCACCACCACCACCACCAACCACGGACTTACAGGACCTAGACAACAACAGCAGCTACTACTAGCCTACCCTGTATAGCTAGCTACAAGTGGGTCCAGACTATCCCACATAGAATCGAACCCAGGAGAAACAGAAACCAAAACAGCAACTCCCCAAGCCTATGACTTCATCACAGAACCCGCCAGAATCTCTCTATTCTACAACGAGTTAAGGGCGAAAAGGAAACCAAAAGAAAAAAGAAAGGCGTCTAGTTTAACCCCCACAGCTTGCGACCCGCATGACTTCATTTCCCCCCCCACTTGAACGTGGTCTTCCCGAGTGGCCTTGATTTCCGACTCTCGACTGGATGAAGATCTGGCCAGGAACCAGGGACGGATCTGTATCCCATCATACAGAGATAGATGGTGGTTCCTGATGCTGTTCCTGGTTCAGTATTCAGAAAGGGTATGGATGAAGGAATGATTTCATTGAGGGAAATTGAATCGACTTTGACACCGACGATCGCTACTCGAGTGCTTCCCTTCCAGCGAACGCGAAACAAACAAACTCACCGCTGCCCCACTCGCTACGGCACGACTAGCGCTGTTTCTCATGCATGCACCTCCTCTCTCTGTCTCTACCAAGTTCGAGAGGAGACACTAGCACTAGACTGTCTACTGTCTATTACCTACTGCCTCCTACTGCATCACTCGAGTAATTACCGCTTTCATTTGGTCGCCCAACGACCCATTCACATCGGGACCCATCTCTAATCTTCGGGCAACTGCTATGTACATCACTCTCCTCTCGGTCCGATCCCCAGGCCATGGCCCGACACCGTACCGTTCCCCCTCCCACGGCAGCCACCGCCGTGTCTGTCCCGGTCCGACTGGCTTGCTACTTACGTGGCTGCCGTCTCATGACTGCCGCCGACAGCTCGTATCAGTGCCCTTGTCAACCGTACACCGCGGATGCATCTCGTCATCCCCCGCACGCTATCAACTCGGTCCAGCCCCGTCTACAAGATGCACCCCCGGACGAGTCTCACCACCCCCAAACCTCGTACGAGAAATGAAAATAAGAAAACGCCCCCAACACTCAAAAATGGAACTAGTGCTAATGCTGTTAATGCCCGATGCCTCGAAGATGCCCCAGACGCCAGTGCCAAGGCTCGCATTGGAGGGAGTCCTGCTCCCCGTGTCTACTTCAGCCCGAACCCCTCGCCATTCAACACCGCATCCCAAAGCATGCGCTCCAACTTCTCCCGCGTCTCATATCGATACAGTCCCAGCTGGTTGAAACACGTCCGCGCCGTCGGGAATCGGCTCGTCTCATCACCCAGACACACCAGCCGGATCGACAGGCTCGTCGCCCCCATGGCTGGGATTCGGTCGCTTCCCGTCACAAACGATAGGATCTTCCGTTGCGCCTGCGGCTGCGTTTGTTCGAAGAAATCCCAGAACCACCGGACTACTGGCTCCGTCTCTGGCCGTGCATTGGACCAGTTGTCATACGTGGCAACCGCCCGCAGGGACGCCACGTCGAGCGGTTCGTCCGAGCCGCGCACCAGTAGCTCGATCTCCTCCGGACGGAACAAAGAGAGCGCATTGCCGCCGCATACCGTGAAGAACCCCCGTTTGAAGGGCTCGAACTGCCGCGTGACCGCCGTGTCTAGGAGAAAGTGCACATATAGGTCCACGAACTCCCGGCGGTTCGCGTTTGTCACCGGCCGATTCTCCCCTCCAGCGCAGAGGGGTACCGACACTGTTTCGCCGTAGCGATCTACTTGCGCCACAAAGTCGTAGCAGAACGTCTCCGCAACGTCTCCTTCGTAGTCAAGCAGCGCCCGTAGACCCTTGGCCAATGCCGGTCGGAGCTCCGCCAGATCATCCAGGCTGCACTTGTACATAGGCCGCGTAATTGACGACAGCGGCGCGGCAGCCAGGAGCTTCTTGAAGGCAAACGGTGGCAGCGCAATGTCGAGGATGGTCGAATTGTAGATGGCCAGTCCCAGGAGAACGCCGACCAGGAAGAATTGCTCCGAGGACTCGAAGCAATATGGATTGAAATAACAGTATCGCGAGTCGTCATCATAGATGAATAGCCCTATAGGAAAATCAGTCAACTGGCCCATTGCATGTTTTGGCTGACAATGAACATTTACTTACCGTGATGAGGATCAAAGACTTCCCGGACAAGGAGCAGGAACCATTCCTTGCGGAGACCTCCCGCATCAACGCCCTCTTCACCGAGGAATTCGATGCGTAGTCCCTTCTTGATCTCCTCCTGGCTTGAGCCGACGACTTCACTGACCCCCCGCAGACTGTCTTCCACCAAGCAGTCGCGGCGCACCTTCAGCACGAGATACTGGCTGATTGCCGTCCGGCTCATGATGCTGTTGAAGAACGCTTCGCGAGCCTTGACCTCCATCTGCCGGCGTGCATCATGTTCTAGGATGTGGATCTTGGCCCAGATGCTTAGGAAGAAAGGGTACTGGCAGAAGGAGAACTTGGTGGTCTTTGACTCCCAGGCCTCAAAATCGGCGACAAGGTCGGAATAATCCAGTAGTGTATTGTAAAAGGAACTGATCGGGATCATATGCCCCCGCCGACTGGCCTGATTTCTAGCCACAGATCCTGCATCTTGACCAAGGACGCCGTCTGGTTTCCGGGAAACGTTCGCATTGTTCGCCGTAAAGAGCAAGTACATCACTCGCGCCGCAGCCCGCACCTGCCAGTCATCCGTGTACACTACGGGCTGGTCGCGCTGCTCATTTGCTTTGTTGGGGCTCCTGCCATTGATCGCCGCATGCAGCTCGGCCGGAGTGTGGCCTGCGGCGCTAGAGAAGCTGGGCACCAAATCGTCGTCGTGTTGAGCCGACTCGCTGCGCTTCCTCCCATGTTGGCGCATTAGTCGATGAGTAACAAATCCCCCGACAAGGTCCACGATCTTCTCGAATTGCCCGGCAGAGAAACGCGAGAACCAGGACACCAAGTAGTGATGGCAGTCGTTCGGTAAATTAGCCAAGAGCCCCAATATCCGCTTGACAATGCCATAATGATGCCCTGGACCATTGCTTCGGGGTTTTGGAGGAGGCTTCGGATTCCGAGGAGCCGGTCTTGGAGTGCCATCTTTGGGGTGAGAAGGCCTCCGGTCACCGCGGGCCGCCGAAGGCGCCAGACTGTAAGATGCAAACGATGAACTGGACGAATAAATCAAGGGGTTCGTCAGTAGCATCAGTAGAAACCTGGTATCCTCGGGCCTCTTCAATGGCCGTCTGGGCCGTTTTAGCAGATTTTCGGTCGCCTTCAAGAGCGTTCGGTGCAAATGTAAACGCGACTCTGTGATCTCTCTGTCAACCATAGCTAAGTCGGTGGCATTCCACTTCTGGGCTATAACGGCGTCTTCTTCCTTCTTCATCTCGGTAGGCTTCATTGTTGACCACAGCTCTACCCATGACGTTCCCGCCGTCATGATCATGTGGTGCCACTGTGCAAGTTCTGCCCAATTGATCCGAGGGCTCCTAGAAGAAACAGGCCTAGATGAGCTAGAGGTCTTCTCCCGGCGCTCTCTCGAGCGGGACCGATGAGAGCTACTAATCTGTTCTACTTCGTTCATCCACCAAGAGGAATTCTCTGCAATGTCTCCAAGAAGTAGCAGCTTCGGATCCGGCTCAAATGTTACCTGACTGGGGGCCTGAGCAGAGCTTGGTTCCGCTTTCTGCTTCGGTGGGCTGCTGTTACCAGCATTTCGCGGGGCTGGCTGTGCTGTGGTGAAGGAGCTGTTCAGACAGTCACAGCCCTTGAACGACGTGATGATATATTCCTCGAGCGACCTGAAGATGTACGGACGACTGGTAGGGCCTCTAGCCTCTGGACCGTTTGATCGGGCAGCATTCCGAGGTGAGCGATCACGTCTCGGGGCGTTTTGAGCATCTCGGCTCCTCATCTCGGAGCCCTTTCTCTCTCCATGCGCATAGGAAGGAGTCAAGTTAGGTTTCGAGTAATTCGGGACGCCGCTTACTCCCTCCGTTTTCACAGGCTTACTAGATGTAGAGGAACTGCGGCCCCGGGGATCCACCAAAGGCCGCGGTTCAGATAAGTACCCGGAAGACTGAGTTGGAGACTGTGATAGATTTTCGTCCTGCGCGACATCCAAGTATTTTCCGCTATAATTCTCTGGGGTCGAATTTTGCTGCTGTGGTGCCAGGAGCTGTTGGAGATACCTGGAGAGGCAATCATCTAAAATCGTTTTCGTTCGCTCGATGGAAAGCGGCATAGCTAAACACAGTCAGTTCACTACTTGTCCCGTAAGCAGACCCAGCGGGTATAATCCATACCTTTTCGGGGCACCGCGGGGGTGGGTGCCTTTCCATCACTACCCGAAAGGCCATTGCCGCCAGCCTTGCCAGAGTCCACAAATGGCTCCAAGTCATTTACAGTCAAACATTCCGTGCACCGAAAAACCTTGAGATTCCGCGGCCAACGCACTGTGCTGTTACAAACCATGCACTTTCCCGAAGTCATCTCTTCAGCCGGAGTCGGACGCGCGGCCCCTTTACGAGGGCTAGACGAGTTCGGGTCCGGCAAATACGTAACCTCATCGTCATCTTCATCATCGGAATCAAACATCAAGTTATCTTTCTTCGAGATCGACCGATTGCGCCGCTTCGTAATGCCGCCGAAGGGTGAGGGGAACGGATGGCTGACGGAACGAGAATGGCCCCTACGATGAGGGGGCGAAGTCGCTGGATTTCCAGTCATGGACGATAGACCTGAACCATCTTGCGGTATCCGATGAGGCGAATTCCCTTCTGCCGGGAAAGGAATTGCAGCCGAACGGATATGACTAGACGGGGAGCCGGAGGTCGGGGGATAGGACGGGTTATATGGGGTCCGCGACGGCATATGGGCACATTTGCTGTCCCCAGCTTTCGGTAGATCGAGTGGATTGTTTTTCTGGAGTGGCGTACGATTATGAGACGCGAATTAGGGGTTGTGGTAGAAGGCGAAGAAATTGTATAGATCTCAGGGTACGGTCTGCGATAAGCAGGGGTAGTAGATAGGGCTTCGTGGTCGTGGACGATAAGTAAATCCCGGTCAGTGGCACGAGGCAAGTTGCAAAGCTAAAGAAATTGTGGCAAGGAAGTTTGCTTAAGTCGAGTTCGTTTTAACAGAAAACA
>NT_166518.1:798575-832150 GCF_000002855.4 Aspergillus niger | reverse complement strand
ATCTGTTGCATTAAGCTCGCACCCCAGCAGTTCCAGAACGGCACCGTAGATGCGAGTTTTGATCGAAATAGTGACATCCACAGGATCAATTTTTTCCCATAACCAACAAACCCCCATAAACACCCCATCTACATTTAACGGTAACGCCAGTAGCTCTGGGTGTTCTGGCGCTTCCAGGTGTGGCGGCGGCCAGAGCGGGTGTTGTTGTAGCGGTGGCCCTTGTTGATACCACGGGACTTCTTGCCGGTGGCGGTAAGACCACGGGCCTCGCGGTGCTATGAAACACATTCCCGGTCAGTAACGTGTAATCAATGAGAACATATAATCCCCAATGGCATTCATAACGAACCTTGTGGACAGCGTTGCAGATCCAGTTGATGCGAGCATCGCGGCGGATGGCCTTGTGCTGGGGGTCGACGAGGATGACCTCGAAGTACTTGTAGGTGGAGTCCTGGTTGATCCAGTAGGAGTTCAGGACACGCAGGTTGGCGCAGCGACGGCCAACACGCTCCTCAGCGGTAGCACGGAGAGCGCGCTGGTACTTGAGCTGGTTGATACCCATGTTGGTGGGCTTGCCTGTAGTCGCAAACAAATTAGATTGGGTTCCAATCCCTCAAAGACGAAAATTGTACATACCGTAGGTGGCACCCTTAGGAGCGGGTCTCTTACGACCACCGCGTCTCACACGGATACGGTAGACAACATAGCCCTGCTTGGCCTTGTAGCCGAGACGACGAGCCTTGTCGGGGCGAGAAGGGCGGGAAGCACGGTGGATAGCGTTCAGTTGACGGAGCTATATTGATGCACTCTCAGCAAAGTTCAACGAGTGTATAGCAAGACACATGAGGCTTCTCTCAAGTCTCTCTGTTTGTGCCACATCCATCCGCCGGCGAAAGAAAAAGTTCGTTTCGAGCCGCCCAGTAACACCATTTCTCATTTCAAGAAGGGCATCCTATGGCAAACTACACGAGCACCCGGCGGGATGTTAAGTGATCGCAATATAGGGGGGAATTCTCACCTCCCAGCAACGGACACGCAGCAGGAAGCGAATCACGTCGGACTGCTTCTTCTTCTGGATCTCTTCCACGTACTTGAGGGCACCCATCTGGACGGAAATCGGAATATCAGTCTCTGGTGCTCAATTTTCTTGTTTCTCGATGGCTGCAGAGCGATTCGTTGTATCGCAGCAGGAATCACGACGAAAGGGGCGCGAAAAAACGTACCTTGTCGGCGTGGCAGGTCGTCGATTGTCGTCGGTTGTCACAGCTGAAAAGTTGGAGGAGCAAAGATAGTAGTCTCTTCAACGACCTTGTGTGTGGGACGCTAGAGAATTAGGCGAGCCCCCACCCCAACCAATGAAATCTTCCGCTGTGTCTCTCATTAATGCCTGAGGTGTTAATATACACCGCCTTCTTCTTCAGCACTAGCAATTACCTTACTACGCTTTTTGCGACCGTAAGGCTACAAGGCGACAACTAATAAAACTCATCCTTGCTAAACCCAAGCAACGTAATCAGACCAAGGGCCATATTCAACTTATCTAATCGTCCATAGAAGTAGAGGAGAGAATGATTGAAAAGAGCAAAAGAAAAAAAAAGAATGTATCTTTTCTAATCATTGTAGGCTATGAAGATATGGCTCTTGCGCCGTCCAAAACCGGACGGAAAGTGATACTGTCGTCAGGTATCGATCAACGAGAGTTTGACAGACATGCTCCACGTGAAAGTGCAAGGTGCCTTGATCCTATGTCGACAAGCCTATATACGGAGACTTCAAAATCACGCAGATGGAACATATGGGCCGATTCGGCAATAACATAATACACAATTAGCAATTAGGAGACAATTTAAAAAAAAACCGATCCATTGAATTGGTAATGATCTGATTGCTTGCAGCATAGCCCGAGACGAACATGCCTAAGCCTTCATACCATCAAAGCTGAAGTCTATGATTAATTATCAGCACTAACGACAGGTCATGAGTCTTTCCTTTTGATCCGTTGCACATGATTTCTAATCTCTTGTAAGAAACACATTAGAAAAGAGAGATGTAGTGATAGTGTAAAAGAGCGAAGTCAACGAGAAGAACAGTAGGAAATGTGAAATCTGAATACATGAAAGCGGAGCGGATGGTCCCTTCTTGGGGTTGGGAAGACAGGAGAATGGGTTTTGCATAGGCGGCGGAAGAAGATGATAGGGGGTAAAAAGAAATAAAAGCTGCTTTCGATGTACAGCGGTATTGCATCAATTTGTACAGAGAAACCGCATGGTATTCCTCAGGAATTCAGGGACAACCCCTGGAAACGGTTGTTTATCCATTCGCTCGGGGCAGCATGTAGACGGGATGGTCCGGAGCTTGCGCCCGTCCCTGCGCCGTAATCAACGTATCCCGAATCCAGAGAGCCATAATTGTTCGCCGAATAGGGAGTAAAGGGATCCACAGAAGCGAGTCCACCTAGCTCTGGTTGGCGAGAGGCTTGGCTGAACGGCTGATACGAGTCGACATAGGCATTGCGCAACATTCCCATCTGGTTGGCGCCGATGTCTCGTCCCGTGCCCATGGCATCACGAGGATGACCGTAGATTCTGCCGTCAAGTGGGCGATCCGCTTGTGCGTCGTGATTATAAGCTAGAGGGTTTGGGGCCGACAAGCCAGCGCTGGGAGGCGTGACAAACGAAGCTGGATTGATAGCAGACATCCAAATCCGGGTCTTATAGATCTTGAAAAGATCAGTAACAAGCGAATTGAAATTGATGTAGGAATCCGCAAAGTAGTAGAAGGTGAGCTTCTTCCAGTCCCTAATTAAAAAGGTCTTGTTAGCAGGTGAATGAGTGCGCCGAACGTTACATTTGAACTCACATTTGGAATTCGGCATCGAGAATTTCCATATTCAGTCGATGCTCGGTAACCTTCTGCTGGCAAACTCGCTTCGCCTTCGCTTCATTTCCTTCCTTTTCACGTAGAGTTAAGATTTCATGATTTTGGGCAAGCCTCTTGATCAATTTAGGCTTGATGTCGGCAGCAGAGTCCTGCATCCCATGCGGACCATGTGGACCCATGCCACCAATGGCGCTTCTGTTATTCAAGCCGGGTACACCACTAGGAGCATTGACCACGTTCGCGGCCCCATTCTGGCCCTGTCTAGAGAACATCATCAAGCACTTGTAATGTTCCTCAGCATACTGCTGTTTCAGCTCCCGGGCTCTTTGCATAGATACGTTAGCGTGCTGTATAGTGCCAAGATCCGTACCGCGGTCCGCTTCGACGATGACGAGATCACCGGGTTTCACCTGAAGACCGGTATCTTCCTGGATATAGAAGACATCCGCCCGATGGCATTTGAACGTGGCGATATACAGGAGCTGGTTCTGGTGCGAATGCGCGAGGCCAGGCTGGTGGCGGCCGTAGGCGTTCGGCATCGTGTATGCTTGGTGGAGGGACGTGGCCATCGAAGCGGGGCCGTCTGCGGCGCGGAGAACTGGGTCGCGAGCAAAATAGGCTTCTGCAAATCGACGAGCTCGTAAATACTCCGTCTCCATTTCATGTTCCTCGGGACGAGGGGCCACATGAAAACGAGGATACTCACGATTCTGGCCTTGAACATTTGAAAGAGGGCCGTCAACAATGTTCGCATAATCCTCTTCTCTATCACCCATTCCAGCTCTAGTACTGGCGGCTGCCTGGGATTCCCCTGAGACAGAAGCGTGTCGCATAGGAATGTCCGCAAAGGAGTGGCGCCGACTCTGAGGGATATCCGCAATGCTACCAAAGTCAAGAGAGGTTTGCCAATGAGCCTTGCGGACGTTTTCCAGGGTACGATTCTGGTACGACGTGTAAGGAGGGAGCTGCTTCTCGAGGTTCGCTGAATGCTCAGAGAGTCTTCTCCGACCGCTACTATGAATGTTATTGTAACCAGGGATATCGCCAACCTCGTCAAGATCTTCTACCGCCAGGTCGGTCTCCTCGGGGACACTGCCGCGAATACGGTGCAAATTATGGATGCCACTTCCGATGGCATATCCGCTAGCTGCGGATGCAGACGACATGGTACGATCTCTCATTGAGTTGTCCATCTGCCCTGCTGCTTGGCGTAGGAGAGCATTTTCCCTCGAAAGTTGTTCGATGGTTCGGGCTTGGTTGGCTGCATAGTTGCTAAAGCTACCGTCCGAACCATCCGGGCTGCCAGCGTCATCGTCATCGTCCTCGCGCACACGTCCAAGAGTAGCGGGGTCATGACCCAGCTCACCGAGAAGGCTAGGCCGCGACGACCGATGCTGTAAGGCGGAGAATTGGTTGCCGTTACGAGGACGGCCGCCAGAGTATGGCTTTGAGGACTTGTTCGCCATGAAGCTCAGGAACTCAGGATCCAACTGACCTACCGAGTATGACTGCGACCGATAGGTTTTTGGAGTCGGATGCAGAGGAATTGAGAACGGGATGGCCGAGTCGCCAGCGGTCGTACGAGTCGTAGGGCTCAGTATTTCTTCCGTAAAGTAATTGCTCGCAGTAGAAGGATTGGACATGGTCGGGGATGGGACGATCTCCGCAAGCCGTGGTGGAGGCTCCTTCCGAGACTCGGTATTCCAGATACCAGCAGCCCAGGGAAAGGAACTGTTCCCTACGTGATTCCAGGGAATAGAGTTACCAATACCGGGGCTCGTGTTCGGCCATCCAGATTGGTCGGTAGCAGGACTGCTTGGGTTAGAGGCGCCTGTGGACAAGGGACCACTAGTGGTCAATGATGCCTTTCTGGTCGCGGTAGCTGGCACTTCATTTAGCCATGACGTGCGGCGAGCAGGCTTGGGTGCTGGCATGGTCGTAGAGGTTGCCACCTGCTGTGAATGGTCTCCATCGTCATCAGAGGAAGCCAAAGCCTCAGAGTCAGGGGTGGACCGGCGAACGCCAGGGTGAGTTTTCTCAAGCCTGGCGGACACGTTACTGGTCGGAGTCGACGAAGTCACAGGCTTGGTCGCCTGCGCAGTAGATTTGCCGGCTGGCGCAGCCATGATGTCTGTAATACGAATTGGAAGACGGCGTATAGCAAGGCGCGAAGTAGACTGGCCATGAAAGTGTCAGTAATTCTCGAGTGAGAAAGACTTAACAGGAGCTGAGCTGAGATGAATGTGTTGATGAAGTGTTTGAAAGCGGGGAAGTGGACGTCGCAAGACGGAGAGAAGAGCGGAATGAAAGAGATAAGATGAAGATATAGTCATTTGTTGGGGCTCACTTACAGATACGACTGACGTCAGATACCGGATCGTGAATGACTCGATCCGTGTAACGAACGCTTGGCCTCTTCAGATACAATGAAGAGTCCGGGGTATTCACTAGAAGCCGGTAAGTACCGCATGGCAAATTAACAAAGCCAAGAGGAGTGGTTACCTTCGATTCGAATCGAGTGGGCGAAAAAGCAACGAGGTAAAAACACTCTAAAAGTAATTCAGAAACCACCGTGTCTGGAGGAATTTATTTCGTTTGAAATAAGAGCTCCTGGAGATATACGCTATTGCTTGCGGCATGATAAGTTAGCCCAGGCTGATGCTCGATGAGGCAGATACACAAGAGCTGGGACACTCCAACGCTGGAGGGAGAAATATCAAAGTCAAAGTGCAAGAGGGACGAGGAAATTTCAACCGGAGAACGGGATTCGCCGAGCAAAAGGAAATAAGAGTTATTAAAGAAGCCTGACAGGCCCAGCTGTAGCTCGTGTATGCTGAGTAATTTTGGGGGGAGGGGGGAGCAGCTGTGGGTGGCGAGACGGGCAACCACCCATGGGCCTGGAAAACGCCAGCCTCTTGAGCATCCTGCGGATCATATGATCAAAGCCCAGAAAAGCCCAGTAGAATCTCGTTTCACATGCGCTCAACGAGATCTTACTATTTTCATGCCCAGATTCCAGGGGCTGCCCTGGTTCAGAAACTTTCCGGGGGCAAATCTCATAGAGGAGCCACTGTACCTGAGGCTGGAAAAAGCACACAACTGCCCGCTCGTCCGTACTCATTTCGGATGAACCAAGAGCTGCGTGTCGTCTGCTTGCTGCTGAAAGGCAGCGGCGACGAATAAAACGTTCGAGGGACCACACAGCATAGCTCTCCGGGGAAATTGCGGGGAAGGCTAGGCCACGGACCACGACCACAACGCAAACCACACAATAGACACTTGAGAAATATACGTACCTTGTGAAGAAGTACAAATTCAGGTCAAACCCGGAACTAGTATAGAAATTTGGGTATCGCCGATCGTCCCAGACAAGTAAAATTCGCAGAAAATCGTGTTCGCGTCTGTTTGCGCCTCCCCATGTGGTCAGCAAAATATCCCCGGACGAGCGATATTAGGTACGTAGCATGACAATTGACTTACCAATCTAACAGAGAATAAAACGCAACTTTTTGTACCATCTATTCAACATAAAACACAAGCAATCGACCCGATCGTAAAATCCGTCCCAGTTGTAGCTGGAGATTGTTCTCCAGGCGAAGCGACCAGGCTTCTGTCTAATCAAAGAAGGTATTGTGTAAAGTGGCGCTTTGCGACCAGTCGAAAGGCGAAGGAATCAAGGCGGGCCTAGAGGGCAATTCCACCAGACCAACAGAAAAAATATGTTTGTTCTTTCCGTTTGCTGTTATAACTTTTTTTTATTTGTTTTTCGGTGATGGTGGTGGTGGTGGTGGTGATTCGGAGGGGTTATCTGCGGTATGTCGCTCGAAAAGACCTATGACCTCACTGTATGTCGAGTCGCGATGAAAGGGATCAATGGGTGCGCGGGATGGGGAGACGGTAGCGTGACCATAGACGGATAACGTTGGCAGACAAGATGGCACCAGTAATTATGGGCAGATCTCCTCAAGAGCAGCGCATCTTGAGACTGACGAGCGACGATCACAGCAGCAAGGGGAGCGAGAGAGCCCGTCGAAGGCCAGAAATTATTCTGCGACCCGACCAAAGCGAATTAGGTTGACAGTTAGGCCCCTTTAAATGCGGAGCTTGTCACGGCGCAAGAAGGGGAATTGGGGGGGACGCGGGCGTGCGAAGAAAGAGTGAGAGAGTATGTGTGTGTGCGTGTGTGTGTGTGCGGATCGCAGAGCGGCGCAGGTCGCAGAGACAGACAGGAGTGGCAGTGTGGCTTCTGCAACGTTGCTTGACCGATGACGATCTTCAGCCGGGGATGGGGTGTGGTGTGATCGCAAGCCTTATCGAGAGTGGGCCAAGGGAGAGAGACAGAAAGGCGGCAAACGAGTAACAGGGAAGAGAGTAGTGGGAAGAAGTAGAAGTAGTTTGTGGACTGAGAAAGGGAAGAGGAGAAGGGGAAAGAGAGAAGAAGAGATGATCAGGACCGAGTATTAGCACGGTGGTAGTAGGAGAAGGGAAGAAGAGGAGAAGGCAAGGTTGTACAGTCGTAAGTTGCGTAGGAGGATAATATTAATGCAAGCTAAGGGAGGTAGCTCTGGACTAGTTCAAAGTCGACCTCAGGCCACTGGACCAGACGAGCCAGGAGGAGAAAACAGCGAGCCACGGGTCGGAGCACCGAGCAGCAGTGGCGCGAGTTGAAGGTTGGAGTAGTCGAGGGTTTGTGAAAGGTGAGCTATGACCGAGCTAGTTTTAGTTTTGGGGGGGATTGGAGGGAAAGAGGAGCAAGTGGTCGTGGTTGTGGTTCTTTTTATCCTGGTCCTTACCAGCAGTGCCAACCTTCGAGCCCGTGGTGAAGAGTAAAGTACAAGTGAACGATTGTGGCCCGGTACCTTTTACCTCCATCCACACTAACCACGGCTAAGGGGGCGACTACGTACCTGGAGCATACGATCAATGTATCGCTCCAAGGCGGGGTAAGAAAATCGACGTGAGTCTAGATACGGTACGGAACCATAGGCCGCAAGATGGGGAAAGGATCCTCCAGTGCTTCAGGACAAAAAAGACGAGAGAGAGAGAGAGAGAGAGATCCGGGGAGGATTGACGGGTAAACAGGCTCACTTCTGCACAACTTCCAATCTGACTACTATACCCGAAGAGTTTAGAAAGGAGAAAAAGAAAAGAAAAATCATAAATACATCATAAATCCAGTAAAGAAAAAGATGGGGACGGGGGGGGAAAAGAAGAGGAAGGGGGTTCTTACTGTAGTGAATGAACGTCCGTAGCAGCAGCAGCAACAGCAGCAGCAGCAGCAGGAGGAGTATGACAGGCAGCAGGCGACCAGCAGCAAAAGAGGAGAGTAAGAACCCCATCGGCCATTGATGGAACGCCCGTGAGTGGGCCGGGCGGGCCTCTGGGAGGTCAAGTCGAAGATCCTCCGCGCTTTCTGACTGGCCTAGACAGAATGCCCCGGTCGCCCTCTGAGCATCGCCGGATTTGCGACTGGCGGCCTGGTCCATTTCTTTTTCTTTTTCTCTTTTTTTTTCTCCTCTTTCCCCGTTGACCCTGAAGCGGGGCTTTCTATTTTCTTCTCCCACGAAGCTACTAAATACTAGATACTACCCTGATGATTGTTAGCCTATAAGAGCTTATGAATTAATTAAATTACAGAGCAGGTACAAAGATGACTAAACTTCTGCTCTCCTTCAATCAGATCAACTACTCGAGATAGCTATAATGCCGTTGAAACCCTATCGGGTTCAAGACCTGGGGGAAGGAGAATCTTGTTGAGGAATCGCCCGATCCAACCCGCGATGGGGCTGTGGAGGCTGGGGAGAGGAGGAGAAAAAGACTGGAACACTGAAGGAGCTTGGGCGCAACCCAGAAAGAACGGGGAGGATCAGGCTGTTGGGCTATCCTGAGCCCTGTTGAATCCCGAAGGGGAATTGGAGGGATTTCACGGCCGCAGCGGTTCCAAACAACGGTGCACCATGAAACCCCCGAAATCCAACCCTCATTTTCCAAGGGTTAGGTGGTCATCATGCGACCGCCAACGAGGAAATTATTGGCAGGGTTTATATGCTGATAGTATGTTTAGTCGACAATACACGGTTATTCAGGGTCGAAAGTAACAGCCGAACCGCCACGAATGGCAGGGAAGAGCAGACGGGTTGTACTTCTTAGCTGCTGTGTGTATATCCATGCGGGGGAGGGCATTGAAAAGGCTGAGAAGAGAAAAGGGGAAAAAAAATAAAAGAAAGAAAAATAATAAATATAATGAAAAGCAAAATTGTCCGAAAAGTATTCAAGAGACACTGACTACACAGAATATACCACATACACCTAATTTCCATTCCATAATAATAATTCTCTCTTCCCCCTTGGCACAGTTTCTCACGCCAAAGTATCTTTTTCTTTTCTTTCATGCATGGATGGATTTTTCAGTTACTTTCTTTGTGTCATTCCGCACTGGGAATTCGTCAACGTCATACTGGCGTTAGGTTACACGGCAATCCTGGCCGCGGGTCCAAACCAACGCGAATCAACGCGTTCACCCTCAACCTTAGTTCGCTGCTCCTTCTCTCTTCCCCTCCCGGATGCTGCATGTACCTTGAACCTGATCGATGGGCAAAAGGGTAATGATGACCCTCTATACATTGGTCTTGCAGCAAATGCACCTTCATCTCGTCTTACTTTTCCCTGACTAGTAGTAGCCTAGTCTGATTATCCTCTTCCTTCTTCGTTTTTCTCCTCCCCTAGATACTCGAATAGGAACAGTTCCCTTGTCTTCTCCCCTCCTCTTCCTCTTCCTCTTCTTCCTCCCCCTCCATTACAATAGAAGGGAATAAGAGGCCATGCACCTGACTGCGGGGGAAGAACTGAACTAACTGGGAGGCAAGGGATGGCGATCCAATCAATGCCTCATCCTCGCATGGAGTCCATTCCTTTTGCAGGATCGTCTCCGTTGGAAATTGCGGAGAGAGCTTTCCCGCGTTCGGTTGCCAGCCAACCCCGTCTGTCTCTTCTGCTGCCCTGCCATTTTCTGCTATTGTTGTTATTGTCAATTCTCTCCCCCCCTCCCTGCCTGCTGAACTTTCTTCCCACACACACACATACACACACACATACACACCGATATGCAGAAGACTACTCGGAATCTGCGCGATTCCGCTCATGGAATGTCTAATCGTAAATTACTCTTGGACCTCGCAAGATACGACACTCCCAAGGAACGAGATCCGGGTCCGGTCTCCATTAATCATAGGCCCCCTTCCCTCGGCCCTTCTCGTAAGCGATGAGGCTTGAACCCCGGGCCCACGGATCACTCTAGACTTGCGCTACAGGGACCAACATGATTAGCGGGACTCGGGGATATCCTCATCTGACTTGTCTGCATGTCCGATTGGGCTACAGCCACAGCGGAGTTCACTAACAACCCCCCATTACCCCACCACTAGGTGTGGCACCGATGCGTGGCTCTTCGTATCTCGGTTCCGAAGAGCAGAACACAATAATATATTCGCCTTTCTTGTGTGCAAGCTGGACATGTTTCCTACTATGGTTTATTACCCCAGAGGGATGGATCCTCTGGCTGACCCCAGACTTGTCATGAATGTCATATTATTCTTAACGTACTAGGAAGATGTCTTGATTAAGGTTGCATCGTGTCGAGAGTCTGACCCTGACAGCTCTTCTCATCCAGGGTTATCGAAGAGCCTAGAGCAAGTCCAGCCCATTCCAGTGCGGTTTGCTGACCCGGTGGACATATTGTCCGAAGTCTTTCGCCGATGAGTGCCGATCTAATCTTCTTCCATGTTTGTACGTCCTGCAGTGCTATGTTTGCGTGGGCTGTGGATGCAGCCGTCATGAGATGTCTGGTTGACTGCGTGGCATCATCTATAGGATCCGAAGCAGATGAACCACCTTGCATACACATCTTGTGCTGATTAGTAGGGGGGGATAGATAGCTGGGGTACAGACAGTAAGCATCATGGCTTATTCATGTTCATAGTATCAGGTGATTTGTATCGATTCGTATCCCCTCATTCGGTTGCTCCCCTGCCGCTGAGGGATCGCCTTTCAGCACATCATCTTCCCTGTACTTCATCTCGTTCTGGGGAGCGTTGATCTGCTCTTTTTGTCCGAGTTTGTTATCTCCTGGTTTCATTTTCTTGCCGACGCTCTAATCCCACTCACCATGGCATACATTCCGCACCTCATACTACAGCTTCCATATAGCCCCATCTAATTGTCTGTTTCTTCCTGCTCTTTTTCTAGTTGAGCACAATGGTAGTTACTAGTAGTGTTATCCTGCGATTCCGGCCCTTTCTTGCAGATGTTTTCTCACTTAATATCATACATTGAGACTTGACTGATCCCTATATGCAATACATTCATCCGTTTCAGAAAGTTTGTCGGTACCACAAGACCTGTCAGACCATCAATCCTCTCCACCAAGCCGTCCCGAGATTATTGGAGCCTACTATGCTTAGCCAGCATTATACCTAGATGTCAAAGCGTGCTTTCAAACATGTTATACATCTATGACGCAGTTCGGACCGAAGTCGATGATTTCGGGATATAGCCCAACTTCAATATTCTCGGAGGAAATATACGCATTAATCAAGCTTAGACAATCTGCTCTAGCATAACAAGAAGAGTTCAATGTGAGCAGGTTATAGCCGACCGGAGAACGAAATTAGCCACCGTTGGTGACACTATATCAAGGGTATAACGGCCTGTGCTTGTATACAATTTGCCAAACGTACCTTGATATGAAAGCTTAGTGAGTCTTTATCAAGTGTCAAGCTTTCGTTCTACTGGATTGTATTGTATCACTTAGATATTCCCACCTTCTAAAGTACATTATACCGTCTCATTCATACTAAACTACCCCCTTACCCTTACCAACCAAACCAGATACACAGCACATACGCAGTACTACTAGTCAACCTTCTCAACCTCTCATCATGAAACTTCTAAGTAGAGATGCTACATAGCAGCCCGACACCTCATTCCTAGTATCTACTCCATGTCAATAATATTATTCAAAGATAGGTACTAGCTTGATCTACTCCAACATCAATGCAGTCTACCATTGAAACCGAAGCACCAATAAGCCTGGATAGACTAAACAAGCCCGAACCATTCAAGTTGAAGCTAATGTTCTGTTCTCCATTTCCCGATCTCCCCGACCCGATGATCGCTGCCGCTGCTAAGAGCCAGTCCAGTCCACTGTTAGTGTTGCACTTAAGTACTTAGCTTAGCAGTAGTCTGGTTGGTCGGTTGGTTAGTTAGGTTTGTCGCTCGCTCGCACACACGAATTAGTACTGTGGATTATGCTACGCACAGATACAGAATGGATTTCGGTAGTTGGTAGTGTTGTTTGTTTGTGTGTGTGTGTGTGTGTGTGTGTGTGTGTGTGTGTGTGTGTGTGTGTGTGTGTGTGTGTGTGTGTGTGTGTGTGTGTGTGTGTGTGTGTGTGTGTGAGTGAATGTGACATCCTCGGCTCGGTTGACACATTTCCCTGCTTTCTCGGAGGTTTTAGGGTAGGAGGAAGGTGCCCGAGTTGGCGGGTTTATTCAGTAGATTGTATGCAATACTGGAATACCTCGATTCCGGGCATGCTAAGGTCCATATTGTGTCTGATGTGGGAGCACTACGGATGCGCATTATTAAGTGGTTATACTGATAGAGAGGAGATTGAGCATTGTCTGGCAAAGCTTTCTATAGACCGTAATCCAGATGGTAGTATATCTGACGTCCAAAGTACAATACACGTGAAATATAAGTAATTATGTATAAGAGGCGAAGTAGGAGGGTGTTCAAGGTGCCGAATCCAATGTTCCCTTGCCGCCCGTCGAGGCAGTAGCGGCAGCGCCCTTTTGCTGGCGCAGCTTTTCCTCGAACTTGGCGAACTCGTGCATCGAAATCTCCTCTTCTTGGTCTAGCACTTGCTCGACTCCTTGGACTTCTTCAATCTGTAGGTAAAAAGCACACAATTAGTCAAACTTTATTGTCAAGATGCATGCAGGTAGTGTGATACTCACATAATGCATAAGCATAGACTCAATACCGTTACGCAGCGTCACGGTGCTCGAATCGCAGGTCCGGCAAGCACCGCGCAGCTTCAACAAGACAATGCCGTTCTCAAAGCCGCGGAACTCAATGTCGCCACCGTCTTCCTGGATGGCGGGCCGAATCCTTGTGTCCAAAAGCTCCTTGATCATGCCGATCACCTCATCTTCTTCTTCCTCGTAGGCCAGGGACTCCGACTCGCCACCTTCCTGGCCACTCTCACCAGTCTTTGCAACGGTGTTCACGATCGCCTCGCCCGATGTCACGGCTTGAGTGATGAGACTGAAGATTTCGGGCTTGATGTGCGCCCAGTTGGAGTCGGTCGCCTTAGTTACGGTGATGAAGTCAGGCCCGTAAAATACAGAGGTAACACCGTCGACGTTGAGCAGGCTTGCTGCCAAGGGAGAGGGGTGCGGAGGAGCGAGGGTAGAGCGGGGAGACAGGTATTCGAGGAAGGTGGTCGGGAAATTTTCGGGGAGGACACGGTGGTTAGGGATGAACTTCAATGCCTGTTGGGTTCCGCATACAAGGGTCAGATGCTTGTTCGTTCGTTGGAATCTTCGTGCTGGTGTGCCACGGGGAGTCTTACATCAGGGTTCGGTGTGTTTTCCGTCTGAATGAATATCGTGCGCTTGCTGGACGGCGATGGTCCGTTCACGCGAGCCTGCACGAGCGAGTGCTGGTGAGGCTTCAAGGTCGGCCGGCGACGAGCCTCTGAGGCGGTGATAGCAGGCAAACGTGCCGAACGGTGGACATTCCTGTATGATCCGAACACCGCGGGTTTGGCGATCCGGGAGGAGCACTCCGCAGCATTCAGTTGCTGCGTTGTCAATCTGACGCTGAAGAGAGTGCGCCTAAGCATGTTTCCAGACGCTGAGCTGACAGACATATTGGCGCTGTGATGATAAGGGAGGGGAGTGGCAGATATCAGACTCGTTCCTGGTCAGAAGAAAAGCGACCAGAAATGCCGATGGGAAACTCGATTCCCTCTGACGCAATGAGAAAGCACGTGATGCCCCCAAAAGTGAGTGCTGACAAATGAAGGGCGGGCTCCACCAATTAACTGCCGGCAGTTTGACATCGCTGCCCCAGGAATTGTTCGGCATTCAATTCTTCTCAATTGGTCTACTTGTTACTCGTACAGTGAAATGTGGACTATCTGACTGGTAGGCATACATGCCCGTGGTACTAAGCACTATATATTATGGGTGTAACATAATTGCCTCTCAGCCGAGTTCCGCTTCGGTTATACCAGTGTTGTGCAAGAGGCCACAGCTTGGGCCTGCTACCTGGTGAACCCAGTATCGCGGTTAGCCCGGCCTTTCCTGAAATTTCCTGGCTCGGGAGCATTAGGCCTTGGACATGCTTCAATGCATCTAGTACAAGGCGCAGAGCAGGACAAGTGGTGATGTGTCGCTAGCGGCTCGGTGTCTCATCCCGCAAACAATAAACTGCTGCTACTCACATCGACTGACTTGCTCTGTTCCTAGTTATAATCCAGCCCAACAAGTCGGTTGGTGATCCTAGGTTAAGACCATGTTGCTAGATGGCTGATAGCCGTCTATGATATCTTGGTGGGTAGTTTAATCCCGTGCTTCCAAGCGTGCGTCCGACACGCTCAAATGCGACCTGCCACCTTGGCACGGGAAGCACGTTGAACAGGCCAAATCTCATCATGGGACTTTTCCCACGGATGACAAAGACCTACGTAGTCGAGCGGAACGGTATTGTGGCCAAACCATGTCCTTCAGCAACGGAGCTATTCCCAGACCTAGCGAGTCAAGAAGCACAAACACCCCCTGACACCACCTGTATTTTTGCGCCAGTTCATGAACCTGAAAGAATTGCGCGCATTGGCTGAAAGGAGCAAGCAGGTGTTGTGCGCCCAGGGTATTCATGTCAGACTGTGTACAGTACATAACGGATCGGCAGACCTCGTCTGCATAATGCTCCGCCAGCGCTGTGAAATCTGTTGCCACATCCACGCCCAAGGGTCTTTGTTCAATCGCCTGAGGATGAATGGCACAGGACTGCGAGGGTGTAACGTCATTTCTGCGATAGCCAAGGACGTCGAGAAGCTCATCAACTAGCGGGTACAGTATTATCAAGGTGGCCCAATAAATGAGGTGCGATTCGGCGCAGGCCAGGGAGACGAATTGGAAGGGATCGGGGAATAAAGAGGTGGCAAGGTGTGCTCTCAAGTCTTCTCGCAAGGGCACGTCATGGGTGAGAGTCGACGGCGCCCCCAGTTTCTCCTGCATCTTGAGGCATGTCTGGTGTAGTCTTTCTTCTAGCGATAAGCAAGAACCCAGTAACTTCTCGCCGTTATTCTTATCACCATCAGGGCTGGCAGGCAGTTGCTCGATGAAAGTGTCTACTTGTTCTATGAGAGCGGAGCACTCGGCCAAGAGGTCCATCAGTTCATCAATTGGCTCAAGTTCCGTTGAGCCCTGCGATAAGCGTTCTTGCGTAGTCAGAACTTCATAGAGGGTGGCGGCCTTGCGTCTCCCCACGGCATCACATAACCGGGCGGTTCAATGTCAGCAAGACTCAGTCGTTACGAGGATCAGCTGGTTGATCAATCCGAAGCCAAGGAGACTGACAGTGACAAATTTAAGTTGACGGTGAAACAACTTCTCGGCAATAGTTCCTTTTTTATTAACCCTGCACTGCTTAATGATTGCGTTACTGCCTTGCACATGTGCTATCCAAGCCATAAATCCCGGGGGGGAAGAGTGGATCAACTTTGTGAAGTGTTAGGCCAGCCGCGGAGAAAAAGCGAGAGGCGATGAGAATGGTGACACTGACTTCATATAATTGAAAAACAACTGTTGTGTATAGGACATCTTGGCCTAGGCCTTTGCCAGATTTGATCTTGCCATGCATGATCTCCATCGAATTGTTATAGAGCTTCGTACTATACCCAAGTAACCGATCATCCTTGTGCTGTTTCGCAAGAAAAGCGGAAGACAGCGATAGAAGCGCTCTGTCCAGCAAAGGACTATTCCCACAAAGTTCGGGGAGCGTTTTGAGGATATTTGTATCTTTTCCATCTTGCAAATGCCGTGACGAAGGGAGAAAGCCCCCCACAAAGGAGGCGAGCAGCTGTGATCGGACCTCCGCATTGTTATTTAATCGGGGAAAGCCTGGCTCCACTCGCGTTAATTGACGGTCGGGAATCTTCCCGGAAGTCGACTGCGGGCGACGGACGAGCTTCAGTTCTCCCTCCTCTATGGCCTCGGACGATTTGTGGATGAAGACCCTTTTTCGTTCATAGCCGGTGCAGACATGGCCGTTCTTGATGCATCGATTGCATTCCGGCTTTGCCTCATCGCACTACACAAGGGGCACATTTTAGATGACTATTCATGCTCCGTCTCCGAGGGCAACCAAGGCTGTTCAGGCCTTGTAAGATAGGCCTTACCTTGACTTTTCGTCGCCGGCACGTATTGCATCCGGTTGATCGGAAGGGAATACCTCCCATAGCCGATCAAGTTGTCCCACAAGCCGTCTGCCACAGCTGATAAGATTTGGGGTCGGCACACTGCACTCGAAGGACCGCTGTAGAGAGATGACTATCATTCGGACATTCGTGGCATTGTCAAGCCCGCATCAGTAAATCGTATGACAATTTATTGACGGGAGGGGAAATAGCGAGGCACTTGTAAATATTCCAGGCACTAATACGTAGTAGATATCTGAGAGGATGGAGATCGATTGTCGTCATGGACCGCGCCACTTCACGTGAGCCCCCATTGGGCTGAGTTTGTTTCTTTTCGGTCCGCTAGACGATCGTCCCTGACAGTTCCTTATCGGCAGTCATTCTTTTATCGTCACTTTTCCTTCGCAGAAGCCTTGAATTTTGCAGGACACAAGGTAACTATCCTTGTCCACACGCCAACGCGCTCGCTTCATACGACCCTTGCGACCGGCCGAAGCAAGACAATGTTCTACAGAGCTTGATCGTCGCGCAGTTGGCACAAGGTTTGGATGGGACGCTGGCGATAAAATGCCCGGCACTTGCGAGGTTTGCGTCTCGGAGCCTTCGAAGTACCGATGCCCAACATGTGGGCTCATGAGGTATGATTGTGCTCTAAGCCTTTTCTTTTGAGAAGGGAGGAACATACCCGTGCTAATTGCCACCCTCCTAGTTGCTCTCTGGCTTGCACCCAGTCCCATAAAATCTACTGCGCACCTAAAGCACCATCGCCAAAACCGACCGGTCCAACGGTCGACATCCAACAGCCTCCCGGCGAATCGAATGAGCATGCGGCCAGCGAGATAACACCTAAAGCTCAGAATGGCCTCGATATTAAAGCCTTAGGAAGCTCAACCGAACTCAAAGATTTACTCGATCGGTTCCCTTCGCTTCGTGAGGAGCTGTACGATATCTACAAGACTACTTTGGAAGATGCATGGGTGGAGACACAACGCTTTGGAGGTCGGGGTCGACACCACGGGAGAGGCAAAGGGCCGCACCGTCATAACGGGCCGTGGACCCGTGAGAAGGGCTTCAACCGGGGAGTGGGAAGGGTGAGGAGGCTACGGGAAAGATGCGAGGAGGGCCTGGAGACTGGAAAAAAAGCGGAGGGATACGTGCGTTTCATGTCCTTGGTCACTGGTAATGAGCTTCCACGCGAGACCATGTGATGGACTCCAAAGTAGTTGCGAGTTCATTGGAGTAGGACCCTACGCTTCCTGAATTTATGTCGGGGTACTTCCCAGGCTGTGCACTCCTCGATGAGATCTGCCGAGGTTGGGTGTATTTGCATGGTAGTGCAATCAAGCCTTCATGAGGACGTGGAAGGTTGTTAAGGCCTGGTAGAGACCGATGCTCAGTTACATTCCTCGGATGCATATGAAAATATATAGTAGTCCGTCAACTTGCGCAACCACGACTATCACCGACCGCGGTTGATCTTCCACCATTCGGAAGCGACTAATAAAGAATATTTGAAATCTCTCGAATACCAAGTATCCGCTGCCCGCACTTTTCGAGCCTGGACAGAGGTGCGGCAGGCCAAAATAGCGTTCACCTTACCAGAATGCGGTCTAGCTGAAAGCTCGGTACTTTGGCATGGCTTCACAGCGACTAGCTATCACAACATACACCGCCATCAATGCTTCAACTGTCTCACTGAGACTCCGACGTGTCTCCAGGTTCCCGAAAGTGTGCATGCCATCCATCTGCACAACGCCATGTAAGCATGAGGTGCATGAACCGGATTTCCCTCCTGTGATAAGCCAAAGATTCTAACATATACTTAGAACAGTCCGTGTCATGGCATCTGGGCTGTGTACCTCTGACGGGATACAATGTACGGATGCAGACATGGGAGACTAAACTATCCAAGTCGATGCTGACAGGGACATTTTATAAGATTGTGCGATGTTGAATTTGACGGAGCCGGTCACGTTATGGCCTGAGGCACCGAACTATCTAATTCAAACGACTGGTCAAAGTCTTCAAGGAGAGACAGGGATGTCATCGTGCAGCATGTAGCATAAGATCCTAGAGTATACTCCATCAAAAACTCCATCCAGGCAGACCTACTACTGGTAATGAAGCCTGGCAAGCAACCGTCTGAAGTAACTTTGCCCACATGTGACTAAAGTTTAAACAAACCCAGGGGCGAGAGAACACAGCCATCCTTGACCAAACCTTGAAACAAGTAGTAGATAGTCGCCATGTGCATAGAAAACCTGGACAAGCCATGTTTCAGACTTTGACTTTCAGCATGGTAAGATTGGAGATTGTCGTCCATGGCGGAGCATGAGAACGGCCTAGGTTGATTCATCCAGTTCCACGCACTGCATCCCCAGCCGAATTGAAGTGACCTCAACGTCGCAGATCTTCATGAGAGCAGCCCTTCAACCTAGGCAATGCATTTTATCTGTCTACTCCATACTATCTCTCACCCCCCATGAGGGGAAAATGGCGGGGAAATGTGACCCGTCTGGAAGGATTCCTCCAAATGCCGCCAATCGTTCATCACTGTGCCTCATCACATTCAATGTCTACCAACGAGACGTCCGGACAACGGGAATTTGAGCAACTGGTCTCAACCTTAAGATTTGCCTTGTTGTGATTCGTAAAGGCTTCCAGACTACTAGAGCTAGTCACCGATCTCCCCGTCTTGGGTACACTGGCCAAATCATGATGAACTGCGATGTTATTCGTTCCGAGCATCTCCGCCCGCTCATGTCAATGGGAAGTTCCGGGGAGGAGATACCGTTTGCCGGTGGACGTTCTTATGCTTGGAGAAACTCTGGGGAACAACCATCCGGGTGCATTGAATGTAATGTGTACTGTTATTGTTGCATGTAAAGTAACTTGCGCTGTCGAGTTGAGTTAACTTGGACGGCAGACTCCCTTGCTGACCAGCATGAGCCATTGGGGTTCTGGATCGTTGGCCGGAGAGTTTGGTGAGGAGGGAGTGAGGAGAGGAGGCGGCGGGCACACCAGTTCCCATCCAGTGTTGAACACGACCGATTTTAGTAAGATCACAATCCTCCCAGTTGGCTGGGATGTCCTGCCATTGTGCTCCGCTAGGGATTCTGCTAGATTGACCCATAGAGTAGTGCCCCGGCGTTTCTAATAATAATAAGAACTAAAAACCAAAATAAAATCATAATCATAGTTATCATCCTTGCCGTTGGAGAGGCCAAACCAGACTTGCTTTCCAAATCTCCCCGCCCGCCGCCCCCCCCAAAACTGCCCCAACTTCTGACTGACTCTTGGGGGCTCAATTTTTCGGTCGAGTGACATCTTCCCGCCTGCAACTGGCGGCCTTCCTCAAGCTGTTCTCCCTGACACTCTCTGCCTCTTCGCTTCCACTCATTGCTCTTACTTCCCCCTGGTCGATTTGCCAACCCGGACGCTTTCTCGTAAGACTTGTGCTACCCTCTTGCCGGTACCATTATTGATTCTGTTGCTAACTTGGGTTCTACCTGTGTCCAGCTCCGGTAACCTGCCTCAGCCGACGAGATCCCCCCCCCAAAAGTCAAGAAAAGCAGGAAAAGGAACGAGGAACGAGGAAAAGAAAGGAAACCGAAAAAGAAAAGAGAGGCAGACGACCAAAAAAATCACTCAGCTAATCATCATCGAAATTCGAAGACCACAAACAACCGAATTTAAAAGGGGAAGGCCATCCCCCCGAGCTGATTCGAGCAGCCTCTCTGAAATCTTTCGATTGCGGACCCGACGAAGCCTGGACCTTTTTTACGTTTCCCCCCCAAGCGACAATGGATGAGCTGTCGTGTCCGCCTCACTCACTTACGTAGCTGTTGGACCCTGCGCTGTCGCACCTTGTTTGTTCGACCGGACCTTACTCGCGCCACAGCACCGCCTATCCGTTCGCGCAGAAAAAAAGTAAAGTCACCTCGTCACTATGGCCTCCCAACCATTGCGAAGAGAGCGAGCATCTAGCGACAAAGCTGATGTCGCCCCATTTCCACAACGACCGGGCCTTCCCAGCCGAACGATTTCTGCTCCAGTCGGAGGTTTGTACCGGCTTGATTCGGCTAGAACGGCAATGGAATCGGGGAATAAGGTGGATCGGACACTTCTGGAGGAAGATGAGAACCCGCCTTCGGCCGGAGGGGATAGGGTGCCATCGTTATCCCGTGAGGAGGTATGGTTAATCCAAATTTATGTCATTGGACCCTTGGCGAGCGCAATGTTTTTCTGACCCCCGTGCGTGTACCGCAGACAACGCCGAAGCCGAGTTTTCCCCATGTGAGCATCGCTGTGGTCGGTCCTGACCATGTCGGAAAATCGACATTCATTGAAACCGCCCTGGACATGAAGCATCCGCTTAGTTCCCGATCGACTACGAAGAAGATGTCCCTGGACGGGACGGTGTACTTGGTTCGTCTGATGGAGATAGATACATTGGAGATCTCGATTGGGAGCAATGGCGAGGTCAACTGGCCCTTACTGGGTAACGACTCGCCTCCTACAGTGGATGGGGTGCTGGTTCTACTCGATATGACTCAACCGGCCAGTTTCCCTGAATTTACCGAACTACTAGGTTGGTCGCATTGCCGGTGCTGCAGCGCCGCGGTCGCTGCGCAATTTCTCCCTAGGATGTGGGCTGATGGTCTGCAGACTCCTTAACCGCTTCTGACATACCCTTTACGCTGGTGGCCAGTAAATGCGACATACAACCCCCTGACAGTCCTGTGGAGCCAATATTGGGAGGCTATGAAATCCACCGGACCTCACCTGACTCACCACGGTCGCAGAAGATGTGCATTGCCTTAGTTCTGCGCTCTGTGATCAACCGTAAATATGGTAAGTGGACAAGCTGACCTATGCGATTGCCATGTGGATACGCGAGAGGCGAGGAAAGTCAAAGAACAGGGCGGAACGATCCACTGCCTCGGTGGCTATCTGTTTGCTCGCATCACCCAACGCATTGCGTCGCCCCCGGCTATAGCCCATCCCTTAGAGCGATGGCCCACTGGGTTTCGCGCTAGTTCGCGGCGCGGCCTGCGTTTAGCGTTCGCGTATCTCATGGTGCAGTGGTTTTCAGGACCCGCCGATCCCTCGGGGCGAAGGGGCCCAGCGCAAGAGCAGCTGGAGCACAGCTGGACTACCCAATTTCTGTGGCCGTTATTTTCCCGCAAGTCTGGATCACACGTGGATGCTAACGGCTCCTCTTTTAGACTTCATCGATTTTCCCCCCAACTCATCCGCCACCCCAGACTGGCATCACAGCCGCACCAACTCAGAGACCCCCACCGCTGTATTATCCGGAGCCGCAGGCGGCCCAATCACAGGACCTCTTGATCCAGCTGTCGATGGGTACGGTGTAGACCGGCAACCCACCGAACCGGCCACCTCTGCCAACCTGGCTTCCAATGGCCAGGCCTTCCGTTACGCCCGGAGCAACTCGCATCCGGTGCGACCGCATACGCCTCCTTCAGGGTCCCGGCTGGCCTCGCGCAAACAGTCTGTGTCTGGGGAGTCGTCACCAAGTAAAGATCTCAACCGACAACATCGTCTTCACACGGCCTGGCGCAACAGCGGCGGGTCAGATGCGTTCAGCAACTTTTTAGAGATGGGGGAGGACTTCGATGGGCCCCGGAGTGCTCCGTCGAGCCCGGGAAGCAAGGACCAGACGCCTAGTGAGAGCTCATCTAATGATGCAGGTCTCACCTTTGACGAGCTCGTAGATCGTCTGGTTGCACAACCGATGTCGAAGCAAGATTCCAAGTTTGCCTCAATCTTTTTGTGTCTATATCGCAAGTTTGCCGCGCCGTGCACCTTACTGAATGCCCTGATTAACCGATTCGAACGCAACGAAAATGACATGACGGACCAACTCGACCGCATCGCAGTTCAGCTGAGGCTGTTAGGAGTCATGGCACAGTGGGTTTCTGAATATCCGGGCGACTTGGCATATCCGAAGACTCGCAAGCGAATCACCGATTTCGTCACGACGCTGGAGAAGAGTCATTTTTACATGTTTGCCGCCAAGGAGATTGGGTCGTATCTGGAGGGGAATGCGGAGGACGATAATATTGGATGGCCGTATAGGGATGGCGACATGGAAGAACCCGACACGGCCGACCCCCCTTTCCAGTTTTCCGGGCGCAGCTCACCGTCAATCTTCCTTGGGGCACCGCCGCTTGGCGATGAAGGCGAGGAAGAAGAAGAAGACCCTATCTACAATATGAGCGCTCTGGACCTTAGCGAGGGTGCAGCCGAGCCTGCGTCGAGACTGTCGGGGTCGATGTCGAATTCCTTTACCTCCGAGAAGCCCGGGACCATCGCCAGCCAGTCGTTCACGTTTTTGAGTACCGAAGCTGCGCAACGGGAGGCGCATAATTTGGATCTCACACCACGCATTCCGCTAACGAAAGTGCAATGGCGCCAGCTGATGGAGATTCCGGATGAGGATTTCGCACGAGAATTGACGCGCATCGACTGGATCATGTTCAATTCTTTCCGACCGCGAGATCTCGTGCGGCATGTCAGCATTTCCGGCGTAGAGAAGGATAAGATTTTGAGCCTGAAGCACGTCAACCGGATGATCAAGCAGTTCAACCATGTCGCATTCTTTGTAGCCAGCGTGATCCTACTCCGGGACAAGCCCAAGCATCGAGCCAAGGCGCTGGAGAAGTTCATGAACATAGCATTGGTAAGTCGGACTCAGAAGAACAAAGCGGAAACATTTATCTGACAGCCACAGAAACTCCGCCGACTAAACAACTACAATTCTCTTGGGGCCGTGATCGCTGGCATCAACGGAACCCCGGTGCACCGACTGTCCCAGACGCGGGAGCTGGTCCCGGTGCAAACGCAAAAGGACTTTATGAGGCTGGTCATCCTCATGGGGACGCAGAAGAGTCATTTTGCATATCGTCTCGCATGGGACAATTCCTTTGCGGAGCGTATCCCGTTCCTGCCGCTGCACCGACGCGATTTGGTGTCAGCGGAGGAGGGCAACAAGACTTTTGTGGGCGACAACAAGAACCGCATCAACTGGCGCAAGTTCGAGGTGATGGGAGAGGTGGTTCTGGGGATCCAGCGCAGCCAGAAGACACCGTATCCGCATATGCCCAAGTACGAGGAGGTAGAGCGGTTGGTATTAGAGATTAAGCTGTCAGGGGATGACGAGGTACGCCCAGTTCTTCCCACTATCAATTACTTCATTTAATTGATGCTAACAACCAACAGGACTTGTATTCGCGCAGTATGCAAGTCGAACCCTCGGCAGGCGGCGACACCGGACGCAAGAAGTTCGGCTGGTTACGGTCGTGAGAGACGAAGGGGAGAGAGAGAGAGAGTTATGACTAGTTGCAGCAGAGTCTGCAACAGCAACAGCACCAGCACCAAGCTGACGAGTACAATGAATGATGATCGTCATTTGATTGATGATGATGTACATAATGTAGTTTCTACTACAACCCGTCCATATCTTGTTACAAACCTTAGAGAGAAATGTAAAAATCACGTGATATACAACCATCGTAAACCAAACCTATCCGTAGCCCATCCACCATCCAACCAAACCTACCACCTACATAAATCACATATCTACAACCCCCACAAACTCCTAAAACAAAACCCCAAAGAAAAAAAAAAAAACATCAAAATGTCCACCGCCATCAAAACAAGCTACCGCGCCCTCCTCCGCGAACTCCCCCGCCGCACGCTCTCCACACCCACTCCCCTCCAACACCGCCTCCGCGACATGTACACCACCAACCAGCAACAAGCAAGTGTCGCGGACGCAGACGCACAAGAAGCCCTCCGCCAACATCGAATTGATCAGGCAAACCAGTTCGCTATTTACGCTAAGGCGCAGCGCGTGTATGCGGAGCTCGTCGAGAGATATAACCCCGGTACTACGCTCGATGAGGAGGAGAGGATTCGGTTGACGGCTAGACGGGTGGGTTGGGATTTGCCTGTTGAGGCGGGGAAGAAGGATGAATAAATATGTACAAACGGGTGTTCGGAGATGGAGATGTTGGGAAGGATGGATGATGGGTGAATCGATGGATGCATGGATGCATGGGGTGGAGGGTGGAGGGTGGATAAAATAAACCATGGGTGGAGTTTTTGGGTGTACTTTCTTTTATTTGTGATGATTTGTTTTGTATGCTTTGGAATTGTATGGATTTGGGGGTTTGTGTATGATATTTGTATGTATGATTATTTTGATGGGGGAGGGTTGTATTATAGATCAATGATGATTTATTAGAGGTTTCGTTGGAGTTTGTTCATTTAGGAGGGAGTGGAGGATTGTTAGACCATGAAGGAACATGTCGTCTCTATCTGGATGAGCTGGTGAGTTCATCATACTACTACTCGACATTGTGGCTGGCATGATCATACTACTAGTAGTCCTGTGGAGCCGATATATAGAAGTGACATGGGTGATGTGTATAAGAGGTAAGTACTTATTGTTGATGCCCTTTCGAAGTGTATTTTCAGTAACAGGAAAGACCTTACTATATAGCATAGTGACGGTATGATAATTGGTGTTGAACTTCTTCTAATTGGTATGAATCTGTGATCATGATGGGTATATGTATAACGGGTATAACTGTATATCTTCAAACACCCCCCAGCTCAACCTTCTCCATCTGCCTGCGCAACGTCGAGCTGCTCTCCTCATCTTCCAAACCAATCTCCATCTCAATCGCCGTCTTGGGCCGATTCTTATTCAATCCCTCCAGAAGCGTACATGCCTTGCACACGCGCTGACTGGAGATATAACCGCAGCGCTCACACGTCCCCAGTACCTGCGACTTGACCTTCTTCTGAGCCGGCGTCTGCATCTGCTCCAACTGCTGCTGCTGCCTCCTAGACAAGCTGTCAGAAGTAATCTCCATCTCCCTATCTTTGGCAGCCTCATCCTCCTTCAACTTCCTCTCCATCTCCGCCATCTCACCACCCCTCGTCCGCCCATTCTGACTCCCACACCCACCACCACCACCGGCCTCCTCATCCTCAGCCCCCTTCCCCCTAACCTCAGCGGGCACCAGAAGCGCCATATCCTCCCCAGACTTAACAATATCCAAAATCGACGACGGCCTAATCTTCTCCAAATCCTTAATCAACGTCCTCGCACTACCCCGAAACGCCTCAGGCGAATAGATACACTCCGTAGAGAAATAATCCAACTGGCGATGATGCGCATACAGCACGATCTCCTTCTCATAAGCATACTTCAACGGCTTACTCCTCTTAATATCACTGGCGGCGGACCCCGTCACAATACTCGTGCCCCGCGACAAGCGCGGCAAATCCCCTCTCAGCAAATTCATCATCACTGTCTCCGCCACATCATCCGCATTATGACCCGTCACCACATGCTTAATGCCCAGTTTCGCGGCCCCGCGATCCAGCGCCTGCCGCCGAAATACCCCGCAGTATGTGCAGTTGCCCTTTTTGCCGACCTGCGCCACCACCTGGTCCATTGTCCAGCCGTACAGGTCGCCGTAGCTGACGATTACGAGCGGCATGTTGTATTGTTGGGCGTTGCGTTTCACGGTCTCGAGACTGTCGTCGCGGTAACCCTTGATGCCTTCGTCGATGGAGAGGAGGCATAGGTCGAGTCCATAGTTGTAGCGTTCGTTGAGGGTCTTGAGGACGGCGGCCAGGACGGTGCTGTCTTTGCCGCCGCTGGCGCCGATGGCGACTCGTTCGCCGGGGTGGAAGAGAGAGGTCGAGGTGATGGTTTCGTGGACTTCGGTCTCGAAGACGTGCAGGAAGCAGGTGCGGCAGAGCTTTTGCCGGTTCTTGGGCCGTATGATAACTGCCCGTTGGTCGTGGCAGCGGGCGCAGGGGGAGGGGGGCATGGTGGTGGCTTGTGGGTGTGGTTCTGGGTTGAGGGGGGTTCGTATAGTGGGTGGTGGTGGAGGCGATGAGGGGAGCAATTTTTGATAAACTGATTTCGCGGGCCTGGAATGTTGGCTTATCGATAAGGACTTGGATGAGTCAGGGTGTGGGTGTGTTTGCACTGTTTGGGTGGTTCCCCGGGAAGGGGGAAAAATAAACAGGCACAACGGAAAAAAAAGCGCAAAGGGGATGACAGGACGAATTGTGGTAGGGTTATTAAATGTAGTGTATTCTAGAGAACAACATCGTCGTCTATCTAACATAGTGAGAATAGTAATAGTATTATACATATACCCATCATCTCGCCATCTATCATTCACATCTTGCCCTTGAGCAGGTTGGAGATCATCTCGCGACCAGTGATTCTGGACGTCGCCCACAGAGTCGGGAAGTCGAGAGTGCTGGAGAAGGTATCGGCGTATCCGAAGAAGAGCATCGGGGGAATCCAGCCACGGGCGTACTCCAGAGCAAAGCACGACTCATCCATCTTGTACTGCTTGACCTCACCGCGGCGGAGGTGGTGCACGCTACCCTGGGGGTAAACCTCGGGCTCGTAGGATCCAGGGACGTAGGCGAGCTGGGTGCCCTGAAGGATGTTGAAGTAGTCGTCGGCCGTGTGACGGCCAGTGTGGCCCTCAGTACCAATAGCGGTGCCTAATGGACGGGGAGAGAGTAGTTAGCTCGTGCAATCGAGGGCATAAAAATATCCGGGAGACAGGGGAAGCCATACCGAAAATGATCAAGTACTCCGTGATACCTATAGGAGAATCAAAGCTTAGTTCAGGCACCATGGATAATTATAGAGGTGGTATGGAGCAAAAGAGGGGACGCACTAGCATGGATAATATACATTGCCCCCATCGCACCACCGGCGTTGTTGAAGACCCATTCCTCGTCCAGGTTCAGGTGCGTGTCGGTGACCTTCTCGCCCAGCTCGGAGACGATGAAGTTCACCACCGAGCGAGTGTCATTGCCATGAGCGGCAATGGCGCGCTGCGACAGGTCGTGCAGGTGGGAGGGATCGAAGATGTAGAACTGCTCCAGGCGCGCGTTCAGGTAGCTGTAGAGACCAGTGAAAAGGGCCAGGAGGGCCACGGCGAAGCTAGCGCAGCGCATGATGACGAACTGTTCCGGGAGGGAAAGCAATTGACCGGAAAAACAGGAGCTGCAGAGAAGCTAATGGAGGGTGGAGAAGGGGGGGGGAAGGGCGTGGGAAGGAGAAGGAGAGAAGAGGGGATTGAGGAAGGATGATAGGGTGATTATTCTTTATGGTTCTGATTGATGGATTGAGGATATTCGAGTTGCCTGATCCGGGAAGGCCCTCAGGAAAGCCCGGCTGAGTCAGCAACAGCCAGCAGCATTTGGCCGAGTTTGTCTGGCTGTCAAACATGCCAATTATCATTCCTCCGAATAAACTCACTAAGTTACTCCGTAGTTACTAACTTTACTCTACAGAGTACTCCTCTCCAACATCAAATTAATCCGTCCACAAAAATAGTTTCTTCTGACAGCACCATGTGCCTCGACGGAGCCCGTTGTGGGATTAATCCGATCGATTAATAAAGCTGTCCACCTCTTGGAACCCTGCGGACGAGCCACGCCCCTCTCGGGCGTCCTGAACATTCATTTAAACGGCATCCTGTTATCTAATCCGAAACGGACCATCTCCGTGGCTGCCCCCCTCTCATTCGGGGACATTATACCGTCTCGAGATGACGAATCCACTGATTTTCCCCTGATCTAAACTCCTCTGGATATTATCGCCGTGTCCGTGAGTCCGGTTGACCTCCATTTCTGCACGGGGCATTCCGTGGGACCGTTTCGAAAACCAGGAACAAGCACCACCAGAACCACCAGCACCCTATCGGCCTTCTCCCTCCTGGTCCACTCGGGGTCAGGATCCATTCGGCGACGGACTTTCCAAGAAGCTTCGTTGATTCTGAGTGCACATGTCTCAACGGCCATGAGGACTAAGCTCGGAAGGTCCATAGGCTAAATTGCCCCGGTTGTTTCTGCTTGATGAGGGCTATGCCTAATTTTATCCTGTTCCAGCAGACCTCGACGGCACACTCATGGCTATAAGAAGGCAGCCCGGCCGGAGCAAGATGGAGTTCCCTCTCAGCAGCTCATTCACTATAATTCTCTGGGTCAGTGGACGTTGATCGCACATTGCACCAATATCAATACTTTTACCCGACCAATCGTCTTTCCTTTGACCAATAATCACTATCACCATGAAGGTTCTCGCTCTTTCCGCTCTTCTTTCCTTGGCTTCGGCCGCCTCTATCAGCCGCCGTAGCGACTTCTGCGGCCAATGGGATACCGCCACCGCCGGCGACTTCATCCTGTACAACGACCTCTGGGGTGAAGACAACGCCTCCAGCGGCTCCCAGTGCACCGGCGTCGACTCGGCCAGCGGCAACGAGATCGCCTGGCACACCAGCTGGTCCTGGGAGGGTGGCAGCAGTGACGTCAAGAGCTACGCCAACGCTGCTCTGCAGTTCACTGGTACTCAGCTGAGCTCCATCTCCAGCATCCCCTCCACCTGGAAGTGGACGTATGTTGCAGCCTAGACCTTCCGACCGACCGACCGTCAGGACGCATGCTGACTTTTTGGGAATAGATACTCTGGCTCCGACATCGTGGCCGACGTGGCCTACGACATGTTCCTGGGCTCGACCGCCGACGCCTCCTCCGATGAGTACGAGATCATGGTCTGGCTTGCTGCCCTGGGCGGTGCTGGCCCCATCTCGTCGACCGGCTCCACCATTGCCACCCCGACGATCAACGGCGTGACCTGGGACCTGTACACCGGCCCCAACGGCGACACCACCGTCTACAGCTTCGTCGCCCAGTCGACCACCGAGGACTTCTCCGGCGACCTGAACGACTTCTTCACCTACCTGGTGGACAACGAGGGTGTCTCTGACAGCCTGTACCTGACCACCCTTGAGGCGGGTACCGAGCCCTTCACCGGTAGCGACGCTGAGCTGAAGGTGTCCGAGTACTCCGTTTCCATCGAGTAAATGAAATCACAAACACCGAGTGTGGCAGGATACATACTAATGATTTCAAAAAGGGATTGTTAGGAGCGGAGGATGAGAATGTAGGCGCCGTGTTTCAGCTCCCTGGGCAGGATACCGGAGGGACATAGTTATAGGACGAGGGGGTTTGTTTTTGAAGAAGGGAGGGGGAGGGGGTTGCTCGGGGTGGCAAGCAGGCGTCGATGGTTTGATGACGCGCCGGGGCGACGAGGCGACGGTCGAATCATCATATGTACATAGGCCTGGAACTCCGTTGGGTTGATAATCATGGAGGAATTCCATAAGTTGCTAAATATAACCATCGTCACCCACGTTGAGACCTAACCGCGGAGGTGGAGCAGAGAAGGCTGTCAAGCAGAGCCAATGCATGACAGGCAGCCGTAGCAAGTATAGCAGCTAGCAGCTAAGCAGCTGTGTGAAGTAACAAGAATAGAAGCATCAGCATGAGCGGCAAGCACAATCACATCCAGCTATTTTAGCTAGCTTGCCAAATTATGCACGATCATCAATCGCGGCGCTTGCATCCGGGCGCTTAAGTGCAGCAGCCCTAAAGTGCTGACAGGGGAGAAGAGCAAGAAAGAGAGGGGTAACATCCCCAGTTCAATCAATCAATCAATCAATCAATCAATCAGATTGGCATGGAGAAACAACACATGCTGTAAAAATCCTCCTTGAGTATAATTAGAAATAACATCAGGCTAGCCAAGTATCTCTCACGCGTTCTAGGATCGTGATGGAGATTCGTGCCGCCGACGCGCTCAGCTGGGCCTCCTCTCTTTTTTTCCTTTTGCCTTTTTTTCTCCTCCATTTCCCGCCACGCTCCTTGATTCATTCCTGCATCTCGTGTCTCGGGCATTCTTTTGGCGCGCGCCCACAAACTTACAAACCCACACAGGCAGGCACTCACACATAATTCCAGTTCCATTTTGGTGCCCTTCTTCCAATCCAATCCAATCCAGTCCAATCATCCCATCCCGTTATGCTTGGCCACTGCCACTGGTCTCGGGCTCTCGCGCGCGCCAAACCCGCACCCACACCCAGCGATCATCCGTTGATCGGCCCCTGCAGGACTGGTGGTTAGTTCGTTCTTGTCTAGGGTGCTTGTCAGGTCCAACCTGAATGGGTTGAATGGATGGATGGATGGATGGATGGATGGATTTGAATGCATGTAATGCAATGCGCGTCGGGTGCCCTCCTGTCCTTGCAGCTCCTGTCCAGCCTTCGCTGTTGGTGTTATATCAGGCTTGGATGATCCGTCTTTTCCCTCGCTGTTTTTTTTTGTTTTCTTGTTGGTCATTCATTCTTCACGAGGGAAGTTATTTAACTATACCAACAAACACCATAAACAACAACTCCCGCCATCATAGCAACGTGTGGTTATTTTTATTCCCACCACCACCACCACCACTACTACTTATTATTATTATATCATATACTATTTTTATTATCATTATTATCTCGTTGGCAAGACTTGTCGGCTCTATCTATTTAATATTGAAACGATCTTCCCTCCCCAAGTGGCAACCGATCTATCTTATCACTTGTCTCAAGTGACTGTCTCACTGCTATTTTCAAGCCCATTCATCACGGAGGTTGACACGACAACACATTCCTTACCCTTTCCTGCTGGCGGGATTCACATTCTTCACTAGACTATCCCACGCCTCTCTATATCCTGCGTCTTGCTCGCTTTCTTTTTTGTCTGCTGGCTCTCGCTCTCTCGTCTTCCTGATCCCTCTTCCCCTGCATCCTGCAAAGTACCATGGCTGTCCATCCCTACTCTCCTTGCACCAACTTTGCATCCCCCACCACCAACACCACCAGCATCATGGATTTCGATCGGGCGGCGCTGCATGAGTTCATCATGCAGCCCGTCTCGCGAGACATGATCTCTCATCTGGCTCAACAAGCGATGCAGGTCATCCGCTGCGAACCGCATGTGACAGCGCATCACGCGCATGGCCAGCCCACGCCCCCCAGCACGCCGCCCTTGGATGCAGACCTGCCTCCCTTACCATCCGTCACCACCTTTATTACCTCGCTAGTTCTCCGCTCGCAGGTGCAGGTGCCGACGTTGATGACCTCGCTGGTCTATCTGGCCCGGCTGCGGGCTCGCCTGCCCCCCGTCGCCAAGGGCATGCGCTGCACAGTGCATCGCATCTTCCTGGCTTCCCTGATTCTGGCAGCCAAGAACCTCAATGACTCCAGTCCAAAGAACAAGCATTGGGCCCGGTACACCTCCGTCCGCGGCTACGAGGGCTTTGGATTCTCGCTGCCCGAAGTCAACCTGATGGAGCGTCAGCTGCTCTTCCTGCTAGACTGGGACATCCGTGTCGACGAGGCAGACCTCCTGCATCACCTGGAGCCCTTCCTCATGCCCATCCGTCGGCGTCTCCAGATCCAGGAGCAGCGACAACGTGAGGCCCAGCTGCGTCAGCCCCGTGAATGGCGTCGCTTTCACGCCTCTGCCGACCTTTTCGCTGCTCGCCTTCACCGTCAGAAGGCCGAGGGTCGCCGCATGCCCGGCGAGTCTCCCACGCGGAGACGCCTGCCCCCCAGCCCAGCATCGTCGGCTTCCCTTTCTTCTGTCTCCTCAGGCAGCTCCTACTGCGCCTCACCAGCCTCCGTGGCCGAATCGGAGCGGTACCGTCCGTATCCACCCCGCCGACGACCTTCGACCCGCAGCCATGCGTCCATCTCTTCTCCGCCAGCTGTGCAGGAGGTCCCAGGCCTATCACGTGCTGAAACGCTTCCCTCGCTGAGCTCGCGCGCTTCCAGCATCGCACCCAGCTCGCGGAGCGACACGCCCGCCAGTCTACGTACGTCCAGTTCGATCACTAGTATGAACGAGGTGCATGTTGTGGATGGCACCCGCAGCCCGTCGGTGAGCAACGGCTATGTCTCGCTGGCCGGCACGAAAGTGGAGGAGCTGTCGCAGCCGAATAAGAAAGCCCGACACTCCCTGAGTCACGCACATGGACCCGGACAAACTCACCCGGGTTTTGTGGCGCGTTTCCTGGCATCCGCGGCAGGGTCGTACATGGGTGGCCGCCGGCATTAGGGTGGGTTCATCGAGCTGGTCTCGAGGAGTTTCGGACATTTGTCTTCTAATACCTGCATTCATATTTCACCCTCCGTCCTTTTCATCCCATATTTTGGGATAGTTGATGAATTTCTTTTTCTCTCTGTCTTACCGTGTGATGATAAAAGCAGTTGACCCAATACCCTCTACCCCTCTCCCTTTCCGGTGATCTACAAGAGGATAGTACTTACACTCGAATCCCGTGACGGTGATTGAATATGCATTGCACAGCGGCGTTGATATTGGATTGATTTGATACTCCCTTCCATGTGTATTTTGCTTTTGTTCATTTCGAATTATTTCTGGATTTCCGCGTCGGTGAATCTTTATTTTTCTACGCATCCCAGACTGCCCAATCCTTTTTGATGATGACATTGATCAGTGACTTTATATTATCCTGCATCTGTATGTACAAGCACGGTAGATTAGCGCCCTACTTATGGTATAATAGCAAAGTATTATCATTACTATGATTATGATCATGATTGTTATTTTTATTTTCCATTTTATTTTATGAGTATTGACCAAGGTATTGGGCTTGATCATCTGGACAGAGGAACATGTATCCGTGCGAGCAATGAGATGGCAGAGTGAAGGGCCGATAGTAGCCGTGGCGGAGGAGGAGGGAGTAAGGGTGGCGAGAGGGGATGGATGATTGACAGCGAGGAATGTACTTTCTGCATGTATGCGCGGAGAAGATAGGAATGTGGGAATACTTTCAACAATGCTTATCTGGGGTAGAGGAGAGGAGGGGGATGGGACTTACGTGGAATTGGAATGAATGATGCGTAATCGGATAGTATTAGATAGGCAGACACTGCAGTCCTACTATCTCTGTGTATGTATCTGCCTGTTGGGAGATGTTTCACTCCATCCACCACGGGTACCTGGTAACTAGTAGTCCGTAGGAGTAATAGTAAGTATGCAAGTACGTACTCCCATGCCACGGAGATCATAGTCCTCCATGCTGGTATACGTCAGACACCAAACCAACCAACATCATCGCATTACAGTATGTACTTAGCAATTAGCAATTAGCAATTAGTAGATAGTTGAGGATGATATGACAGGATCCTCATTACCCAGAATGACAAGTGAGCCCACCGGACTAGTAGATGAATTATTGCCAGACAAGCAACACAACGGCAGAAACTATCGAATCTTGTCT
>NT_166518.1:792737-798475 GCF_000002855.4 Aspergillus niger | reverse complement strand
CTTGCTATACTCTCAGTAGAATTCTCATTATTATTATTATAAGATTATTATTATCTCTTGTTATGGAGATAAACAGTGGTATTAATCCAACGCCCCGCCGAGGCTGAGAGAATTGTCGTCATCCGGTCCGCCCGCCCAGAGAAGTGAACCCGCCCGCTTGCGTCTTCGCGACTTTCTTTCTCTCTCTGTCCGTGTCTTTATCGCAGGTACTCCAGATACTAATAAATATATTAACTCTCCCCCATCGTCTCCGCTGTTCCCGGACTGTCCCCTGCTCTGCCCTGCCAGTTCTTCTCCACCTCCCTCTTCTCCATCCTCTCTCCTACTACTCTCCTCTCCTCCCCTCCCTCTTTTTCTCTCATATCTCTTATCACACTGCTTATCATGCCACTCACCATCCTCTCTCAAACACAACTCCGCTCCCTCCTCCTGTCGCTCTCTCGCGACCAGATCATTGAGCTCCAGCAGAACCTCTCCAATGCTCTGCGGGACTACTCCACTGGTAGCCAAGAAAAGGGCTGTGCGGCTGCCTACCAACCCACGCGCACGGCCATCACCCGTCAGAATGGCTGCACCACCTTGTTCATGCCCGCTAGCACGGGCAACACCCTGGGCATGAAGATGATCTCCTTACAAGATAACAGTCAGGCCGGCTGCTCCGTCGACCCAGCCTTAGACTTGTCCTCCGCAGCCTCCCGGACCACCACCACCACCTCCTCCAGCCGAGTCAACCAGCGCAAGTCCATGTCCTCCATCTCCTCCGAAGGCAGCGAGCAATCCATGTCCTCCCAAGAAGACGACGACCACACCTCCTCCTCTCCCTCCTCCAGCAGCAAATCGCTCACCCCCGGCTGCGTGAACCAGCAACCCATCGATACCGGAATGTCCAACACCATGGGTGCCTGGCCCGCCGCCGGCTCCCGTGATACCTCCCCGCAAGGATCAGTGACATTGATTGACGAGACGAGCCTACCCTTTGGATTGATCAACGCTCATGAACTTACCCCCTTTCGCACCGCCTTGACCGCCACCATGACCCTCAACAAACGCAAGCGCGTACGAACCGTGGTGGTGTTCGGGGCGGGCAAGCAGGCATACTGGCACATTCGGCTGGCGCTGATCCTGCGCGGAGAGGGCATCAAACGGGTGTATATTATCAACCGATCCTTTGACCGCGCGGCCCAGCTGCTGCGGGATATCTACAGCCCCGAGAACGCCAGCTGGCGCGGCGATGTGAAATTCTCCGCCGTCAGCACGGACTTTGTCGAGTACGACCGCATCCTGCACGATGCGCTGCTCAAGGCAGATGCGATCTTCTGCTGCACGCCCTCGACGGAACCGCTCTTCCCTGCACAGATCCTCACATCGCGCGACGGACGCCGAAAGGGCCGTCTGATCAGCGCGATTGGATCATATCGGCCACACATGACCGAGCTGCCACCTGAGTTGCTGCGCGACGAGGTGACGGTGCACAGCTCGCATCGGCATTTCCACAAGCATGTGCGACGGAGTGGCGTAGTGGTGGTGGACAGTTTGGATGCGGCGCTGAAGGAAGCCGGCGAGATTGTGCAGGCGGGCATCCGGCCGCATCAGGTGGTGGAATTGGGCGAGCTGCTGATTGTGCGGGATGCGTCGCGCGGGGAGGGCGACAACAGCGAAGATGGCAAGAGTCTTCGGGATTGGGTGGAGCGCGGGAATGTGATCTTCAAGAGCGTGGGGATGGGCTTGATGGATCTGGTGACGGGCGGCGATCTGGTGCGGTTGGCGCGGGAGAAGGGAGTGGGCACGACGCTGGAGGAATTCTGATTGCTTTCTTTCTTTTCTTTCTTTCTTTTCATGTAGTAATTACTGGAGAACTATCACGATGCGGGCACTGGGAAGGAGGTAATTGCTGGACTATGATATCCATATTCAATTCATGCTACTTTTATCTTTCTATCTGTCTCCCTTTTCTTGAACAAATGTGAGACTATCAAGTAATTTCGAAAGTAAATCAAAGTAAATAGGGTAAGGCATGCACTCCCAGCCAATCAACTGCCCCAATTACAATCTTTTTGCTGACCGCCCGGAACATGACATCAACCATCGTCTCTCTTTTCTTTTCTTTAGACTTCATTTCTTGTTCTGCTTTTGCTTCTGCTGCCTCAGCTCACTGCAACTTCTGCATCTCTCGTGCTGCCGCGGGGATCCATCGGCACCCCAGGAACATGTGGCCACCCAGTCGGACAGCACCCGAACTGGGCTGATCTCTTTCTGCAGCGCCGGTGAAAGCCAAAAGCGAGTTTCCTGCAGGCGCCGCGCGATCGTCAAAAACCCAGTGAGGGGCAACTGCGCATCATCCCACACAAGCTCATTCTTTGCGCGCCCCCCCCCACTCTGTCTAGATACTACGATTTACTATTGACTATTTACTCTTACTTCCCTCCCTCCTCTTGCTTTCCCTTCCTTCTTCTTCTTCTTTTCCCCCTTCCCCTGCTTAAAGTCAAGTCAAATCAGCAACTATGCGCCATCACGTGTGCCATCTACCCAACGGGCTGAGCTTCAGTGTCTCCCCCGTCTTCGGGGCTTCACCTTCAAATCCAACGATGTCAACTCCAACCAGTCCATCGTGCCTCCTGGTTGGAGCATCGTGCTCGCCACAAACCGTCCAGACCCCGAAACCACGGACACCAACGATGAAGAGCGTGGTCGAACTCGCGGGACTGGCGATGATGAGCAGCGTGCCCGCCTTACGCGCTTCACTACCCCCACCTTGCGCGATGACTCCCTCTACATCTCCTACATTGTCGACCCACCCAGCAGTGACTACAAGCCGGTCAGCTCCCCCACTCGCCAGATCGCCATGATGCTCTGGGTCACGCTGTGGTGGTACTTCCACGAACCCCAGCCCGACCGTCGTCTGCAGACGGACGCCTCCGCCAATACCCCGCCTTCTGGCCAGCCCAAAGGTGACTGGCGCATAAATATCAAGCGCGAAGGCTTCTTCAAGGGTCGCACGCTGCTCCAGAAGCTCGAGCGCATGGGCCTCATCGCCTCCGAGGACTCGTCCGTCGGCGCAGAGCCCTATGACCCGCAATGCTGGGCCAACATGTTCATCAGCCGTCGCAGCTTCTGGCAGATCGACCCCCGGCTGTTCGTCTTCACCATGAGCCCGCAGACCATCCCCCCATCAGTGTCCGGCTCTCCCTTTGTCCAGCGCGTGGCCTCGCCCTCGCGCGAGAGCTTCAATCTCGCTCACGCAGCCGGCCAAGAGGTCGCACACTATGTCCCCAACGAGGGCCCCTTTGCCTCCACCAGCCATCTGCCCACATACTTCCCCCCTCCCCCCACCCAATACACCTTCACCAACGGCATCCGACACCCCATCCGCCCCAAACCGCCGCACCAAGGCGACGTCTTCTACGTCCGTTACATCCCCAGCGTGCAACAATACCTCTCCTTCCGCATCCCCTATATCCCCCCATCTCACCAAAAACGCGCCCCAGGATCCAACAACCCCACCCCCAGCCACTCCGCTAGCCACTCCACTAGCAGTCTCGACCAGCCCCTAACCGCAGGGCCGTCAGACCTCGACCTACTGCACAAATGGATGAACGACCCCCGCGTCAACGCCTCCTGGGGTGAAGCCGGGCCCATCGAGCACCAGGAGAAATTCCTGCGCACGAACCTTAACAGCAGACACAGTTTCCCCGTCATCGGCTGCTGGGACGGCAAGCCATTCGGCTACTTCGAGCTGTACTGGGTGAAGGAAGACCGACTGGGACCGTTAATCGGCGGAGCCGACAACTACGATCGCGGCATTCACCTGTTAATCGGCGAGCAGGAGTACCGTGGCCCACACCGCGTGCAGATCTGGTTGAGTGCACTGGTGCATTATTGCTTCTTGGCGGATTCGAGAACTCAGACGGTCATGTTGGAGCCGAGGGTGGATAATTTTAAGTATGCCCCCACTATCACTACCATCTCGCAATCAATAAAGCATACAGGTACAGATACTAATGATAGATGAATAGGTTGATTACGTACCTTCAAGAAGCAGGCTTCTATAAAGAAGGCGAGGTTACTTTCCCGCATAAGCAATCGGCTTTGATGAAGATTAAGCGGGATACGTGGGAGTGTCCTGCTATTTAGCTTTCCTGTTCTCTAGAAGGCGTGCTGGTTGATGGTGGTGATGCCGATAGAGGTAAGATATTTCAGAAGCATTAAGGATTAGTTGCATTGGCGGACTAATGCAGATGGCAGGAATTGTGTTGCATACGAAGAGAGAGAGAGAGAGAGGAAAAGCATTAAAGAGTGAGATTACTATAGCGAAAACGAGGTGGGGTGCGGCGCAGGGAACTGTATATAGGACTATTTTACTACCTCTTTTTAGAATCTCTTCTTTTCTTTCCAACGGTGTTTGGTATCTGCATTTAATTAGGGTTATGGTTGTGGTTGCGGTGCGGATCGTCGACCTCTACTCATCTTACTACTACTGTGGTGGACTCCAGAAGTCAAATGACCTTGTCTTTCTGTACTGTAGAAGCCTATAAAAAATTGGAAGATTATTTTTTTTTTCTAGAGTAGTAAATCATAATAAATAAACCAGAACAAATCCAATTTACTCACTTACTGAACCTACCAAGTAACTTATAATACTGTCCTGAAAAAGTTCATTTCGATCTATGGCCCGCAACCTCCGCAGCGTAAACAATATGCTGTCGCAGGTGTCGAAAAACTTAAGCCTAAATGAATCGACACTTGCTAGGTTACTGTCAATTAGTCAAGTTGACTGAGAGTCGGATGAAAAATCAGTTAGTTGTTCATAAGTACTGTATTGTCAACAGGATGCGATGTGTGTCCGATCCCAAGCCTGCCGTTGATTTGGCAGCCACACCTTGAGATCATAGATCGACTGCGTAGGTAGTAGTATTCTATCCAAAGTCATCAGACGGCCCCCCATGGACTTCTGCTACTTTTCTCCGAACCCTCGACATCTCTTTTCGGCCTCCAATGGCTTCTGTCACGGGAGCAACATAGAAACTTTGATGGAGTAGTTACATGATTAAAATGAATCAAATTATTCTACTCTACTCCGTGCTAGTATTGAAATGACGTTAAAGACATGACCATTCAAAATAATTCGAATAAATACTCGTATATTCATAAAACCAAGCATAACCACATATCACATAACCCCAGAAGCAGTATAATCCCCGGAAATATCATCACCATACACTCTCGCCTCACATCAACCCATCCAAGCACACTACCTAGTGAAATAAAGCAGAGTGTCAGACAGGAATTTGAAATTCGACGAGTTAGAGAAAAGCTAATACCCCCACATATCCCCATCATCCCTAACCATATCATCCTCATTTAACACCTTCAACCCACTCTCCTTCTCCGCGCGCCGTCTCTGCCTCTTCGTAATCATCGAGCTCGGCGTCAATGGCGTCACGGGCGTGAACGGCATGTACGGACTGTACGGCGTGGGCACGCCCGTCCTTGGCCCATTCATGTGCTTCAAAGGCCTCTCCAGAACCGTGAGCTTCGTGGCCGGCGCGCTCTGTAGCGGGTAAGCGTCCCGGAAGGGCAGTGACGATGATGGACTGCGTCCGTGCTGGTGGGCTGTGTTGCTGCCCGTAGGAGTGGTTAGGGTTAGGGGTGGGGGAACGGGCCCGCGGGGAGATCTTTCTTTGGCGCGGGGTGGTTCAAGACGCGGGGTTGGGAGGGGAGGAGGAGGTTGGGTGTTGATT
>NT_166518.1:457000-792637 GCF_000002855.4 Aspergillus niger | reverse complement strand
CTGTTTGATGATTGCTGCTGGTTCTGCGACTTGAGGTTGAAGAGCGACAGGGAGGAGATGCGGGATAGTCGGCCGCTAGATCGAGGGCTCAGTGGGGAGTTGTTGGAGGAGGCGTGTGAAGAGCGATCTGCGAACGGATTCGTGGGGATGCTGTCTGGAGAGGGAATCTCTTTCTCTGCTGCTTCGTCTCCATCGGAGGAGTCCTTGTTGGCACCCCGGGCTGCGGCGGCAGCTTCCTTCTGGGCGTCGTGCTCCATCACGGCGGCGTAAAGCATTTCCAGATCCTCTTGGGCTCGCTGGCGGTCAGTTGCTACGACGGATTCGTCGATCGTGGCGACGCTGGTGGTGGTCCCTGAGGCGTGGGAGCGAGGGCCCTTGCCGAGGCTGCTCCAGGACCGGCTGAAGCTTCGAGGGCCCGGGCTGGGCAGGTTGATGGAGATCGGGGTGACGGGACTGGGGTCCATGCTGGGAGGGGGCTTCATGGGCTTCATCATCTCGACGTGGAGGGAGTAGTTGGAGGAGAGGACAGCTCGTCGCAGACGGCGGCCCACGAAGAGAAGCAGCGAAAGAAGTAGGGCAACGAAGATCACGTATGCACCGACAATGCCTCCGATCTGGATGGCCAGGAGCGACTCGTCCACGGCTGGAGTGATGGGATAACTATTCCGACGAACGGGGTCTAACTGCTCCTTGGATACTGAGCCAGCAGTAATGAGGCGGGGAAGGAGCGCAAAGAATAGCAGATAGGGCATTATATGGGGTCGGGATGAAGCTTTGTGATTGCAGACAAGGTGACGATTAAGTAGCACCTGCAGACATATCGGATCTGGTCTGAAGGCTGTAAATCCTTGCGCAATGAGAGAAACATGATGGAAGAAAAGAGGGGAGAAGCGGTATATTGAGAGGCCTGGGGGAAGTCGATGTGATGGTGTGAAGAGGTGATCTGCTGCGACGGCCGTCCCGCAACGGCCGTTGGTCAATTTACGCGCCGGGCCTGCATGCACGGCACACCCCGTCACATCGGGCGGTTGACTACTGGCAGTTATGCTCGAATCAATTCCCGCTAATTTAGCGCTTTGTGACAGACTGTAGCGGCATGGATAGGGTTTGTCTGTGCCCGGGGCAAACTACAGGGTCTGTTCCAAGCACATCCCGCTGTATGCAGGTATCACTGTTGTCGAGTCACAGCACGATCAAGTCCGGGTCATTTCCGCTGACTACCTCGCCAGACAGGCTGCAGTAACAGTAGGCTCTAGAAAACCTAAACTCCCTGTCAAATGCGAACAATAACCACTCGATGGTTGGTTGTCGATCTGATCAGCCGTGGACGTGCGAATTGCAACGGCAGCTTCATATTGCTGACGAGATGTTCTCCACTGAGGTAATTTCCGAAGTTGTTTCGCTTTCTAAACCTTATCTTAAGATCGTCGTGATTGGTAATTGATTGGTACTTTTGTGTGCTTGTATTGAAGCTGAATGGGCTACTCGTGGTGCGACATTTTGATAGCACGTTTCAGTCAGGCAGAACCAAATGTATATAATTTGGGGTCAAGAGCGTGTAGATGAGCTTTAAGGGGTGCATTCTAAGTATGCATCTAATAAGAAGTTAATAGAGACACTCACGAGGGCTCATAGACCAGAAATGAAAGCGATGGAATCACTCTACCGAGTGATCTAGGAACTGGGCTCCGAAGACGAAGATCCACGAACTGTTGTTTAGCACAAGAGCCATCTGGTTAAGTATGAACTTTATTGTCGCTGACTGCAATGCACAATCTGTCTTTGACTATTCATACCAGCATTGACAGTGTCGTCTTGCTGAATGAGGGGGGACTTGTCTGTTGGATACGACAAGCTGTTTGGTTGGTATACAACTGCCATTCCATGTTCAAAATTAGACCCAACAAAAGGATGTATCGGACTGAGCACCATCATGTATCAGGCCTAGGAAGCAACAGAGTGATTGAGCAGCCGTGGACTGTGAACTTGAAGAAAGAAGTGGGGAGGCTGATTGACTCACCTCCTGTCTCTCACATCTCTTTCTCCCCCTCCCCTCTCTCACCACCATCCTCAAGGCTCGCGGACACTATCTGTTCTCGAAAAATGGCTTGGATAATAGTGCGAAATTTACACGGTAACTATCTAAAGCCCTGAGCTTCAACCGTTGAGCACATGATGAAAGAACTCACCACACTCTGGCTCTAGCTGCTTATTTCCATCAGGACCAGGAGAGATCAATTTACTGAAGCTACAGTGGCAATAGACATTCATATAGCCTATATAATACTTTACTATCTAGAAAATATTGGAAATAATGCAGCGAGGAATTGCACAGCTATGAGCAGGTTAGCTTCAGAAGCTTTCCCCTACTTTACCCAATCTTCATGCTCAGCTCGTATAAGGAAGGCGCAAATCGCTGACTAGTACCTCCCATGATGGCCAGTAATGTACATCCGATGCTTATACGTCTGCGACAGCGACAACATCCTCTTCTCCATCATGTCATCGTTTGACGTGCATCCGTTGAGACATAGTTACACAATCCTTTGAATTCCAGTATTCATAATATTCACGGACATACTGTCCTAGCACACTGATCAGAGAGTTCCTTACCATTCACCCAGCAACGCAACTACCGAGATCTAACCGCACAGCATAAACCTGATTATTCCTCCTCAATCACCAATCCAGACATGGCACAAGCAGCATGGCCCCAAGGCCAATCCAAGACCGCCTGGACCGACTTTATGACACCGTTGAAGCGATGTACATCAATACTCAAGCGAGCTTTCGAGGCCAACATCACTGTCACCAAACGAGCGCTGGTCAATTCGGAGCGGAGAGGCATATACGATGAGCTGGGCGCCGTAGTGATAATGATATTCATCATGTTCTGCTACGCTAGCGCTTGGCATGGGATGAAGGTACCTTTGCATCGGGCACTTCGCACACCAGGAGAGATATCACACTCGACGAGGGAGGATCGGTATAGAGATGCTCTCCTGATCTCATCAGTCGCGCTCATATACGGCTTTGCTTCCTGGGTACTGGGACTTTATCTTAGACATCACTTGATGGGTTTGTGGTCGAATGCTCGAATCGCGTTTTTCCTGAGAATTCTGGGGACAGCGAGTAATGTGCTGTTGGCAGTCGTCTGGATTCGCGGATTGTACGCGGTGTGGCGCTTGGGGTACAGGTACAGAATGGTTAGGCGCCGCCGTTGAAGACGTGAGATAGATAGGGTTGTTGACGCTGATGCCGTGATCAAACAAATAAGGAATAGTTTGGCAGTATGTGTCGAGACGACGACTTCGACGCTAGGTATTGGTTGAGGTAGTTGGGTTTAGATAGCGGGATATTGTTAGATGAAATGGAGAACGTCGCGCGCATTGCCGTGTAAGATGGATATTCGTCTTTGTCTTTTGCTCACGGGTGTCACTCATATCTATTATTCAGGTAGAGTATCATACACAGCACATCATCTTCATTATATACAAGTTCTCTGAACGTTTATTCCTTCTTCGAGAAAAGGTCACGCCAGAATTCTTTGAACCCATAGCCCTTGGCCTGATCCTCCTCATATACACGCACCTTACTCGATGTGCTCAGAGACTCCAGGATGTTCGCAGCTTGAGGCCCCGAATTCTTTGGACGAGCTCGTTCAGTTGCACGCCGCTTAATTTCCTCCGCCAAGCTTGGAGCCACTTCCGCATAACATGCAGCCAGCTCACGCTCAAGATTGAGATACGGCTTCTGTGCCACCGGAGGAGCCTGAAGATTGTAAGTCCGAGTAAGAGCATTGAGGTTCTTGATCGTCAGCTCAAGAAACGAGCGCTCTGTGTTCATATATTGCGGATCACGCAGGGGCGTAACATAGGGTAAAGGATCTTTATCCTCTTGCGGCCCTGAAACTGTACTATCCGAGCTCTGCGGAGCTCCGTCTGAAGAGTCCAGCCCTCCAGAACTACTCGCACTATCGCTCTCGCGGAACGCTTGCTCTATCTTGGCCCTTTCAGCCAGTCGAGCCTCCGCCGCGGCATACGCACCAGCCCGTCTCATCTGTATATCCAGAGACCCTCCCTCGCTGGCAATCAGCCGGGCCGCATGTCGCCGCCACTCTGCCCTCAGACGTGATCGGAACCGATCAACCTCCCTAGCTAGGTCCTGTTGTTTCTCGATCCATGGCGGCACGATCTCCTGCTTCTGGATCATTTTGTTCATGAAGTACTCGGTGGTATCGATGAACGGACTATTGGCTCGGTGATCCGTCTCCGTATTCACACCCTTACCCCTCCTTATCCTGTTAAACTGACCGCGCGCCATCGCATCCTCGATCCGCTCGTTCGCAAGCGCTGACAACCCCTGCAGCGTGGCCGGCATCGGTCGTGCCCCGGGGGAGAACCGTTCCCGCATCTCTCGACGCATAGCTTCACGTTCGTCCTCTGATATACCCTCGCTCTGGCTCAAGGAGTATGTTGCCCTGCGCTCTCGGGCTTTCGCTAGACGCAATCCGGCGGACTCTTTGGGCTTCGGGCTTATTCGCATGTCGACCGGATTTGGTTGGGGGATCTTGTATGGTGTGCGTATGCGCTTCTTGGAGTCGTCTAACATGCGTAGCGTGATGTCGTGGGTGTTTTCTGTTCCGGTCCATGCCGGAGCGCCTGCGATGTCTCGTGTTCCTTGACCTGCGCTTGACTGGGACTTGTTAGTACCTGGTCGTGTTATCGAACATGTAATGTCCATGTAGTGAGCATACCGGCATATCAACAATTGAGTGCGCGGTCGCATACTCGTTCTTAAAAGCCGCCGCCGCCACCCTCTCCTCTAGCTGCTGCTTCAACTCGTCCGAGAACCCCGCCTGTTGCATGTTTCTCTGCGCGGACCGGCCTCCTTCCAGCATGGCTTGCTCTGTCATATCCGAAAGTCGCCGCGCCATAGCCCCCTGTTCCTCCTCCTTCGTCTCATCTTGTGTCTTGGTATTCTCATGCTGCTCGCCCGGCTTCGAACTCGCCGCAGTTCGCCGCACGCTCCCAACGGAGAAGCATCTCGATAAGGGTATACTCTGCCGTCTCGGCGCACATACTGGCGCGACCGTATTAGTGTAAAAAGCGCTCACATGCCTTCTGCTCATCTCTGTCTCCGATCAGCGTGCAAACCAATCTTCAAATATAGTAGAAACTGAAGAAGTAGGAGCAAATCAGCTTAGTTACCAGCCTGAACTCGCCGCGGTGATTACATCAGCCAGACACTTCCGCGGCGGGCAAATCGCCGAAAAAGTCTTGGCACCTCCGAAGCCTTCAGTCAACTTTTGGTTGTCCGCATCGTCACTCGGCTGCGTTGTCGTTATCTCCCCCCTCCCTGTACCATTGTTTTCGAGAAACTACAAAGTCACCATTCGCAATCATGCCCCCGAAAGGAGTCTCTACCCGTCTCAACCCGGTCCGTCTGCAGTCCATCCCTCACCTGCGCGTCCGGCGTCCGAACACCAATGAGCCGAATACCTGCGTTGCGGTGATGTCGTCTATGCTGAGTGAGTACTACAACTACTCTAAGGAGTTTCGGTGTGGCTCGAATAATATGGCTAATACGAATGAATCGATCAGGTTGCTGGGCATCCCAGGGCTACACCCACGAGGGATGCGCGATTCTCGAACAACAATTGAGATCTTGCATGGATGCTCCTGTACGTTTCCATTCCCTTGTTTTTGAAACTTTCAGGAGAGGGAGATATCTCTCAAACCTGGATTGCGCTTGTCTTGGATCCGTGCTAATCATATCTCCTCCACCATATAGAAACCCAAGACCCAGAGACGCAACCCCATCAACTACCACCTCATGAGAATGTTCCCCAAGGTCGTCGGTCCCAAGAAGAAGGATGGTGTGTTGGGTTAAGTGCCAAGCCAATATACACTACATTGTTTGCGTGTGATTCAATACCTTTTCGAGCGGTTGCATACGGGCATATGATCTACCTACTTATACACTGCCGGATGTGATGATTGGGTGGTGTGGTGGTATGGAGGAAGTGAGGGCTTCCCCGGGGGAAAAGGGGAGAGAGAAAATATTTTTTATATGGAGTTTTGGGTTTGTAATAGCTACTACCTACCGCATCAGTTTTGATTCTGTGTTGAGGGTAGGTGGGTGGGTTCTTTTTGTATAATATTATGTGGATGTTGTATGCTATCAATTATTTTCGACTTATCTGGTCTTGTATTGCTCTGTAGAGTTGAGTACTGCTGGATTTGCAATAGAATAGTAAAGAAGCACAGGAAGTCACACATTATATACCACAATAGCTACCCGAAAGAACGCATAGAAGAACTACGCAACAGACTCAAACTTCAAGACCAGCTTCTCCCCCCTCGGCTTGACGGTATATGCATCAATGGCCTCAATATCCTCATCATCAATAATAGCCGTCGTATAATTGGTGTAAATGGCCGCGACTACCAATTTCATCTCTAAAATCACTGGTCAGCTTCATCTCACCATAACAACAACCAACTTTATGAGAGTTATACATACCCTGCAAAGCCAGATTACTCCCCACACACATCCTCCCCCCACTCCCAAACGCCCAAAACCAGCGTCTCCTTTCCTCCAGCACCTCCGACGGATTACAATCCTTCAGCCACCGCTTCGGCTGCCACGTCTCAGGCTCAGGAAAGACCTCTGGATTGCGATGAAGCGAGTACGCCTGCGCACTGACCCGCGTGTTCCCGGGGATATCGCTATACCCAACTAGCGTGCATCCAGGGGACGGGGTGACTCGGGGCTGGATCCCGGGGATCGGGGCATGCAGGCGTAAGGTTTCTGTTACGATAGCGTCGAGGAGGGGCAAGGAGTCGATGGACTTGGGGGTGGGGAGGTCTCGGGAGGATGATGGACGGGGGTACAGGATCTTAGGTTCTAGGGTATGGAGCTCTTCGCGGAGGGCGGACTGGAGGTCCGGGTGCTTGGAGAGTTCCCAAAAGAGGTAGGTCAGGGCTACGGCGCTGGTTTCGTGGCCGGCTGTGAGGTGGTCGTATAGTTCGCAGGCAATGTCGAGGCGTTGTTGCTCGATGAGTTTGTTGTAGGATGCTGCTTCTTTGGGCGGGAGCTGCTTCGATATGCTTTGCTTAAGTTGTTTGTAGACCATTGGTTCTGTGTTGAGCTGGGTCGAGCTGAGACATTCGTCTGCTTTGTCGCAGAAGGATAGGCCCCAGGCGTCGAGGACCTCGTTGGCCTCGTCGCACCATTTGGGAATTAGGCGGAGGCCGAGCCGTTTTGTCCATGATACGAGGTTGGGGACTTCTTGGTGGTAGAATTCGAATGGCTTTCTGCTTTGGTAGAGGCGGAGGATCTTGCGGCGGAAAGCTTCGTCTTGGAGGAAGTTGGTCCCGTTGGCTAGGCCGTAGAGGTAGGCAGAGACAAAGTCCATTGTAATGCCCTGATCGAGATCATGCATTTCAATGGGTGAGCCTGAGGAGGCAGCATCTTGGATGATGGGCAGGAGACGGTCGAGCAGGATTGTCTCGGAGATGAGGTGGATATGGGGTGATGATTGCAAGAATGACTTGCTGTATATGTTGGACAGCATCCTTTTGCGGGTAGAGTGGGCTTTGTTGTTTGTCATGGTGAACATGCTAACGGTTCTACCATGGTGCAGAGTAGAGCTGTCAGTATAGTCCTCGCATGCACTCACTGTGGGGGTCATGCTTACCCGAAAGAGCCGAATACACGGGGGTACCACTCGTGCTTCTCATATCCACCCGTATAGATAGACTTGATGCCCCCATCTACGCAGTTGACGGAGACTTCGGATGGTGCAAGCCGGACAATAGGCCCTAGCCTTACATGTGCGGATTGAATGGTCCTATTGTTCTGTGCCCTATACCGTTTCCAGATAATCCATGCTGGCGAGATTGGGGCTGACCAATGTGCATTGGGTATCTTAGACAACGGGGACAGGAAGACGGGGTATATGATCAGTTTGTACGCCAGCAGCAGGATACAGAAGCTGGTGGCCGCAAGAGTAACGGCTGAGATTGCCATGTTGTCCGGTGCTTGGAGATGTAAATTTTAAAGTCAATGCGCGAGTGGAGTATAGTTGTATTATCGTCACTCAGCTCAAAGAACCTGGGACTCTCGAGGTGTCATATGAGCAGTGAGTAAGTTTCGCTTGACTCCGCAAGCCCAGTGGTTGATGAATAAAGAAGAGTGCTAGGAATGAGCCGGGGAACTAGGGCAGAGGCCTACTCCACGCAGAGGGGAAATAAACATCGGGCTAGATGTGAGGAGACATATCAAAGCCCGGGATAGGCCCAGATATATAGCCGAAGAGCCTGAGTCACAGCATTGATGGGGTAACATCGTCTATCACCAGCTTCTCCAACTCCTCATGAATGGCCTCCACCACTCAGAAAGTTTGGATTGCCGATAAGAACCAAGAAGAGCCGAGGAGCGATAAGATACCGGATGACATAAGGCCTCTCCAGCCACTTTCCTCCACCATCCACATCTACAGGCTGTGCCATCTCTCACAGCATAGCATTCACAATTCATTTTGAGGGTGCGTACTAGTCACTAGCCTATTCTAACACTTAGCAAACATATCTACAGCAAAGAATGTTGATACACGGATCACGTTGATGGCCTCACGCACTTCTGCAGATTACCGCGGCGATAGATGGGACGGGGCGCACAATGTCTAGAATCGCCATGGCGATTCCTTCATGCAACCACCTCCACCTGGCCTTTCCTAGAGCATTCCCTTGTTGTTGCTTAGATCAGTAAATGTGTGAATCTTCCTCTATACCTTCGTGAATCTTGACAACTCACTTTGACTGACACACGTGACGGCAGAGATTTTTACGTCATTCTTGTGATTTATCTACTTTAGCACAGAAGACAGTCTTATCCTGGCCCGCAATATGCTTGCAGAGCTTCCTCCAGAGATTATACAGCTTATTACAAGCTATTTGCCATCTGCCAGCGCGCTTGTGAATCTGTCAAGGACCTGCTGGCGCCTACACCACGTTGTCGCTGCTCAAGATTGGCGAATCTTCAGATCCTTCGTCGAGACCAAGTTTCCTGGTGTGGAAACGCCCGAAATCTGGCGAGAGGCCGCTCAGGCACTCACATCTCGCTCTCGGGCATTAGACAAACACGCAGTCGTCGGAAGATTTGTCGTACCTGCCTCAGAAGCAGTCAAGGTCGGATCCCATAGTTCAACACGACGTGACAATCCTACTCATGGATATCGCCCTGCTTTGGACTCGTATGAAGTCTGGAATGGCTCTTCATGGAACGACCGGAAGGAGGTGCTCGCCTGGGGCGCGGCAGATGAACTAGTTCTGCGCATCGCTGAACCTGGCCCCAATTCAAAGGGGAAGTGGGTGGTCTTCAATGATCTCGATCACATCAGCAGCCATGATGACATCTGTGGTGTCCATATTCTACGTCCTGGACACCCTTCCAAGGAGCCCCAGACTGAACATATAGTCGTTGCAAGAGCGCGCGGAGAGCTTTTCCATCTCTCTATCGACCCTAATATCGCCTGCCATATTTACAAGCAGCGGTTCATGACTTCCGGAGGGGGCATAGAGAGAACAGATATGAGTGACGGAAAGGACCCGATCTTATCTGCCCACTTGAGCGACGGATCGATATCTTTCTTCAGCACCACTTCTGGAGAGGCGGAAGTCTACCCATTTGCTCGTCTCAATGCTGATTCTAGCAACAATGCAACCATCAGCTCTCGCCACAAGTATTCCAAGTTCCTTTCGCCCTCTCTATTCGCAGTCGGCACAGGACGCATCCACGATGCAATTACTATCTCCGCCATCACGCCACAAGGTCTATCACCAAGTCGTGAGCTCAATGTGGAGCTGGTAGATTTCGAAAGACTTAATCTCGATACGACCATCAGATCCAACGTCAACGCCATTGCTCCACTCGATCCCACCGGACAAGTCTTCCTCGCAGCCTGGGGTGATCGAGCTATCAGGTACAACCACCCCATTTGCCATTATTCCACGCTCTATGCTAACACTCTCAGACTGCACGACCTCCGCTCAAACGAAGAATACGAAAAGACCTACCGTGATACCACGGACCAGAACCCCATCTACTGCATCCACCCCTTCGGCCACGACCGCTTCGTCGTCGGCGCCGGCGGTGACGCCCTAGTCAAGATCTTTGATTTACGCATGCCCAAACATGACACATACAGCTATCGTGATGCACGCCCTTCCCGAACCCTTCTCAAAAACAACGAACCAATCGTAGACAGCCTCTCAAGCCTCTCCCTCACCGCAACCAACAATAGCATCGCCTTCCCCCGCAAAGACATCTCCATCTTCCTCTCCGCCCACCCTCCCTCTAGCCGGCCCCAAGGCCGTCGCCGCCACAACACCCGCTCCTACCGCGGTGCAATCTACAGCATGACTTCGCCCTCCCCTTCCTCACCAACTATCTACACTGGCGTCGCGGATGGCGTCGTTCGCCTTGACTTCGCCTCTACGGATGACCTCCTCGGCCCTTGTCAGGATTGGTACCGGGAGCCACTTCTGCTCTCTAACGATGTGCGTCTCGAGAACACTGTTGCACACACCCGCTCTGCCGACAAAGTCCTGGATTTATCGGGCTACGAGCGCCCTGAGGATACTACTGCTTCTATCACTTTGCGCACGCAGCAGCCGTTTGTGTTTGTCGGGGTGGAGGATGGTCTTGCGGAGGAGATCACGGGGTGGGATCGGAGGTGGGAGAGGTTGGAGAAACCGGGGGCGTGGAGACGGGCTGATTGATAGGAGAGTAGTTGTTGATCGGGAGAGGATGTTGGTTTATATTGGAGGAAGGGGGCATGGGGCTTGTGTATGCTGTGTGTACTGGGTGCTCTCTTCCGTGCTATGTTGCGCAGAGAGGTTTTAAAGGAGACTTGTTCCATTGGAAACGCATGAGCCATGCATTGTTGACTGGGTATAGTCCTTTGGCTGGACTGGGGACTGTAGTTCATGACAGGATGCATGGATGAATCTGAATCGATCCTAGGAAGAGACTCATGCCTACGATCTACCACCACGAGTACGACATGTACGAATACTTCAAAGTCTAGGGTTAACATGAAAATGCAAGGATATCTGAATACATGTTTAACACCTCTAAAGATCTAGATGATGTAAGTAGATAGTACATACAGGTGAAGAAGCGTGAAGCAACAAGCAAAAAGAAAAGCTGAAAGAAAGCAATCCGACCGGGCTCCAGTAGCGCCTTGCTGTAGAAAATGATTCAGTGACCCATCTAGGCTGCATATAGATCTATATGGATGGAATCATAAGCGAATAAAACTTTTTGAATACCCATGTTTTCGAGCATGTAAAAGCTGTAGGTATGTTTTAGTTGTCCCCCTATATCAGGATGCGAAACTGGTCTCCATCTCTAAAATAGTATCGCGGACCTAGTCATCGAACTTGAAGGACTTGCCACCCGAGATGTCGATGGGACCACCGCGGTAAGAACCGCGCTTCTTCTTGTTCTTCTCCTTGGTGAAGCCCTTGCCGCGGGTGACCGACAGATCCTGCCAGGCCTTCTCGGCGTAGGCGTAGGGAACGTAGTCGTTCGAGAGGAGGTGGTCGGTGGGGAGCTCACTCAGCTGAGCCAGAGGAGTGGGGCGAGCACCGGTGTGCTTCTTCTTCTGGGGGCCATTGCCGGGAGCAGGGCTGGCGCTGCTGGAGTAGGATGTCTGGGCAGACTTGGACTGCTCTTTGGGGGCAGAGTCGGAGTTGCTGACGGTTCCGGTGGTGTCAGAGTCGGACGAAGAAGACGGGGAAGAGCCGCTGGAGCTAGATTCGGACGGAGGCAGAGGGGTCTTGGTAGCAGCCTTCAGGGCCTTCTTATCGGCCTTCTTGTCGTCCTCGTCGTCAGAGGAAGAGTCAGAGTCCGAATCAGAATCGGAGTCGGAATCGGACTCAGAAGAGGAGCTGGAGGAGTCGTCGCTGGAGGAGTCCGAGTCGGAGGACTCTTCAGACTCGGAAGAGGAAGAGGAAGAATCGGACTCAGAGTCGGAGGAGTCCGAGTCAGAAGACTCTTCCTTGGCGGAAGTCACCTTGGTCTTCTTCGACTTGGGAGCCTCATCGGCCTCAGATTCGGAATCAGACTCGGAGGAGCTGGACTCGGCCTTGCGCTTGGTGCCCTGGGACTTAGCAGCAGGAGCAGCAGGCTTCTTCTTCTCCTCCTCGTCATCGGAGTCGCTATCGCTGTCGGACTCGGACTTGTCGTTCATCTCGACATCAGAATCGCTGGATTCGTCGGAGCTGCTGTCACTGCTTTCGCTATCGCTCTCGCTTCCACTCTCACTTTCACTGTCGCTGTCGCTGTCCGAAGAGCTAGAACCGGAGGACTTCTCGGAGGACTTTTCCCAGGATTGGTACAGTTCAAGCAGGGACGGCACATTCTTCGCATCAGAGTCGATCGACTTGCTGGCAAGTTCTTTGGTGAAAGCTTCCTTGGTCTTGGAGAAACCAGATTCGCTCAAGAAAGCACTGAGAGCGGCGACAAGTTGAGCGGGAGGAGCAGGCTGGTTAATTCATGAACTTGATCAGTATTGCCTATCTATACAACAAACAGGTCGGTCGGATTGCCTTACAGTCTCCTTGCTCTTGGACGCCTTGGCGGGCTTCGCCTGCTTAGACTTCTGACCGGCCATGATGACTGTCTGACAAAAACGCTGCAAATTGTGAAATTGACGAAGTTGATTGGGATGTTTTCAAGTTTCCCTTTATCGGCGAGGCAGAAAAAAAAGAAAGAAAAAACAGCAGAAGAGATCAAAGGCGGTCAGTCATGCGCGATCCGTGATTGCTCAGCTGACTTTTTACATGGAACCCACGTGACTCTGGTTCCGTGAAACAATATGGTCACGTGCCAGGCACTGGAGATACTCGACCGAAGGCTGGTGGATTGTTTCTCCCATTAAGGGTGAAGTCAAAACCAAGTCAAATTTGTAATTGACGCATCCGGAAGGTTAATCCCTGACGTATTAATTTTTTCTTTTTCATACGGCTTTTTAGCGGCGAATCCCGTGAATGGTATAATCTGCTGATGGAAGCAATATCAAATCTACGCCGTCTGACACGGAATGCTCCCCCAACTGCTTGTAGGGGCGGCTAAAGCTCCCCAAGGAAATGGCCACCATCAGGTACTCCTAGAACCGTATGCAATGGCTCTCGGATGAAAACATGCCACTCGGGCTTCAAATGTCTCTGAATGGCGCAGATTAGCATTGCCGCGCGCCCTTCGAAGTACCAGTGTCTCTCCATCTGCTTCAACAGGATACAATAGTACGCTAGCAATATAAGTGCTCCCGGGTGCCGTTGGTGGAGAAGAGCCATGTATTCTAGCGACACTTCCATGGGCCATATGCGGAGAACATCCCAAGTAGTAAGTAATCCGCGGTGGGCATGCACGTACGAAAATGATCGGCTCAGTTCAATGGCAGCCTGTCGGTAAATGGCCGTCACATCTTCGGGCCAAACGAGACTGGTCTCAGTGACATCGCCGGTTTCATGTGTGGTAGCTGATTCGTTTGGAATCATTGACATAAAAAGCTCCAGATATGGGAGATCCGGGTCGTCACCTAGGTCAATGTCCCAGGCCTCCGAAAGTGCTTTGACGGGCCCCTCTTTCAACTGCTCCCATACTTCACACAGCATAGAGCAGCCGGCGCGGAGAAAGTATAGCCATTTGCAGAGAATACTATCCGGTTGACTGCCTTCGCCACTGTTCCGATCCACTAGGAACAATGAGTCCGTGCCCATATTTGAATTTGAGCACCTAGGCTGATCGGCGGCAAAAGAGTATACCACTAACAGATGTGCAAATGCCAGAATGGCATGGCAATTATCCTCCGTAGGATGCTCAATAGCGTACCGAAACTGCGGGAGAGCAATCTCCTGGTGGTGGTAGGCTCTTAGGAGGAATACCTTTTCCTGGTTGGTGTGCCCAGAGCTCATGTGCGCTCTGTGCAAGCTTGTGCAGGCTAGTAGGCCATGCAAAAGGAACACATTCTTATATGCTAGTTCCGGAACAACCAGGCGCCATATTTTGTCTGTCTCTTGGTTGGTTGTGAAACTTTGGTATGTGTGTCGGAGGTAGTGGTCCAGAAGAGCAGAGTCCATGGAGTCCAGGCCTGCGTGGAGCTGGTTCTCTGATAACTCTTGTGTGTGGCCCCCAAACACAGAGTCTGATAAAGCATGATTGGTCTTTGCACCCTCAGAAGTGAAGTACCGCAGGTGATTGCCGCGGAAGAAAGTCTGCAGGGGAACTGTACGCCAGTCTGTGGTGCAATCGGCCTTTCGCCCATGCACAGTTCTCCAGTGGGACTGCATGCGCTTATTAGAAGCACATAGGTACTTGCAACCAGCTGACTGGCATTGAAGACCGGGCTCGACCGGTAAGTATGGGACCGGGAACTGATCAGCGCCACTGGGGGGTATGACATCGTTTGGCTCTCTAAGGGAAAGGCTGGCAACGTAATGAGAGTACTTCCGCCGGCGGCCACGAAGTATGCGATGAATCTCTTTCAGATGACGTAAAATCCCATGAGGCTGGACAGCATATCGGCAGGCACTGCAGATGACGACCTGGTAATCCGGAAGATAGTGCAGCAACTGGGATGGGGCCGGGTCATCCGGCTGAGACGGAGATGCGATATTTGCAGCCCAGCCCATCTCGGCCACAGCTGTTATGATCAACTAGCATGGAACGGCAGCGTCGATTTGCTTCGGATTTTTCAAGTCAAGGCCGGTCTTATAGATGACTGGCCGGTCCAGATGGGCGCCTCGAGATATCGACGGTGCCGTTCCCGCTATTCCCGAAGCGGAACATTGCTGCCTCATCCAACCCTAGATAGGGTCATAGTTTTGATGGCATGGATTGTATATCTCCGTTCCTAACGCCGAGATATTGAAACATAAATATGGCATCAGCTCGCCTCAGAGAAAGAGAGCAAACTCATTCTTCCTTTTGACAACCATGTCCTATTCGCGAAGCATCCTCATCACCGGAGGTACCGCCGGTCTGGGCTATTACTGCACCATAGAACTTGCCCGCCAGTTCCCCGATTATCAAGTTATAATTGCATCTCGATCTGACTCTCGAGATGCTGCCGGATCTATAAACAAACTTCTGGGCCAAAGCAACGTCAGCTACCTCCGACTCGACCTTTCCGACTTATCCAAGGTCCGATCCTTCGTCCAGCAATGGGAAACCAACAAATACCCTCCCATCCAATACCTACTCCTCAATGCAGGCCTACAGTTTCCCGGTCCAGTTGAGTACACAGTAGACGGATACGAAAAAACCTTCGCCATCAATCACATCGGCCACGCCCTTCTATTTTCACTCCTGGTTCCTCACCTCGCCAACACAGCAAGGATAGTGGTAACCTCCAGCGGCACACATGATCCGGCACAAGAGACCGGCCTCCCCGACGCAAAGTACACCAGTGCGGAGGATCTCGCTCACCCGACAAAGAGCTCAGCCCAGAATCCCGGTCGCCAGCGTTACTCAACCAGCAAGCTTGCAAACGTTATTTGGGTGTACGCGCTACATCGGCGTCTCAGTGAGTCGAAAGATGCGAGGCTTAAGTCGTGGACTGTTGTTGCGTTTGATCCTGGTCTCATGCCTGGGACTGGGCTCGTCCGTGAAGCGAACCCCGTCTTGCGCTTTCTCTGGCATGTGATTTTCCCTCGTGTTATTCCGCTTTTGCGTGTGATGCTGGGGACACCGAATATCAGGCTGCCGCAGGCGTCTGGGGCTAATCTGGCTTGGCTGGCGAGTGGCAAGGAGGCTTCGTCGAGTAGTGGAGTTTATTATGAGGGAAGGAAGCAGATCCGCTCCAGCGAGGAGAGTTATGATGTGAACAAGCAGGACGACTTGTGGGATTGGACTGTGCGGAATGTCGCCTCTACGGCAGATGAAGCCGCGCGGTTTTCGTTGATTGGTTAGTCTATATGAGTGTTGGGGTTGATATGTCTTCCACTTTCACTATCGATGTGGTGTTTATAACTTGATACTCTCTCCTTAGTTCTCAATATCTTTGGTTTACTATTAGTATCCACCCAATTGATCTTTCGCCCTATCTTGCCTTTATCGCGAACATTGTATAGCTGGACTCCATTTGATCAATTATGACATATCCCTAGGTATTGTACGACATTGCAAAGTTAATCTCGCCACAAAGTACACGTGCCCTAGACGGTAAGCTCCGTGGTGCGACTTCGGAGATTTTCAATGCCTGCGTGAAGACATAACCCAAGATCTTTGGAAAGTCTGCGTTATCAGTAACGAGGATAGACTAATCATTGTGCCGTCTACATTTCCCAGTAGGGTAATGCGCAGGCAAAGTAACCTGCATGACTATCCGTGCAACAAGCCTGGACGTAATGCAACTACCTTCTAAACAAGTCAATCATCCCCACTTTAGTTGATAGATCTCTATCGTGCTTTGCGGGCATGTCTAAAGACCTGAACATCATAAACATCATCTTATTCGTTCGCGGATGGTTAACACCCAATGTAGTTCGCGTTGCGTACCACATGTCAATTTTATTACCTGTAATTTGTTGTTAGTAGAACTCAACCTGAACCTTATACCAGTACTTACGATCTATATAATCATGTGGCATTTTCAAGGTGCTTTTCATATGATGAGACGAAAGATGTCTTTGCTGAGTCTTCCCCCTCGGGTCCAGAAGGCAGCTGCCGAGATGTCTGATAACGAAAGCCCTGGCACTGCCCGTGCTGAACTCCCTCGTCAATTCTCATTTCTGTCGACATTGGCCTTGGGATACAGCATCACCAATTCATGGGCTGGTTACGCTGGTATCCTATCGATACCTTTGGTGATGGGAGGGGGCCCGACGGCTTTCTTTGGCCTTTTTCTTGCTTCGATAGCGTGTTGTTTTATCAGTAAGCACGTCCTACCTCATTCTAGCAGATGTCGTTAGCTATCCATTTGCCCATAGCTGCGGGTCTTGCAGAGTTGGCATCTGCATTTCCCACTAGCGGAGGGCCATATCATTTTGCTTTCATCGTTTCAGCGCCCAAGCACCGTGCCGCAGTTTCTTTCGTTGTTGGCTGGTTGACTATGATCTCCTGGTGCACAGTGTCTACATCCAACGGAATAGTCTGTGGTAAGACTTTCCTCATTCTATCACATGAGTTCTTCTAGGTATGATCTGGGAATAATCTGTTGAGAAGCGCAAATGATTAATGGGCTGGTGACTGTCCACCGTCCGAGCGTCACGGTAACTGCCTGGCGAATCTATCTTATCTATCTTCCGATCGTTCTCCTCTCGACTGTGGTCGTATGCTACCTGCCTCGTGTTATTCCACTTATAGAGGATTGTATCATCATCTTCAGCTTGCTCACCTTCGGCACCAGTTTGATAACGGTGTTAGCAATGCAAGATCAAAAACAGTCTGCGCACACTTTGTTCTTGGCCTATGAAAACCATACAGGCTGGAGTGACGGGACAGCCTTCATGATAGGCGCTGGGACATGCATGTACGCATACATAACGGTCGATAGTGTTACCCATATAGCAGATGTAAGTTCCTCTGCTGCCATATGGCTTCGTTCTTCAGCTCGCTGTTAACGGTTTATCATCGAAAAGGAAGTCCCAAACCCTGGTCGCAATATCCCCCGCGCAATGATGGCTACCGTGCTGACTGGCATGGTAACCTGTATTCCATACGCGATAGCCATTCTTTTCTGCACAACCGATCTTAAGGCTGTTGCATCTTCCCCAATCCCCATTTATACGGCATACTTACAAGCAACATCCAGCCCAGTCGTGGCCACGCTTTTCACTGCATGGGTTATATTCTTCTATTGCGCAGCCGAGTTGTCCTGTCTACTCACTGCGGGACGACTTGCATACACGTTCGCTCGAGCTGGTGGTCTTCCTTATTCGTCATTCTTCGTTAAGATCACAAACGAGATGCCGCTGAACGCCACATTGGGTTGTTGTGTGTTCATCTGTCTGTACGGGCTGATATACATTGGCTCAGCAACAGCCTTTGACAGTTTCATATCGATAGTCATAATTGCCCTCAACATCTGCTATGTAGTCCCGCAAGCAATCGTGCTGCTTCGTGGGCGTGACGCCGTCCTTGGGAGAAGAGCCTTCGCAATGGGAAAGTATTTTGGACTCTTCTGTAATACTGTTGCTGTTGTCTGGGTGGCAGTCATATTGGTATTCTTTTGTTTGCCTCTAAAGATACCGACCACGGTACACGACATGAATTATGCGAGTGTAGTACTCGCAGGGTTTGTTGCTCTGATTGGTATTGGGTGGTGGGGAGGGAAGAGGAAGACGTTCACCGGCCCGGTAGGTGCGCCATTATCCCTCCCCTATACCAGTAGTGGATTAAGGTCCGCTGACAATACTCGTTGTTGCTCAGCTACAGGACATTGAATCCCCTCACAGCGGACAGACCGGGACGGCACGAGTGCATGGTAAGTGAGATTGTGTGAAATGGGTTATACAAGGGAGGCTGCATACTAGCAGGCTGTTCTTGGGAAGCCAATCGATATGGCAAAACCGCAGTGGTGGTGGATCTATTTTACTTGCTGCTCTCAGTTGTAGCTCTCAGTTTGGCCCTCACCTCCAATTGCACAACGTAGTATATAGTAAGCTCAGTGGTACCAATAAGCTGGATCAGCCTACCGTAACAGGAGTTTAGGCATGAGTATGTTAGATACCGATATATGAAGCATTCCAGAGTTAGTACTGCGGCTGGGCAATTCTCGTAGTAGATTCCTTGAGACAAGAAGTGAGGTTACACTGAATCCAAAATTGGAATCGGGCCATCCTGCATGACAGTTAGTTGCTTATGCACAGGCAACCGAAGTGGGCCGTGCCCGCTTTATGCATACGCCTCTATCGGATTACATAATTATGCTGTACGAGCTCGAATGTGTCGGGTGGTTTATAGGGGTCTACTCAGGAGCAGGTACTGTGACTCTCCTAAATGCGAAAACTGCAGTAAAAGATATATATATATATATATTCTGGCATAGATATAGCATAGATACTTGCCGCTTCATCAATTCTGGCGAGGGGTGTGTTTATAACTGCATAGTAACAGCTGCCACCTCCGCCGAGACTAAGTTCGGTGCCGTATCCGCAGCCGCCAGCCCATGCTCTCACACCCTCCCAAGTTAACGGTAGCTTAGTGGCTAAGGAATGACCTAATCCCACCTCTCTGGCTCCCTTCTCCTCCTCCACCTTCCGTCGATTTTGGAACTCGGTTCTGCGCCAACTCGTGTATGGCGTCGCCTTTCACTAATCTCCCTGCTCTTTGAATGAATTACGGTCTTGCTTGTTGGAGCTTACCGATTGACTGACCATCCCAGTCCTCGCCCACGGCGCGCGCTCCGTGTGATCCCTGCCCCCGTCTTCCCGACCATGTCCACTTGATCCCCGAACACCTCCTGAGTGATCCAGGCTTTCGGAGATCGATTAGCAACCATGAGTAGTCGTGATCGCATGCGAGGTCCCCCGCCTGGCGAGATGCCGCCCCAGAGAGACCCTCGTCGAGCTGGTGATAGTCGCAATGGCGGTAACGCCGGCCCCGGGGATGCCTCGATGTCGAGGGCCGAGAAATTCGAGGATGAGAAGCGGCGGATCATTCATAGCTGTTTTGGCAAGAAAGACAGCGATGGCTCGTGTACGTACATTTCTCCCACGCTCCTCTCCTAAAAGGGTGTCAGGTTGACTTGTTCCCCTCTCTCTTCTAGTGGTCGAGTCCTACATAACACATGTCCGCATTTTGGAAGATGCGGCATATCCGTCCACCCCCGCTCCACCCAATTCGCCGCCCGAGAACAAGAAACCTCGAGTGATTATTGTCGCCGTCAGACGGTCAGGCAGAGTGCGCATGCACAAGGCGCGCGAGAACAATGATGGCTCATTCTCTATTGGCAAGACGTGGATGTTGGATGATCTCTCCTGCATCCAGTCTTACAACGCCTTGGTCCCGAGCACGCCGTTAGAACAACAACACAAGCAGTGGGCTGCCAATGTTGGATTTATCGTTACCGTTGGAAAGCCCTACTACTGGCATGCACGGACCTCCAAAGAGAAGGATTTTTTCATAGGCAGCCTCGTCAAGATCTACAGAAAGTACACTGGCGGCAAGGTGCCGACTCTGATCGGCTTCGATGACCGTGAACGACAGCTGCTTGCTGGTGGATCAGCTGCAGGTCCTCCAGCCCCCAAAGGCCCTCCTCCTTCAGGTCCTCCGCGTCCCGAAGTGGCCCTGCCTCCCCCGCGGCCTTCCTCTTCACAGGGCAGCCGGCCTCAGTCACCGTATTCTAGCCGTGCGCCCAGTCGCGATGGACCAAGACGACCACCACCAGCACCATCTGAGGAACATGTCCTACGAGCGCAAAGAAGTCGTGACCAGATGGGGAGACCGTCTACTGGCCAGTCTGGTAAAAGCGGTACTCCTCCGTTTAGCCCCCCTCAACACCCCCCGCCATTGCCTCCCGACCAGCGCGAACAACCACCTCCACGTGCAGCCGAACGTCTTGCCACGGAACCCAGGGTGCCCAAGGTGCCCATAATCTCTCCACCGGAACCGAGAAATAGGGACTATCCCTCTAGTTTGCAGGCCGCTCCTGTTGCTGGTCAGCGGGAACGGCCAAATGGCAGCTTTGAAGAAGCCAGGTCGGGGAGTCCCCTCCCTGACTCCCGTCCACCATCCTCACGCGATGGGCGGAAAGGTCCTGAGTCCAGGCCTACACTTCGTACCCATGATCTTCATCCCAGCCGCAGTACAGACGGTCTTCGTCCTACTACTCCTGGGTCGGTTTCTGGGGAAAACCATACCTTTATGCATAGTCCGGGAAGCAGCGTGGGTCCCAGATCGCCCTTGAGGGAAGCAGCCGAAAAGCCCATTGGTTCGCCCGCACGAGCAGCGCGACAGGAGCCTGAGCCCCCGAGCAACCCCATCAATACTCCCGCTGTCGAGGTTCCAGCAGCACTCACGCCAGGCTCTTCAGCATTTAGCAAAGCCCCACCAGCCGTCGAGTCTGCTGAGGCGCCGGTGCCCACAGCTCCGACACTGTCAATTTTGACGAAGGATCCGGAACCGATTGAGCCGATAGCAGAAACTGCTGCTGCTGCAGTACCACCGCCTCCTAGCGATTTGGAGGCCACTGAGCCTGTGGAAGAAAACGATCCCGATGCACACCGTCCTGGGCTTGGCCCGATGATCAAGAAGAAGCAAGTCAAGGATGTTGCAGGCGCATTTCGCAAAGCTGCCACTGCTCACGGGGCCTTCAAGCCGAGGCCTGGTGGTGCTGGTGAGAGGCTTCTAGCAGCTGCGAAAAAGCAGAAGGCTGCTGCTGATGAACCGGATGGAATCACCAGCGTGGTGCCTGCTCCATTCCTGCTTCGGACGAACAGTGAAAATACGGTGACCTCGCCGGAGACTCCGGAAGCAGAGACTCCTCCAGTAGTATCGTCATCCCCTGAGAAGGAGGTGCAGCCGCCAGCGCCGCCAGCACCGCCAGCAGTGCAGCCTCCTCCCGAGCCCCCGAGAATCGAGCCGCCCGCAGTTGAAGTGACACAAGCTGCTCCTGTTGAGCCTACGATTGGTTCGACTGAGGTACTCGCAGAGCCGAGAGACACGTCAAGGGCTTCTGTCAAAGTTGATACAGAAAGGTCGAGATCCGTATCTCCTTCACCGCATGATCGTCGCCGCAGGCGGCATGAGGACAACACAATCAAGTATTGTCAAGCACTCGGACTCAACCCTACCGTTCTTGAAGGGCGTGGCATTGACTTTGACGATATTTTGACTGACCTCGGCTGGAACGGACGACTAGGAGACGAAAAGAAGATCGAAGATTTGGAGGCAGATATCCGTCGAGAGATTGGTCGCGTGGAGACTACCAGCTGGCTTGGTAACCTTGAACAGCAGGAGGGCAAAATTGATCAACTTGCGAAACTCATCGACAAGACAGTCGTGGAGTGTGAAGAGCTGGACAATCTTCTTACTTTGTATTCCCATGAGCTCAACGTAGGTTGCCCGTGCATCCCTGAGCGCTGGTTTCATCGTCCACCATTTCAGTGATATGCTAACAAAGGTAACAGACTCTGCACGATGACGTGGCTTATATCGAAACGCAATCCCAGGGTCTACAGGTGCAAACGGCCAACCAAAAGTTGCTTCAGAACGAGCTACAAAATCTGCTCCGGACTCTTTCCATTTCTTCGGACGACGTTCGTGCTCTGAAGGAGTCGTCATTGAGCAATCCCGATGGCCTCCGAGACACCGAACTCGCCCTATCTACATTGTACAAAGCGATGTTGATGATTGATTCTGACATCTGGCACAACAAGAGGCGGCTTGCCGATGCGGCCGGAGACCATGGCAGCCTGGGCGTGTATGCCGACACAGAGATCGGCCAAATGCGTGCGATAAAAGAAAAGAAGGAAGAATATCGCACACATGCTCGCGTGTTCTTACAAAGACTTAAGCAATTCATGGCTATTGCGTACAAGGTGGCGGAACAGAAGAGAATTGATGCGGCTGCCAATGGTCAGAAGGATCCCCTGAAGCTCGACAGCGAAGCCCGTGGCTACTGCCGTCGCGAATTGTGGCAGTATAATGCTGTGATCCTCTTCGCTCGGGAAGTTAGTTCCGGGGAGTGGCACGCGCTCATCAACCTGTATGAGCAACAGGCCAAACATCCTTACCAAAATGATTTCCGAGACAACAACCTGGCGTGGAAGAAGGCGGCGAGGAAGCCTAGTGGAGAGGAGCAGGAACTCCTCTTTACTCACCAGGAGAAGGAGAAGGAATCTGAAGGTATTACCATGGCGGCGCGCAAACTCACAGTGCGACGAGGCAAGACCATTAGAGCTGCAGCAGGTCTCCGGCTTCCCTCAGGGGACAAGCAGCATGGCAAGCTGGAACCGTGCGAAGCATTTGGGGGGACGCTTCAAGAGACCCTGCATATGATCTCGGAAGAGCAGAATTTCATCGTCTACTTCTTCCATCTCAACTCGCTTTCTACCGTCGACTTCCCCGACCTAGTTATGTCAGGTGCTCCCGATGAACGCAGGATACCCAGTTTCGGCTCCAAACAGCTGCATGATCCTGACCGAGCGATGGCCAAGAAAGTTGAGCAGATCATGGACGAACTTTTCGCATTTTGGCCGACTGATATGCAAAACCTTGTGGACTGGGCCATCAGAGCTGATCCGCTGTAAGCTGAAACTCCCATGTGCTTTCTAACGAGACTACGGACTGACTCTTATCATGTAGACAAGGAATTGGAATATTGCTGGCCATTGAGAAGGCCATTTCGGAGTATGACGACACCAATCAGGACTTTATTATCCACTCCCTTCAGAAACTCCATTCCCGGTTGCTTGGCCTCTTCAATCGATTTGTCGATGACCAGATTCGCGGAATCGAGGAGACCAAGGTCAAGGTAAATAAGCGCAAAGGAGTGATTTCGTTTATGCGTGTCTTCCCCCACTTCTCCACGGCCGTGGAGAACATGCTTTCGCAAGAATTCTACGACATCCGTGTCAATGTGAACGAAGCCTACGATCGCATCAACCGCGCCATGTGGGAATCGCTCAAGTTCATCGCCAAGGAGGCGCCGGGCCAACCCACGGGGGCGGCAGCGACTTCTGGAGACCCGGAAGATAAGGAAATCTTAAATTACCACATTCTTCTCATTGAAAACATGAACCACTACATCGAGGAGGTCGATGTCCGGAGCCTCCCCGTGCTGGAGCGGTGGCGCGATCGGGCGCATCAAGACATGCAGGAGCATCTGAAACTTTACCTCGACTCCATCATTCACCGACCACTGGGCAAGCTGCTAGAGTTTATTGAGTCGGTGGAGAATCTAGTGGCGACGGGCATCAACCCCGCCGACATTGCCAGCCGACCTAGCCACTCCCGATCAGTGGCAAAGAAGGTGTTGGCGACGTACGATGCCAAGGAAATTCGGCGAGGGATTGAGATGCTGAAGAAGCGGGTCGAGAAGCATTTCGGTGACGCAGACGACCCTGGCCTGAGTCGGAGCTTGGTGTTGAAGGTGCTCCGAGAGTGCGAGGGTCGGTATGGGGAAGCGTACAATCGGACCCGGCGAGTTATTGATGCGGTGTACGAAGGCCAGTTGGAGCTTGAGTGGCGTAAGGAGGACGCCATCGCCATGTTCCAGAGGTGAAGAGCGGTGTCTCTTATTCTTGTCTGACTCGTGTGGCCAGAATCCCTTTCAGGGTCTATTCCCACATCATGACGACCACCTGTCAATGGCAAGGGTTTTTGGATGAAGTGGATGTGATAGGACGTTTGTTCTTTTTGCGCATCATCAAACGGGCGCATGGGTTGGATCTTTGCATTGTTCCCTGTGTTCTTCACTTCTTGCTTTCTGTCTTAAGTACTTATACCAGTTGATGTATCTATAGCCTGTGATCAATGGAAGGGAGGAATGTAATTGATAACCTGACTGCTAAGGTCGCATTACATTGGTTCTGGTGGGACGAAAGAGTAAACGACGTTGAGAGAAACGGGAAGCAGCTTTAGGAAGATTTCGATCCAGCGCGGGCGCTGTACCAGATCTCTCAAGTGAGGCGAAAGAATGGAAAGCGAACTCCATCGAATATGAAGGGATGGCCTATAAGATTGACATCTATAATATTGGGGGATAACCGGAGCGTGGAGTAGCTAGTTAGTCTGCTCTACATCAATTGTCGAGAGTAATGATGAACGATCAAAGGAACCGATACTGGCAACAGGCAGATCATCACCGAAGAGGGACAGAGAAACGCCTCTCAAAAAAGAAAAGCGAGGGAGACCAATTTAGCGGCCCATCAGGATGGACCAGTCAGCGGGCAGCTGCTCCAACTCCATCTCGAACCTTTTTTAGTAGCGCTCACTTAGTTTAGTTGGGTTTTATAGCCCTGGATTCAGGGGGGCCACGCGCTGGGTCTGTGCTGGGTGGAAGTAACATGTCAGCCTGGTTCCGTGCCTAGTATCTACTTTGTAACGAGTAATCAGTGAGTTGATCATCTAATTATAAGATAGTAGATAATGGGAGGAGCGTTATGACAATCTATTGGGGGTCAGGGCCCGGTCTGGACACATGGACAGGTCCCAAGTTAAGTCCTACTACTATCTATATCCCACAGCTATTGTAAGTTCACGGACCGCAATGGAAGGAAGGGAGGACTGTCCCCTTGCTTTTTACTGTTCTCGGTTCTGACGGGATGGATGATCCTAGGAAAAAGAAAATAAATCGAACGAAGGAAACGTGCCGGTGAAACTTGGATACACGCAGCATTCTCTCCACTTTCACTGGCTTGTACTCGATCGGTCGGGATTGGACCCATGGATGAGCTGGAATAGTGTGCCAGATCCGTTTGCTGGATGGACCAGGCACAAGCAACTCTTTGGACACAACCCCAAAAAAGGAGGGCGTGGGATATGTGGGATAGTATAGAGATAGTTAGTGGTAGACAAGCTCAATTCAATTTTCCTATGAACCTACCGATGTTTGAAGCATGAGATCAGTAATGACGAAGCCAATATAACGATCAATTAAAGTTAATCAACCTGCTCGGGGAATCGCTAGTCGAGTTTCCCTCCAGCAGTGTTCTAGCCTCAGGCCGTCCTCGCCTCTCTCTCTCTGTCTCTCTCTCTCCGCCTCCCGCCCCGATCCTCAGGCTCTCCTGTTCAATGGAAGCATCATTTGGTCTGCGATCATCATACCTCCTCTTCCTCTTCTTCTTCCTCTCTCCTTCTCCTTCTTTTTTGTGGCTCTTACTATCATCCCTCTTCTCCCATTCATTCATTTTCATCTCTCCTTCCCCCTCCCCTTCTTCCCTTCCTCTCTTATATTCCCTTTAGCTTTGGGTAAGCTCTTCCTCCCTCCCCTCCTCCTTTAAACCCCCCTCCCTTCGTTTCATCTGTGTGCCTTCTCCACAGTTCCTGCCAAGTGAACAACTCCCTCGGCTCCACTCCCATTCCACTGCTAGGGGGGCCTGCCGACAAAATTGTCGGAGGACTGAAGCTGGAGGAAATCAATTTGCTGGTGTACTCCTCGTCACGGTTCTTGCTTTAGCTACGGTCACTAGTACTTCACTAAGAATCCGCTGGCCCCAATTGCTACGGTGTTTCCGGTCACTGAGACCCTTTGCGACACCCGCTCCTCCTGGATGGCTTTTACTCCTCCGCTTATCATGACCCTCCCTTTGACTTTGACACGCCAACAAAGCACGCCTACGTTTCGCTTACTGGGATCTTTCTCTCGCTAACCGCACATTTGGTGATGGCCATCTAGTCGTCCCTCCATAAACCCCCCCTTGATCTTAATTAGCACGACACCAATTTCGCAAGGCACACCTCGAATTCGCGCTTCCGCATCTCGAAACTCCGTCTACATTCCTCCCTTTTCTACTCATACCATACCTGCATGTAGCGCCCCCCCCCGGCCGATCAATCAACAGAAGGAACTGTCAGATCTGAACCCCTCACCCCCTTCGGCCCCGCTTCATCGGTACTCCTTCATTCCTCGGAACGCCCATTGTGACGAACGCCGCGGCGGGGTGTGCTCTGGAGCGCCGCCTCGATCGCAGATATGCCCTGGCGGCCTCTGCCTCGAATCGCTTTCGCTGTCGCTATCTACCCTTTTCAGCCGACTACCCCGGCCGATCTGCCTCTGGAGCTTGGTGATGAGCTGTATATAATTGAACAAGGTGGTGCCAATGGGGAATGGTGCCGTGGTTACCTCGTCGCGCCGCCGTCCTTGCTGGCGGGCCTGACGAGCTCCAAGGGCCAAACCCTTGAGGCGAGGGTATTTTCCGGAATCTTTCCCCGGAATTGTGTCGAGATCCGCGAAGTGCTAGGTGATGGAGAGAAGACGATTACCAATGGCGACCGATCGAGTGTCGCTTTCACGGCGGTTCCGGAGGGAGATGTGCGTCACAGCATGGCCTCCTTCCAAGATGATGACCACGCGTTCGGGGAAGTATCCAGCGTCGTAATCGCGAAAAAAGGAAAGCCGTCTCAGATCTTTATCCAGAGGCTGGACGAAGATGGGCGCGGAAGCCCGGCCAGCCCGCGCTCTCCTCAGAACTTCCTACGGACGAATTCGACGCCGCTCGCCCCCATCAACGTGGCCCCTCGAGACCCAGATGCACCCAAACCAGCCGCGCCTGTGCCAATGCTCAAGATTGGCGATGAAACACCCACCTCACTCTCCGAGCCACTCGTCGATGAAATCGCTTCCTGTCTACGCGAATGGCATTCGACCAACCTACATCAGCTATTACTCTCCCGCCAATATGTCACGGTAGAGGAGATGACGAAGATTGTCGAAGAACTTGATTTCGCAAGGCGCCAGCTTTTGTATAATGTGCTCACCGCACAAGAGAAGGATGCGCTGCGACAGGAAGTGGTCTGGAAGCTCGTTCGCGGCAACAAAGCGCTGGGTGGCGAGATCATTGTGAGAGATCCTCAGCAAAGAGGGCGTCTGCTCACTGGAGAGGACTCAGCCGTAGAACTTGCTAGGCTACAGTCCGAGATGAGCATGCTCGACAGCAGCCCCATGCAGCAATCAGATGCCGCTGCGCTCCATCATCTGATGCTCGAAGTCAATGCCGTCTCTGGACATGCGCCCGGGCCAGTAACATTGGCTGTCTACCTGTGCTCCCAGTCAGAGACTGGGGCTCTCACACCCCTTTCCGAGACATACGTGCTGGACATTCCTTCGCCAGAGAAGTTTGCAAGTATGGGACAGAGCGCCAAATTGAAAACGCTGTTCACCGACTTAAGCAGCACGGATATTGGCGACAACGCTGCAAACGGCCCGAGACTCTACATGGTCGTCATGGTTCGCGCCCCAGAAACTACATCAGTCGTCAGCGCCGCCGCCCAGCCGAGGACTTCCATCTCGCGGGACAGCTCGTCTGGTACCAAGCAGCAAAATGGGATTAATCAATCAGTCAAGGGGAGTCTCAGGACTCGCCGCAGCATGATGTGGACCTCGAAGCCACGCGGTATTCAAAGTCCCGAACAAGGAAAGGAGCCGAGTAAAGCTGCGCCTCCATCGTCGGGAAGCAACGCAAGTGCCAAGGAAAAGGCTAGCAGCCAACCGGTTAAAGAATCGACTCAGCTTCGGACCGTGGGAGTTGGTTTCCTCGAAATCTCGCAGATTCTGCGTCAGGAGAAGGACGCGGAGCAGGTGATCAATATCTGGTCTCCGTCTGAGGACAGCGAGGACAAAGAGGGTCGGGATGATGGCTTTGATGGTGTTGTTCGCACATTACTTCCGAGTCCTACTGGCAAGTATGTGCGTTCTCAACGAGCTGCTCGTCTGCATTTCCACCTCTACCCCTATGTGGACCCCGACGCAGATAGTCTGGTTCGGAAAAATCCCACATCCTTGCACAATGTCGTTCAGACGAAGAGGATGGGCTTCTCCCAGGCCCCAACAAAACCTCGGTCTGATATTTACGTGACAATCTGTCACGCGACCTTCCCTCCAGAAGCACTGCTTTCACATCCGCAATCTGGTCAAGTTCCGGTTCCAGGGCATACTGGACTTCATAACCTCCAGCTAACTCTTGAGGTCCGCACATCGTCGGGCGCGCGCGTTGATCGGTGCGTTTTCTCCGCGTCCAACCATGCCGCACAGACAGCATGGCGCACCACCGTAGCCGATCGGGGTGCACCTTGGAACCAAACCATTCGTCTCAACATCCCCACCGACCAGATCCCTGGGTCGCACTTGATCATGAGTATTGCAGATGCGCCCGAGTTTCCCTTTGCACTTGCGTGGATGCCACTGTGGGACAACCAGGCTTTCATGCGAGACGGCCCTCATTCGCTCCTGTTGCATGCCTACGACAAGTGTACGTCGAATATTGAGAACGGCAAGGGAGCCTATCTCTCTCTACCATGGAGTTCGCTGGGCAAAAATGAATCAGCGAAAGACGAGGCAATCACCGGTCCTTTGGCTACCCTGCGATTGGACACACATCTATGCAGCACGGAATATTCGCAGGATCAGGTAATACTCAGCCTTTTGAACTGGAGGGAAAGGCCTGTGAACGAAGTATTAGATACCCTCAAGCGTGTCCTTTTTGTGCCGGAGATCGAGATTGTGAAGCAGCTCAGCAGCGTCTTGGACTCGCTCTTCGGAATTCTGGTGGAAAACGCAGGTAACGAAGAGTATGAAGACTTGATTTTCAACGATCTAGTGACAGTTCTTGGTATTGTTCACGACCGACGGTTCAACCTGGGCCCATTAGTTGATCACTACGCCGACAACCAATTCAACTTCCCTTTCGCTACGCCATGTCTCGTCAGAAGCTATCTACGTCTTCTTCAGGCTAGTTCCGATGCTCAGCAGTCGCGAAATCTCCGTGCAACGTTCAAGGTAGGACGCCATGTCCTTAAGTTCATCATCAATGCTCGACTGCAGCAGAAAGCGAAAGAGGAGGGTATCGGAATCACTAGAGTACAATCGACATTCAACCGGGATTTACATACGATATTCAAGTCGCTCGAGGCCCTGATGAAGAACCCCTCGCCTGCAATGGTGGGAAACAAAACCCTTGTGGTTCAGCATTTCCACACCTGGCTCCCGGAGCTCTCGAAAGTACTCAGCCGTGATGAGACGATCATGATTGCGCTCAGCTTCATCGATTCATGCAAAGATGTCACGGGAATGCTGATTCTCTATAAGCTGGTTCTCATCCAACACTACACTCGCTTAGAGATCTTTGGCTCCGGATCGGAGCGAAAGAGTCTCGTCTCCAGCTGTATCAGCTGGTTGGCACCTTACTGGGGTGCGACAGGATCCGTATCGGACCTCTACCGTGACCAGGTCCGGCTGTGTTGCGCGATCGTGGCGGAGCTGTTGAAACAACCAGACCCGTATCTGTACGAGTTTGTGCCGAAGATTGTGTCCTCATACTATTCCATCATCCCTGACGGTGTAGAGGAGACGACCTACCTTTCTTTGCTCTTCAGCAAATCATTCCCGTTCCAGGTGAAGTCTTCAAAGCACTCTCAGAAATTTGACGAAGCGCTGGTGGAGCTGTCCGCCGTTCTGGCTGGAGCGGCGACGATACCCAACCCCAAGCGACCCCGGCTGAAGGGCCTGGAGCTCTCCAGTTTCCTGACACAGGCTTTCGAAGTACACAACTCGATTCTCAACTGCGAAGCGTACCCCGAAAGCTGGTTCAGCGTTCATGTCTACAACCACCGGGCCACCGTCAAGAGTTTGGAGTATCTGGCAACCATCTTGACCAATAAATTCCTTCCCTCCCCGGATGATGCGGAAACGTTCGATACGAGACTATGGGAAACTTTCTTCATGACTTTGCTCAAGGTTGTCTCGAGTGATGCTCTTGCTCTTGAGACCTACCCCGAGCAGAAACGACGCGCCATCTGGAAGATCGCGGGCGATGTTCGGGAACAGGGTGCAGACCTGCTGCATTCCAGCTGGGAATCAATCGGCTGGGAGACCACTGATGAGGAGAGAGAGCACTACGGGCTGAGTAAATTGGGCGGTTACCAGGTACAGTATGTTCCTGGCCTGGTAGCACCCATCATTGAGCTTTGCCTCAGTGTCCACGAAGGATTACGGCACGTGGCCGTCGACATTTTACGGACGATGATTCTGAGCGAATGGGGTCTGAACCAGGATCTCTCTATTATCGAAACGGAGGTTATATCCAGCTTGGATAACCTCTTCAAGAGGAAGAACATGAGCGAAAGTGTCGTGCAGAAACTGTTTATCGCGGAACTGTCAGATCACTTTGAAGACTCTGCTGATTACGACGAAGACCTGTCCAGTGCGGTCAAGGCACTGATCGCGACGGTGGATGAGCTGCTCGACCTCTTCGTGGCCTCTCAAGGAGGCTCTATGGCCGAAAGCCTGCACACTCTTCGGCTGATGAAGTACATGAAAGACATGGGTCGTGAGGATATCTTCATCCGCTACGTCCACGAGCTCGCTCAGGTGCAGGCCGAAGCAGGAAACTTCACCGAGGCTGGGCTGGCCCTTCAATTCCATGCCGATCTATATGATTGGGATCCGAAGCGGACTTTGCCTGAGCTGCTTAACCCGGCTTTCCCGGAGCAGACTTCTTTCGAGAGGAAGGAAGCCCTTTACTTTACAATCATTCAACACTTCGAGGATGGCAAAGCCTGGGCGCATGCCCTGGTGTGCTATAAGGAACTCGCGCAGCAATATGAAGACATCGTGGTGGATTTTGCCAAACTCTCACGGGCACACGCCTCCATGGCCAAGATTTACGACCTCATTTCAAAGGAAAGCAAGCAGTTCCCGCGGTACTTCCGTGTGCAATACAAGGGACTCGGGTTCCCTACCACTCTTCGCGACAAGCAATTCATCATTGAGTGTGCACCGACGGAGCGTATGGTCTCTTTCATTGACCGTATGCAGCGGGAGCACCCGGCTGCGCAGGTCGTGTCTTCCGGAGAAGTTCATGATTATGAGGGCCAGTACCTGCACATCAATCCTGTCAGTGTTCATCGCGACGTGGATCATCCGGTCTACCAGCGGTCGAAGATTCCGCAGTCCGTTCGAGACCATCTCCTGGTGTCGGAGCCCTGCCACTTCAGCTCAACGTTACGGAAACACGTTCGTGACGTGGATGTCAAGGAGCAGTGGGTTGAGAAAACGGTTTACACCACTGCAGAGCCTTTCCCGAACATCCTTCGCAGAAGTGAGGTGGTTGAGGTCAAGGAAGTTGCACTGTCGCCTTTGCATACGGCGCTCGAACGGACGTGGCGCAAGACGCATGAGCTGTCAATGTTGCAGCGTCGGGCGGCCTCCGGGGAGGATACGGGGTTGAACAACCTCAGCGAGGCTTTGCAACAGTTGCTCGACTTGGACGCAGCCACTCCCAACTGCGTTGCTGCTTACCGCCAATTCTTGTCTGATGCGCATGAAGAGGAGGAGGGTGGCCTGGTGACACCGAAGCCGGCGGACCCAATGAAGAATGCGCTGGCAGTGGCCCTCATCGACCATGCCCTGGGTATCAAGCAGGCGCTGGCCTTGTACCACCGACCGGCGCATCTAGCTACGCAAGCAGAGCTGACGCGCCGTTTCGAGGAGGCTTTCGGGCCGGAGATCTCTTCGCTTCGTCCAGCAGAGACTGAACAGGCGCCTCAATGGCCTCGGCGTAGCACTCCAGAGTCCGTCAAGGAACGCCAGAAGCCGCCTGCGTCGCGGGCGCTCAGTCCCGAGCAAGAACTGATTCGCTCGTCGCGGAAGAACCACAGTCGCAAGCACTCAGCCAAGCAGTCTGTCAGCCACCGAATCAGCGTCATGAACCCTTTCAAGCGCGGCAATCACGTGGCGAGCAATTCGGTGTCTACGGTGCAAGAAGACCCAAAGCCACAGTCGGATAGCAAGGTCAACGGTACAACCACAGAGGAGCACGTCAATGGGGAGGTCGATCAGGATGACGCAGCTACCATTCACAGCCGGACGACTACACAGTCGCGAGACACGCATCATAAAAGACGGAGCCGATTAGGCGATGTGCTACATAAGCACGCGTCGTCATTGTCGATAAGCGCCAGTGCCACTGAAGAGACCCAGAGCCAGAAGAAGCAACGGACACGAAGTGCTTCTCGCGACACGGCAGGCAAGTCGCACGACAGCGTGAGTCAGACTACCTCTCAAACCAATGGGACATCTGCCGATGATCGCCCATCTGTGAGCAGCCATAAGGGCGGGTGGTCGACGATTCCTTCAATCACCGACTACCCCCGGCCGGTGACGCGGAGTAGTATCAATTCTGTTCGCAGCCCTGAATTGATGAGTCCGGTTAGCCAGAGCAGCGGCATGCGCGACTCAGTCTTCAAGCGGTTCAGTCTGCTCAAAGGCGTCAGTCGCAAAGGCAGCCGCCTAGATTTCCGGACGGAGACGCCCGTGCGCGAGGAGTGATACCTCGCGGACTTCTTTCTTTCTTCTTGATAATGTCTGGACATTCATCATTTTTTGCATTCTATTTCATTCAGCGTCGACATCGGCATTGTCTTGCATTGCAGCGTTGGAATCCGGCCGGTTGCACAGTCATTATACTTCTCTTCTTTGGTTGGAACATTATTACATTTTTAAAGCACTTTCATTTCTTGACATATCCAGGCATGATATACATTTTTAGTGAGATACCTACTTCACTTCTCTCCCTTCTGTTGGACATCTCGTTTGTTGGACTGTACATGTATATTGTTTGATGCCATACCCGGGTGATCACTGTACAGGTAGCTTGCAGAATTAGCAGCATAGTATAACAATTAGTATTAACAGTTCGTTAAGTGAACTACCACACTGTCACCAACATCTAGTGACACCAACCATTAAGAATAAATCAACTATATACTGGAACCGAACTCCTCAGACCGTAGTAATATCCTACTCAACTGGCAAATCCACCTCCACCACCCACGGCGCATTAATAGCCTGATACTGCACCGTCACGACACTCGCATTCACAAACAACGTCTCCTCCCCAACCCTCAACCCATTGCCCCCCTCCTTACTAACATCCACCCTCGCACACCTCTCCTCCAACGTCCTCTCCTTATCACACTGAATCACACTCTCATTCCCCGAACTCCACTCCCTCCTCGTCGCCCCATACCCCTCATGAATATGCCCAAACACATGCACCCGCGGCCTCGCCCTCTTCACAGCCCGATACAAATGCTCACACCCCACACTCATATGATTCGGCACCACCTGGTCCAGCACCCCATACGGCGGTCCATGCGTAATCATCACATCCACGCCCGGATAATCAGGCACTGGATTCTCCGCCCCCTCTTCCCCCTCCCCCTCCTCCTCCGGAGGATTATACCGATCAACCTGCCGCGGATACCCAAACCCCCATTGACAAAACTCCGGCGTCCACGGACTCGCATACACCCTCAGCACGGCCCCATTCTGTAACCTGAACACATGCGTCCCTTCCTCGAGGTACCGTATCCCCGCATCCCAAGCTTCTTTCCCCGTATATAGTTCCTTGATCTCCCTTAGTTCATCATCACTTAACGCCATTCCGGGCGTTCCCTTCCCCGCGGACACATTATCGCTCCCGCTTGTGGCCGACGGCGCTGTATGGTCGGTGCGGTAGCGGTGGCGGTAGTGTCCGATTTTCTTGTAGTATGGTTCGTCGAGCGTGATGTCGTGGTTGCCTGGGATGATGAGTTTGATTGGCGCCCGGGCGGATTTTAGGAATGAGAGCGTCGTGAGGTGTTCGTGCTTGTGCCCGACTTTGGTGAGGTCGCCGGCGTGGATTAGGAGGTCCGTGGCGGGGAGCGGATGGCGGAAGGGTGTGCTGGTGTTGGGGTGGATGGGGGGGAGGGGGGTCAGCGTGTGGGTGTCGCTTAGGAGGAGGAGGGATGTCTTGATGGTTTTGGGGGGTGATGTTGTTGGGGGTGCCATTTTATGAGGTGGGTGGTTGTTGCTGGTGTGATGGGGTGTGATGAAGTGAAGTGGTGAGTGTATGTATGGGGTAGTGATAGATAGTAGTAGTAGAGTAGGGAGGGGGGTGAGGTATAGATAGGCAGGAAGAGTGTGGTTACATCAATGGTAGGTATGAGGGGAGGGGTTTAAATTAACTAAGTTACTTAGGAGTGTTTCGTCATCGGAGATAACAAGGTACCTACCTACTAAGTAACTAGTTAAGTTATAATGAAAACTTTACACTACGGGATACAGTTGGAACTACAAGTTGACTACTTCAATAGTCTTAGACGTGGAACTGGAAAGTGTGAACATCTGATTCATCCATCAATTCAGAGCTAATTTTCTGGAAAATGCTAACTCCGATCCATCCAGCCCTTTTAACTTAACAACACAACGTAACTATTCGCTTTTGTGTGTATGATTTCTTTACTTGCGGATAGCACGCTGGTAGAAAGCCAGCTCCTCACCCTCCAGGATGTATCCGTCCACGCGGCCGCTCTGGCCGGGGCGGGACGACACAACAGCGTACAGACGTCCGGACTCGAACTGACGCTCGACGGCAGACTCGACCTTGCCCTGCTCAGCAAAGCGAGCAGCCTGCTTCTTCACAACGCTGTTGGACTTCTTCTCCTCGGTGGTCTCGGTCTTCTGCTGGCGACGGCGGCCGATAGGCTGGCCGTAGTGGGCCTCGTACCATTGACGGAAAGGAGCAGCATCGATCTGAACGACGGCCGACTTGGTCAGGGTGTTGGTGCGGACCAGTTCGTTGTTGGAGGGGTGGTAGGCCACAACGATGACACGGGTCTTGCGGGAGATACCCTCAGAACCCCACGAGAAGTTGCCGGATTCGAGACGAAGGGCACGGAACTTCTGGTTACCACCACGGGTGCGGACCAGGTGGATTCTCTTGGTTCCGATACGGGTGTTGGAGGGCTGGCGACCCTTCTCGAACGCCCTGTTGAATTGCCGTGCGTCAGTCGTTGTTTCTTTCGTAGTGTAGTTGGTTGAGTAAGAAAGACAATAGGAACTCATGCATACCTCTTCTTGCGGTAGGTGGCCCTCTTCGCGCCGGTAGCCGAGCGCTTGTGACGAGAGTCGCGTGAGATACCCATGTTTGCTGTTCGAGGGGACTGTAGATGGCAGAAGTATTAGCGGGGATTGCTCGCCACAAAAGACAGTAGCAATAAGCAGTAGACTGTTGTCGGTGATTGTCAATCCCTCTTCGAGAAATTTTTGCCCCGATGCGTCGATGGTCTTAGGTTTGTTCGTGCGATTGTCGAGTCGATTTGAATTGAATTGAATGGTGTTGTGTGTGTGTGGCGATGCTCGATGCTGGAAATGTGTGCGAACTCGGGTATGGACGAGAAAGCGAAGAAAAAAATTCTTTCTTGAGTTGTTCTTTCTTTTCAATCGTCGTCGTCGCCGCCGCTTATATTCCCTTGCACCAAACAACTGCTCTGATAATCTTTCTTCTTTTTCTCTCTTCCTCTTCGATATACCCCGGAATGTGTATCTTCCAATTCAAGTTCGAGACCGATCGTAGATTGCACGCGCACACCGACCGTCGACGACGCGGGAAAAATCGAGAGGGATCGAAATCACGACGGATTAATTGCAACAAACTCACCTCTAATCCTGCAGCCCTTCACCAGGAACGCAGCGGGCAAGGGTCGTTGGGTTGGTCGTAAGGAGTTGAGTGCTTGTCGTCGGCTTCCGTTGAATTTCGCACTGTGGCTCGCTTGTGGAAGTTGCCCTACTACCCTAGTCTGGGATTGGTTTAGCGTGGTCCCGTGATTTGATGAGTAAGCCGCTAGTCGATTGTCCGCTAGCCGATAAGCGATAAGCCACTATCAGCAATAATATGGAGCAGTCGAATGGAGAGCAACATTTATGGTTTGATTCGTACTCTGTAGTATATTATAGTAGAATTTTATCTACCTATGCTAGATGACTATTTCCCATGCTCCCTCTTCGCCCCTTCCTGCCTCACCACCCAATCAAACCTCCTCCACACCGTATACCCCTCAATCAAATTCGACACCACCCAAGCGCACCACACCAACGACAATACCGGCACCCCATGCCGCTTCAACCTCTTCACCGTGAACAAACTCGCCTCCACCACATGCGACCCGGCCATAACCGTAAGCACAAACGGCTGTGTCTTGTAGAACAGTTGCGCCAGTGGCGGAACCGCACCCAGTCCAACCGTTTCGTAGAACAACGACCCAGGCAGGAAGTTACTGCGCCGAGAGAACGCCACCAATGCAGTTGCAAACACGAAAAAGAGGAAGATCTCGATTCCCTCTGGCCGACGATACTCTTTGATGGTGATGTCGGACCGGCCCAATCGCGCAAGACATTCCTGGTGCATGGCTACCAGACGGGATCGCGACTCGGAGAAACTTCCCATTGCTGGATCGATGGGGACAGTGTAGCGTGTGCCATTGGCGCTGATGACTAGATCAGATAAGGTGATGTCTTCGAGACGAGCGGATTTGGCTTCGCGGGCGGAGACGTGGCAGTAGACTTGGAGATAGGCTGCTAGGGAGTCTTGGTGGTTGGCGTTCATGTGGGTGATGGTGAAGGAGATGTTGGAGCGGTCTGGTGCCATTTTCGCTTCGTTTTGCTTCTTTTCTTGCCTTTCCTTCCTTGTTCTCTTGTCGAGTGGGATTTCGCGCTTGATATATGTTGACTCGCAGATGCTGGCTGCTGGTTGCGCGGGGTTCGGCGACTGAGTGGTGGCAGTTTGCGGACTCCTTTTTGATCCCGCCAAGAGTACCTCGGGATCGTCAACATCGCGATGGGCTCACCCTTCCCGAGGAACTGGCGCTCCGCCAATATTGAGGCCACACGTGAAATTGCCTGCTCCTTCGGTTTCTACTATATTATTATCATTCTGCATTGTGTATATCATTTAGTGAGGGATTTCAGCGAATGTTGGGATTATCTCAATACTCAGATTGCTATGTCATGGAATTGAATTTTAGCTACTATATATTCTGAGCACCCTGAGCTCAATCTGCTAGTGAAATCATCACTTTATCATTTTCTCTGCACTGCAGTGGCACTCGGTGGACGCTGGGGATGTTACCCAACTGAATAGTATCCTGTAGCGTCTACGACCCAGCAATGTTAACAGAATGTTGAAAATTCAGACAAGACACAGTCAATTACACCTAGCTGAAATATAAGGTCATCCCCTGCCAGAACAGCATATCTAAAACGGCGAATTCCGGTTCTTGAAAGTCTCAATGCAAGTAGATACATGCGATACTACACTGTGTGCCCACCAAATAACAAGATATGTGTATACGCTGGCGAAGATCTTACAAATTAGTTGGATGCGCAGTGATTTCCACAAAATATCGACCAACCAATCGTGCATTCCATTGGCTTTATCGCATCATTTTTTTAGTCAAGTAACAAATGATATCGGCATCCCTATATAATTAAAGACATTAAAGTCTGTTAGTAGTTGAGACTTCACTCTGAGCAATTACTAGTTGTCTACTTCAAGGTTCTCTGATATGAGTACTAGATGAACAGGCTACGAGCTATAACATGTAGCAGAATAAAGTGAATTACTATTCTTAGAAACTCACAGTATATCGTATAGCTAGACTATATCCACCCTCTCCAAATATATTTGAGGTCTTCGGACTTGAGTATAGCACAATTAATTACTAACTCAGATTTGGTTTGATATCAGTACAGAACAATAGCTGTGAATTTTAAACGGACTGCTTTTTACTGACTTAAACAACTACAGCGTGAAACAGATAACTAACTATCATGTCTGATATGGTACTAACATATTGCCGCTGGCAGCATATTGAAATAATTAGATTCTATCCCCCAGCGGTATCTTTCATGACGAAATACGCAAACAGGCTGGTTGCCTCGATATCTTAGTTTCAAAACATGGTGGTGATACTAAGTAATGGAAGTATTATACATCACCAACAAGAGCACCCACTATCTCATGGTTCCCCTCAAGCATACCTACAAAGAATCGTTTCACGACCACTTCACAATACCAAGAAACCATCTGAGAATTACGACCAATAACAGGATTGCTAAATACCATGTATCACACTATTACCTACTATCTTATAAACAAAGGAGAAGTAGTAGACAACGTCTATGCTCATCATAAGACCTATCGAGAATCATGAATTGCAACATAATTTACAATCATATATATAAGTTTTATCCTGACGCCGGATTCAACGGTGGATATACCAAGGAAATAGACGTACACTGTTAGTTAATGTCCAGAGATATCTTTTCTTATAAGCAAGGCATGAACTATGTTCTATAGTTTCACAGCATATCAATAATACGGATCTTTAATCTGCCGTGTTCCACTACGCAAGGGTATAGTGGCAACGACACATGCATTTCTGGGAACCGAAATAGAACTACCTGATTAATATGTTTTTATCGTTGTTCTATTTTCGTGCGGCAAGTGAATCAGATTCCTTGGATTAGCTTTGTTATTGTAGTATCCTGTCATGATTAGATTTGATAGGTCACTGTTGAGTGCAAGAAAGTATGCGATGCATATTCTTGGATCTGGTATGATGTCAGATGAGTTCATTCGCTCTGCAAGAGTTCTGTCTAGTACATTGAAGGGTAATAGATAACTGGCTATTGATGATGTTGGATATAGGAACTAATTTTTTGTTGTAATATCGAATATCTACGGTCGGCGTTGCCGACACCATCTATAAGTGGAGGAAGCCTGACCTACAATATGAGATAAAATCCAAAGGTAGATACCCTTATTACTATAAGTAGATGAAGATCAAGCAAAACCATACCAACAATGGTATAAGTGCGCACAGACACTGAATATGGAGTAGATGGGTCAAGATAAGCCTTGACATCACCATAGATAGAAACATCGCATGCATCAGTAATCAAGTGCAGTCGCCACTTCTATCCGGACAATGGCAATGTGAGAAAAAGAATACAAGGCAATTCATTTGCAAAAACAACCGCTATTGTTGAGAGCAGAAGAGCACCGAGGAAAGTCCTTTCGTAAACGTCATAACGGAAACGGAACGGAATGGAGGGATGGAAAAAGGAAATGGATTTTGCGAGCGCCGGCCGAAATGGACGAAAAGTGCAACGATCGCCAGGAACCCGACCGACCGTCAACCACACGCGCGCCAGCAATGTGGCGAAAAAAAGAAAAGAAAAGAAAGCCATTCTCTTCCCCCGGGAATTTATCGAACGAACCATCGAACCACTTCGGCCGGTAGATAAATGGTTAACCGACGAACATCGCTCGGGATTCGGCGACGGAGAAAAGACGGGGTGAACATGATCGAAATGCTGCACTGGAGGCGGCAAAGAGGCGAAATTATGCGCTGGAAAGAGAAAGGGTATCATGTCAACCATCGGATCTCGATCACGTTCTAGTAGCAAGCGACATTAAGTGATGTGATTTGGTTGATTGCATGCATTTGGCCCGCACGCAGGGCCAATTCTCCCCGCCGCCGCAATCAATGTGATCGATCAGAAGCAGAAGAAAGGGGAGTACTTACAGCAACGACAACGTCAAATCACCATGGATATGAGCCTTTAATTCGACTTCGATATCCAAGTTCAATTCCAATTTCAACTTCATTCCGTCTTGATCCTCCCAGTCATCGCCGGTTTTGCCTTCCGCCTCCTGCATGCCGCCGTTTGCGATCGGTTGTGCGGGCACATTGTCGCGGCTGCTGATGGTGGTGGGCTGGTAGCGTTCCATGGCCTGGACCTCTTCTTCCTCGTCGTCGTAGTAGTCATCATCTTCATCGTCGTAGTCATCGTAGTCATCCGAGTACTCATCGGAATAGTAGGTGTCGTCTTCATCGTTGGGATTTTGCTGCTGGGGACGACGACGGCGGCGTTGTTGTTGTTGTTGTTGCTGTTGCTGTTGAGGCTTTTGTTGGGTGTCGTCGTCGGAATAGTCATCCTCGGAATCGTAGTCGGAGACATCATCGGGATCATTAGCAAAGGTTTTGGTGGCTGGTTTCTCAGCCTGAGCGGTAGCCATGTTGATTTAATAGTGGATTGTGGGGGGATGAAGATGATAGTCAACGGAGTATAAAGATGGGATGGCGGGGTTAAGGTGTGAGAGAAAATGTAGTGGATGGGATTGATATAATTCCTACCAGCCCGGAGTGACTGTTAGATTGGCAAAACGCGGACAGAGCGGCATGACTTGGTTTACATACAAAAGGACCCCGAATGCGGGAGGCGAAGAACAGAAGGACTGGTCTTCGTTAGGATTGCTGGATGGGGCAATTCGTCAGTCGGCCGGAGAGCGGACACAACAGACAGACAGACAGTGTTGATAGTCAATCGAACATGCAAAAAAAGGGAAAAGTAAGGGAGTACACTCCGGAGGGAAAAGAAAAGGGAAAACCTAAACTCTAGAAAAAGAAAAGAAAGAAAAGGCAAAAAGAAGACCAGCAATGATGTATGGCCGTTTGTTTGGAGGTGTGGGGATTCAACGTGCAGGGCTGGAGGATGGGAGGATGACGTTGTGGGCGCAAGGATGGAGCGGCTGAGCGACTGCACCATCTCCCCAATGATGCTTGAAATTAATTAATTTGACGACTATCACGATGACTGCATCATCATCATCATAGTCAACGGCATTGTCTCGCAGAGGATCCTCAAGTCAGCCGATGACGGTCGAGCCAGTGATCGTCATCGAGTCCACGTTGCCCGGACCCTCTTTTTTTGTGATTTCTATTCTTTCTCTATTGTAGAACGTGCCTTCATCGCGACTTTCGGATACTCATTCCCTGATTGTGATACTTTTGGACCATGGAACCCTCGTCTGCATTGCCGCCCGCCGCGTGTGATCCAAGAAACCTCCCGACAGCATCCACGGTTATCCCTTGAAGTCTCACGGCAACCGTATCCGAGTTGCCATATACCGGGGATATTTTTTGCCATGCGCTCAAAGCAAAATTGCGACAAAGAAAATCCCCAGTAGACCAGAACCGTTACTGTACTTTGTAGATAGAGAGAGAGAGACAGGGAGAGGGATCGGGTAAAGTCTGACAGGCTTGCAAGTGGACCAACTAAACCCAGTGAGTGAGTGCACTGACGTCGTGCAGTGGATCCCCCGTTGGAGGAGCGAAACAATGACCCTCCAGTCAACCATCCAAGTCCAGAAGATTACGATGCCCTTGCGATCCCGGCCGAAGTGCGACGATCTCTCCAATAATTCTCCGATGTACTAAACGTAAAGAACAAACTAAGATGAAAGATCCCAGCCACGCGACGTCATCATCATCATCGTCATCCATCATTCCATTCATTCATCTTGCCTGCAAGGTGGAGGAGCGTGAGAGAATGAGTGGCACAAATGACATACTGGCTTGATCCTCCCCCCATCTTACCCTATTTTTTTTACTCATTTTCTCTTACATTTACACACATCGACTGACGTCGCCTCCCCCCCTCTTCTTTACTTTCAATCTCTCTCCCTTGCGTATTTCGCGGGTAACTTCTAGCCTGCATCTATAAATATTGCCCGGCCATTGGACGGTCCAGCCGAGCCCTATATAGTGTACGTCCCCGTGCCCCAGACCGCCGCTGAAGTATTAGATCTCGTTGATTTCCTGCTCCCTCTTCTCTTTCTCTTTCTTTCATCATGTCTGATCAGTCCAAGCAGCCTGAGTCTTCTACCAACAACCCTTCCCAAGAAGGAGAGAACAACAACAACAACACTACCTCTTCCCCTTCCTCCCCTCAACAAGAGAACCCTCCTACTGGTGATCAGGAAGGACAAGAACAGAAGCCCGAGGACACCAACGACACCACAGAAGACAAGCCCAAAGAAGAAGAAAAAGAAGAAGACAAACAAGAGGACGAAGACCCTCAACCCAAACAAGAAGAACAAGAACAAGAACCAGAACCAGAAAAAGAACCTCAACCTAAACAAGAACCCCAAGAGCAAGAAGACAAAGCACCCAAACAAGAACCCCAATCGTCCGACGAAGAACCCGAACCCGAACCAGAACAACGCGCCCCTCAACCCTCTCAAGACCGTAAACGCCGCTCCCGACCTCCCCAGAAACTCCGCCAAAGAGACGACTACTCCGACATGGACAACAACCAGCAAGTAGACCGACCCCGTCGCCAGCGCCGCCAGCGCCCCCAACAGCAACAACAGGGTCAAGACGGCGGTCCCCTGGGTGGCCTCCCCGGCGTCGGCCAGGCCGGCGATCTCGTCCAGAACACAGCAGGTAACGCCCTGAACGGAGTAACGGGCAGTGCCGGCAAAGCTGTGGGCGGGATCCTCGGTGGAGGCGGCGGCGGGGAAGAGAAGGAAGGCAAGGATGAGCAGTTGCGGTTGAGACTCGATCTGAATCTGGATATTGAGGTGCAGTTGAAGGCCAAGATTCATGGTGATCTTACGCTTGGGTTGTTGTATGTTTACCCTTTCCTTTCCTTTCCCCTTGATCCCCCAACTGCACAAAATACTCCCCCTCCTATTATGATTTATCTGATATACCCCAGTTCGTGACATCGAGCGAGCGCAATCTACATCTTGGGACAGCTGGCTAATTCATGCGGATAGGAACTGAGTGAGCGAGTGTGTACTGTGAGGAGAAGAGTACTGGGATTTTCTTTTTTTGGGAAAAAAAAAGTCAGTCTCGTTTCAAGTTACTATCCGCTTGTGTTGTCGGGTCCGCAGTCTCTCTTCTCTCTTATGTTTGTCTTGATGATGCTTTGATACGATACCTTCGTCTTACTACTACTACTACTACTACTACTACTACTACTACTACTACTACTACTACTACTACTACTACTACTACTACTACTCTTACTACTCTTTGATCTGTGACTTTTTGGTTTCATCATCATACATATGTTTATGTCATTACTTGACTGTTGCACGATACGGTCTAGATCTGTTTTCTTGTGGTTGTGGTTGTTTTTTTACTTACGCGATTGATGAATGATGATATTGCTTCTTTCCCGTTTTCTTCTCTTCTACTTGTGTTATGCATGAGCAGGTGCAAGAGCTGCTTTCTGTGTTGTGTGCTGTACAGACCTGTACCTTTCTACCATGCTACCATATTCATTGAATGGTCAGTATCATAACTAGTACAGGATAATGAATTGAGTCTCTATAGCCCTACACATTTCAATTCTATAGCATCAATCTGGTATATTTCTATCGTTCACCATCTAGCCAAACGAAAAGAGAGAAAAAAGTAAAATCGGTACCACCATCCATCAAATATAACCTTAAGCAACATCCACCATGAAAACGCACGATCTAAAGAAGCATGCCCGGACCAGATCGCGCCGCGTGGCTAAATCAGCATCAGATCAAGCCCCATTATCTTTCACAGTTCCACCACATACAACGTAAATCAAAAGCAATAGCAAAGCAAAGCAATTAATGTAAGTCTGCGTTGACATCTTGTCAGGTGACAACGTAGCTCACAGTCCAGCAATGTACATCAACCCGTATCCCACCGTTACTATCACGGCAAAGGACATCAAGCTGGCGGGGATACCGCGTGTGAAGAAGTGACGGACTTGCAGATACCGCTGGCCCGTCTGGGGTACCTCGGTCATGATGGCCGCTGTAGCTTGTCAGTACATGCATACTTTTTCTTGGTATTACTTGTCAGTGGAGGGCGACTTACTCATGTTAGGGAAGCCACTGGTCGGTAGAGCCATGGCCACCGAACACATCAATGCGCTCGCCATCACGAGCAGGTTGGGGTGCGGGTCGTCCATGCCGAGTCCGATCTGTCGTACCAGCGGGAGCATGATCAGGGCTGCCACGGTGTGGGAGATAAACGTGGCAATGACCAGGATGAGGGCGGAGAATACAAGCAGCACACCATAAAGACTGAGATGTTCCACCCGCATGCGGATCGCATTCGCAAGGGTGTGAAGGAGACCAGAAGACGTGACCGCCTTTCCAAGGCAGAGCCCACCAGCGGCCAGAATGATGATCGTCCAGAGGAAGTTGTTGAAATCTTCTTTGTTGAGGATACCCGTGCCAAAGAACAGGACCATCGGAATAATGGCGATTACGCCCATGTCTCCGAAAATATGCTCGAGTTGGTGACTGCCACACCACAACGCAATGGTTGACAGTGTGACAATACTGATGAACCACTGAACTCCAGTGAACTTGTCTTTCAAGGGACGGATGGCGACGGCCGTCTCACGACCGGGTTTGAAGGTGAGCACCAGAAGCATCCAGATGGCGACAATGGACAGAATGCACACCGGGAGTGAGATGAAGAACCAGGTCCCCCAGCTCATGCTCGGATAAATATTCTGCAAAGCGATGATGTTTTGAGGAGACGCGATAGGCGACGCGGCACCGCCCACATTGGCGGCCAAAGCAATACCTAGAACAAGGGACTTGGCAAAGCTGGAGTCGGGCTCCAGGTTTCGCAACAGAGGTTGGATGATTGAGTAGCAGAGCACTGGCGAGGCGACGTTGCTGATCCACATACTCAGAAACATGCTCACAAACATGTTGGTGAGAAGCAAGATGTTGGGATTGGACCCGGCTTTACTCAGGACGAACATGGCCATACGACGAGCGATATCGTACTTGGAAAGCGCCGCAGCGATGGTGAAGCCACCGAGCAACAGCATGATGACTGGCGTCCACATGGCGCTGAAAGCAGCGGCGGTGGCTTCCTTGGGGCCTAAGCGTTCGTGAGGCTTGTTGTCGGACAACATGATACGGAGCATCACGACGAGGAAAGGAATGAGTAGCGATGTGACGAATAGAGGAATAACCTGCAGTGAAATTAGCTTGGGTCAGTCGATGAACAGAGACGCAGGGCATAAAACCGACCTCTGTAGCCCACAGCAAACTGACAAAAACAAGCATGGCCAGACAATTCTGCTGTTCAGGCTTCTCCATTATCGGGACCGAAAGTAAAATGCCAAACACAAGCAGGATGAGAACGAGGGTGACAAGACTCAGACTACAGAGCCACTGCGGGATTCGGATGGTTCCAAAAGGCGTCCGGATCATCTTGGGCATGACTTCCTGCTCGTCTCCTTGGCGTCGTGCTTTGGAAGGATCCTCATCTCCACCAAGAAGCGTCCTGCGAATACCGACGTTCGCAGCCTGAGCCTTCCTTTCGATGCCAATCATTTCCCTCCAGACCGTGTTTCGCTCCCACACCACATGTTCCCTGAGGTGCAGACGGAGTTCACGTTTGGCGAGGGGAATGTTACCGGTGGTGACGACATTCGCGTAGACCTCCTCGACTTTGCGAATGTTGTCATCCACCTTTTCCATGGTAGAATCCTTGAAGGGATACGTCAAAGACACGACCGAATTCACGTACTCTCGACGCAAATTGCGGTCAAGGATCTTATCGTACTTCTTCAGTGCTTTGGAGAACCCAGTCTTGTTAAGCTGGATGTACGACTTGAGTCCACAGATGGAAACATAAGCCGCAACAGCCCGCTTCTTCAGCGAGAGCCCGGCATTGTAGAGGTCTACGACGATTGGGTCCGAAAAATGCTCGTCGGGTGCACCCCCGCGGTGCGCGGACGGACCGCTGTAGCCCAGAAGCCGGGAATCAGCCCCCCAGAGCACAGAATCCCTCATGTCGTCCGTACGACTACCATCCGGGTTGCTAGACTCGGCGCCATGCGACTGCGGTCGATATTGATTCGACAGCGTCCCAGGTTCGTCGTCACTGTCTGCATCGTCATCATCATCATCGGCCAAAGTTTCACTGAATGCGCTATGACGCCGTTCCTGGTTCGATGGCACCCGACGAACAATGCTCCCCGGCCGCTGCCTAGAGCTTGAACTGGCTGTGCGACCCTTGATCATGGCGTCACTCATGGGATCGACATTCATAGTATCGGCCCTGTGCGCATATTCCTCGGCATCTCTGAGGACGTCCTCAACCTCAGTGAATATCTCCGCCTCCTTGGATTGATAAAATGAGCAAATCTTTTCGAGTTCTGCATCTAGAGCCCGACGGAATATCGCATCAGTGTTTAGACTGCCGCCATCTAGCAATGGGGCTTGTTCAACATCTGCATGTTCATGTCCGGCCGATCGATGATGCACTTCCTGTTCTAAAGAATAAATCCTGAACAGTGGACAACAGTTAGAGGGACCCATTCAACAGAGACAATTTCCGCCAATGTAACATGCACTTTCGGAGTGTAATGTGACATTCGCGATATAAGAAGAGTATTCCCCCGGCGGAGGACAGAAAAGAGAGAGTGTGTGAGAGAGCAGACGTACAGTTTCTTGAGGTTGCTGTAAGCCAGATAATAAGCACTCCAGTCCGGCACAGCATTGAACTGGATGCTGTGAGAGAACTTCATCTTGTCGGCGGAACCGCTAGTCTGGTGGCGGTGAGGGTGACGACGAAGAGCTTCTATCCAATATTTGATGATAACCGGTTTCTCCCGCAGTGTAGGCTTCTGAGGATGACCTTCCCGGTGGTCTGTACGATGGTAGGAAGGGGATTCAGACCCCGGGTCAGTCAGCTGGGTAGGAGGAAGAGTCGCGTGAGACTGGCGGGAAGTTGTGGCAGGTGTGTCAGGATACTGGCCGAGTTCAATAGACTGGCCGCTTGGGGTTACGTCGTTATCGTCGGGAGAGGCACCCCTCGCAGAAGCGATGCGTGCCCAGGTTCGATCGCCGGCATTCGACGACACGGTGTTGGACAGGAGGAAAGAGGCAGGGAAGAGCGGGGCAGCAGAGACAGCGGCCGGAGGATGTCCAGCGTATTTGTGCGAGGGTGTTGGATGGGCGACGTTCCACGTTCTCAAGTCGTGCCGCTAACGCTAGCTAGTTGATGGTCGTATATACTAGCCTGGTAGTTATCTGCAGTGCGTTGGTCGTTATCGGGGAGAACGAATTATGAAGCACGGGACGCCAGCAGGAATAGTATACCCGATCGGCGTTAGACTTTCCCTCCCCACGCGTCTAGAACAGGGATTGCACCCGATCCAGCTGTCAATGTAGCATGCCGCTTAACACGCCAATGGAAAGATACCTGTAGGAGATGAAGTGCATCCTACAGATCGCGAGTAGGCAGGCAATGCTGATCGGTGAAGCTACAGATAAGCTGCTTTACGGGGGGCCAGAATTGGCCGGGATTGGAGAGGGACCCAGCCGCGACTAGCGCTGTTAGTCATCGCCCGTGTCATTGGCTCGTGGCCGGAGTCGAGGACTTCATTAGTCGCATCAACTTCACACTATCTTCTGTTATGTACTAGCAGTAATTTCAGATACAATCCAATATATCATCCGATCCTTCCATCTTGAATCAATTATGCGTAAATTTTCTAATCCAAATGCTTTCAAAAACGGTCAAAGAAAATGAGGTACAGGTTTCAGATAATATACAACACCCATCCAACTATCCCATCTCTCTAGCTCCCCTACTGCATACCATCATAGGTACAATGTAGCCGAACGCCCTCTGATATCATCAGTAGAAATGGCTCTTTTTCCCATCTCTCACTCCAATAGACTTAAAATAAGTACATTACCTCCGGCGCGCAACCAATCCAAGGTTAGAACGGCCAGCCACACCCAGCTTGTGCACTTGCTCTCTCTTATCCCACACTCCACTGCGGCCCTCAGCAACGGCAACCAGCTCATTAGCCACGCGCTGGCCAAAAATAGCATCCCTACGCTTGTCAGAGGCATCAATAATCCACTTGATCGCGGTCCTCCGGCGCTGTCTCAGCGCGAGAGGAGAAGGGACCTGCACAGACACACCACCACCAACGATACCCTTCTGTTGACGGAGCTTGAGCAAAGGCGCGACGGAGTCGACAATCAAGGTGAGATAGAGGACGGGGTTAAGAGGGAGCTGAGGAGCGGGAGGACCCGGGAGCAAGCGGCGCCGGGGGTTGATGTTAGGGGGAGGAGCAGTGCGCAAGTGATCCAGAATGAATGCCATGGTCTAACCCAGAAAGTCAAAATCAGTCCTGATCCTGTCAAAGAAAAGAAGGTCACTCTGCATAGTAGAACGTACGTTCTGAGCCTTGCTCAGCTTGCCATCTTGCATCAGCAGCTTAGTGAACTGCTCCACTATCGTCTCATATCTCTTGCGGAAGTTCTCGGTCTTGGGAAGATTCTGGGGCGCTTCGAACTTGAGTCCAGGGTGCAGCTCCGTGGCCTGCTGGTTAACCTGGGAGATCATATTGGCAACGACCGACGCCGAGGCATCGTCCAATTCCTTTCCCTGAAGTTCTGGCTGCAGGCGGCGAGCGGACGTCGAGAATGAACGGCTACCGGATGGACGCTTCATCTGGTCTTGCATGACCTTGGGCATATGCTTTAGGGCCTCTTTATCACGTTGCAGGATCTATGCAGAGACAATAGTCAATAAGGACCCAGATACCGCGGGGAGAGCGTCAAAACAGGGAAGCAGCCGCAGCCGCAGCAGCAACAGCCACAACACGACATCCAAGAAAGAAACGCACCTCAGAAATAGGCGATCCCTGTTCCAACTCAGGACTAGCAGGAGTACCATCGCACTTCTTATCCATGATCTTGCTGACCTCCGCGGCCTCTTCGCTAACATGGGGCAAAGGGTCCTCGGTCGGGCCCTTGGGTCTATCCTGACCATCAGAGCCCGAGGAGTTGCACCTCCTCTGTCCCCGGACGGAAGCTGACAGGCCGGATTTCAGGCCATGGCCGGTCGAGGCCGCGCAAGGCCGGTTGGTGTTGAGGATGGTCGCAAAACTGCGTCGGGAAGCCGCCGAGCTGTTGGCGGACTGGCGAAGAACGGGAACCGCCCGTGCGGTAAAAAGGTTGAGACGCGGCGGCATGGTGTGTGATAATGGGCCCTCAATGAACAATCAATGTCAAGGAGGATGGGAAGAGGTAGTCACATCGACCCGAATCTGGCTCTCTCGCCTTGGATGGCCGGCGAACGATTTTCCTCTCCACATCCGCGGCTGAGTCAGCCGCTGCCAAGAGTTTCATTGGATCAAGGAATTTGATGCGATGCCTCCACTGCAATGATGACGAAGTGACGATTTCTACACAATTATTTACGAGTTTTACTAAGAGTTGAATCATACAGCAGACAAACCATCCTAGCTGAGGTTGGTGCTACTGACAAAGGCGTGATTCCTAATAATTCGTTTTTCGGTCCGCAGCAGAGACTCAAGTTGTTAAGGTGACATTTGAAAACCTGGCTCTTAGCCTATTGAAATACAGGATTGTAGCCTATTCGGCATACGTTGGTACTGGCCCGCAGCTTGACTGAAACAAAGAAAGCACCTCCCATAGTAGAACGTGAAAAATGCCCAAAACGTCAACTGGGCATGTCTGTACAAAAACCCACTGAGGAAGCTAGCTCGCTTTTTACAACGGCATTTTCGAGTTAAACAGGATTAAGGAGAGACGACGAAGGAGTACAGATGGAAAATGAGAATAGTGAGCGGAGACGGCTGATAGGCAGCAGCTCAATAAGGTGCCCAACCCATTGAACAACATATTAGTGGTTGAATAGGGCATCCTCGTTGACATCGTCTGGGTAAATGTAGAAGGCAATTGCCAGAATTAGATACCTGGGATGGGTCAGTATAAAAGCTCAAAGGTGAGTGAGACAATATAGCGGTATAGGAGCAACATACATTCCCAAGCATAGTCCACCCTCGAGGTAATTCGACTTTCCGTCCTGAATCAGGAATGTCACAACCAGTCCAGAGATGAAAAAGGCCATTGTCTCGAAGATATGGAAGTGTAGCGTCATATCCACATTCATGATCCATCCAAGAATGACAAGGAATGGCGTCACAAAAAGAGCGATCTGAAGACTGCTTCCGATGGCAACGCCAATGGCAAGGTCCATTTTTCCTTTCCAAGCAACAACAACAGCGGTCACATGCTCTGCGGCATTTCCAACAATGGGAATAAGAACAAGACCGATGAACGTGCGACTCATTCCAGTCTTCGTCACAATACTGTCAATACTTCCAACCAGATAGTCGGCGCAGATAGCAACCAAGACCGTGATGACAATCAATGCAACAGTGGCCGCCCACGGACTGAGCAAATGCTCCTCCTCCTCGGCTTCTTCAACTTCGCCACCCTGGTTCTCTGTATCGTTGAGCTCATCGTTGGCTGCTTCGAAGAGCTCTGCATGCGACTTGAGCTGAAAGTAAAGGTACATCACATAGAGAACCAAAAGAATAATAGCAGTTCCATGCGAGAGGATCAGAATGTTGTCACGTCTTTGCTCCTTATCTTTAGAGCCACTCAAAGAGGCGTACAGGGTGGCGGGAATGATCAGCGAAGCAGATGAAACAGTCATCAGGGATGACATTGTCGACGCTACCGTGCTGTTGAAAGATTGCTGCGAGTACTTGAGACCACCGACGAAGAAGCAGCAGCCGAGGACCAGCAGAATGTTGGACAGGATGCTACCAAGCATACTGGCTTGGACGACGCGGATTTGGTTGTCTTTCAGAGCAATGATACTGACCTATCCGTAGCGATTCTTGTCAGCGCCGGGTCATTGTAACACATTAGACTTCAGACAAAAGTCAGAGATGTACATACGATCAACTCAACCGCATTGCCGAAAGTGGCATTCATCAAGCCTCCCAGGGCTTGACCCATAGTAGCTGCCAGCTCTTCAGTCGCGAAGCTCAAAAGAGAGGCCAAAGGGATGATTGCGAGAAAGTTCAAGGTGAAGATGACAGTACTGTCCCAATGGAGAGCACCGGAGATGATACCGAGTGGCACAAAAATGAGCAGGACATTGACATAATCGCGAACGAGAGTCGACCAAGTCAAATGAGCCACCCGTCTAGGCCAGTGAGACCAGTGAAGCTTCTGCTGTCGCGGACGGAGGCCGGAGTTACTGCGAGCAATGTCACCGAGCAATGCTGCTCTCTCATCAGGCTCCGTGGAACCATTCTCTGATGATAAGCCCGTCATTCTCCGTTTGGGGCCCCAGGAGTAGCGTCTAAATGACTTGAAGATATTGTTGGTCGCTGTAAAGGCAGGTTGGGAATTTTGTTAGCCCAGTCTACAGAGCGTGGCACCTAATAGGACCAGGCGGGTAGATGTGAAAAGATGAGACAAAGGCTGGCAACGGTTGTCATTCGCCGCGGACGGTGCTGTCAGAAAAACAAATAGGAAAGGAAGGCGAGTTGACACGACAAAGCAGTTTAAACGAACAAAGGAGTGGGGAAAGTGAAAAGCTTATAAACGACCGGATATACTGCCAAAGAGTATAGTGATCTAAGTGTGCGTGAAGAGACAACAAGCCGTGCCGATCATAGCAAGCAAGAGGGTCAAAAAGCGAGATAGAAAAGCGAACGAATGGAAGGACTGTGATACCTGAATAAGAGGAACGTAGCTGTGAAGAAACTGGAGGTGGGGAAACGGGAATTAAGAATTAGGTAGGAGCAGGACTCGAAACATGGATGAGGAGTGCTAAGGAACGATGGTTCTCTCTCTAACACTTACCCATTGGGAAATGTCAAGTCCTGTGGCGACAATCTGGAACCACAACAAACGGGGGTTGAGAGATATAAGCGATATGAACGACTGGGTCTTCTGATCTAAACTTTTCCAGTCGACTCTTGGAAAACGGGGCTTAATCGAAATGAACAGTCGATTGGCAATGTAGCACCCCCGTGATCGGATGGAGGAGCAAGTCTGATGGTGTGGCTTGTCGCGTGGGTAGGCTTTCTCTGAACTTTGCTTGCGTTTAGCAAAGGATTATCACAGCACAAGCCACCTTGCAGGCTTGGACACGGCGGATAAGGAATGGCTAGAACCGTGCGACGCGTGCACACGTTGAGATTTTTACCCCAGGGTGAAGGATCAACCAAAGAAAGGGAGTTTTTGCAAGGTACAGGGGCCAAGAGATGGTGGCTACGTACTCCAAACCGTACAGATTCTAGTGGTAGTCGAAAGAGTCGCTAAGCAGTGATCACGATTCCGGACGTTCCACTGGCCACGGTAATTGGTTGGTGAGGGAATTCTGGTGGACCAAGGACTGAGGGATTTGGACCAAAAGGAGGAGGCAGCAGCACAGCCTCAATCCAGATCATCCAACGTTCCAGGGATTGATGGAGGGGGAAGAGTGGAAAGCTGCCAGTGTGATGGAAGCAGGGGTGGGGGGGCTAAGTTGGAGGAAGAGTAAAGTAGTTACTCGTAGTGATGGTCGTAATGCTACCTGGGACGGGTTAGAAAATCTTTTTAACTTAACACTCTGGGCAGGAAGGGTACTTTTAAACGAGAGAATGGAGGAATTGGATGACGATGACGTTGACCACTTTGCGGGAGACAATTGGGACCAGAGGATACTGCCCGAAGCCGACCGGGGAATGGGATTGGGGAAGTATTCCGTACTTGATGGAAAAGGAAAGTTTGTGGAAAAGAAGGACTGAAAAGTTGGGATATGGGATATGGGGGGATTTACTGGGTGTGAAGAGTGATAGGCACAAGTGTGCGGACCAGCTTCTCCATGCTGGGTAATGGTGATGTAGACTAATGCAGAGGATAGATCGATAGAGCCTGAGCTTCCCACCAGCAGCAGGAATCGGCTGTTTGTGACGAGAGTCCCGGACTAATCCGGGTGGGGCTGATGCTCTGATGCTTCCAGCTCCAGCCACCTTCAATCACTTGAATCTGAATCTGAATCTCAACTCGACTCCTGATGCAGTTTTAATTGAAATGAAGAAGAGGTCAGCAATGATAATTCTACATAGCTAACTAGCATCCGTCCTGAATCAAACAAACCCCCACCGTGCCAGAGTTCCTTCTCACAGTAAAATACTGATAATTCTAAATTCCCAGGTTCCTGGACTGCCGTGACACCGGATGATGGTGGAAAACCCACTCACTATGCATTTGCACTGCCACGATCAGGCCCACCTTCAGGGGAATGGCCCCCCTTTGACGTAAGATGCTCATTCGTTCGGCTTACTGGCTTCACAGTGCACACAAAGTTCTGGAACCACTTGTAAGTTCAACTGGTTGGGTTTGACCGCATTTAAGATGGTGAGCTGGTTATCGGGCTTTGAAACTGGGAGACTTGCAGAGTCTAAGTTCAGTCTCCCGCATAGTCGCAACACGTTGCTAGACAGAGTACAACCCGCCCGATTTCAATGCTAATATTGGAAAACCGGAGATATTGAGAAGATGACAGCAACGAACGAGACACCAACAATGAATTACCAACTACCTAATGATATTACCACAGCACCAGCTGACTAGTAATCAGTTCCCTTATTCAGTAACTGTGATGCTCGTATACAACCAGTGCTAAGTTGTAGGTTAACTAGTTACAATGTATCTCTGACTAACGGCACACCCCTCGGATTGGATACAGTCACATACACAATCAGTACATACAGTATATACATACATACATACAGTGGTATGATTCACAATCAAAAAGCGGCTGAGACATCCAGCCACGTTAATTGAATAGTCAAGCCATCAAGACTATCAACAAACTAAAAGAATTTTAACTTCAAGCCTCGAAGAAATATGTTGTTGCCAGATGGATCACGGAACTTGCTTAGAGCAGACCCAACTTGATCCGTGCACACTTTTTCCCGTCCAGCCCGTCCCTTGCTGGTTGACCCACTCCCATTCACCGGTTGCTTTGCAGCCACCAATCATAGTATTTGTTGCATTCTCTCTATCGTTAAGCTGGATCGGAGGTGTTGAACAAGTTACTAGTTGGTGAGTTAGTTATTTAGTTAGCTAGCTAGTCTAAAAAAATTAGATTTGCTTAGATATAGATAACAGAGAGATGGAGATACTGTGGCTTGTTTGTGGCATTTTTCAACTCAGCAGAATTACCTAAGCTACCTACAGGGATGAGAGGGTGAGTCAAGGGTCTTAGCAGGTCCATGAGCCACAGTAATCACTAGTAGTATTTCGCATCTCAGTTATCAGATCACATCAGAGCCCCCCAAATCAGTCAGCCTAGCATAAGAACTACTACGTGTGTACTGGTTAAACGGAGTCACGCAGCCCCCCACCTGCAGGACACATGAATCCCGAGTGATTGGGGCACATCCCACTTTGTGTTCGCAATAAATAAGCTTATCAGGAGGCTACACAGCCTTGTTACAAGGCTATAGGCGGCGGCGTTTTTCTTCTTATCTTAAATGAAGCCCAGGTTTACGATTGGGGAACATCGGGGCTATGCTAGTGCATTTACCTCGTCGCAGTTGCGGCGGAGTGGCGGTGTTGAGGAAATGGCCAGGTTTACTGTTGCCGTCTGCGCTAGGACGTAGTACTGCCGACAAATCTGATAATCGTGGATGATATTCTTCTTTGCTATCAATGCCAATGTAGGTAAAATCATTAATAAACATCTATATCACTACGTTCACAGGGTAGTCGGATATATGAACAGGTATATAAGACGGCGCCAACAAAAACGTATCAACAGCACAGACTGCATATCTTCCTGTGAAGGAACGCTGGATACTCCAAAATGGCAGACTAAATATATCAAATGCTTGGTCGCTATGATGTGTCCTTAAGCGGGACCTCCGCCCAAGCCTGCGTACGTGGTTAGCAACATCATTGATTGAGAAGTTGGAGGGATATACTGACCCGCTGCAAATGCAAGATACCACGTGCGTGACGCTCCTCCATCAATCCAGCTATAATCGAAATTGGACTGTGCGAAGAAGTTCCACGAAGACGCAGGGTCGATCAGTGCCAAGTTGGCGTACAAAACACCCTTCCATCCGCCAGTGACGTTCAATGCTGGATCGGTGGCATTGGCCGAGAAGAGTGCATTCCACTCCTCTCGAACGAAGTTTTGGCTCCGTACATATGGAGACGAAGGCAAGAGGGGCAACATGTGGATACTTTTGACTATATTAGCATGCGAAACAGAGAAACGTACGAAGGACATGCATACCCTTGGATGTATTCCAGGTTGTTACCAAAGTAGGTAGTGTGATCCACCTTGTTCTCAAACAGCTTCGAACCTTGTCAGTTGCGTGTAAACGGACTTGGGGTCGGGCCAGAAACTTACAATTCCAGTCACCTTGTTGGCGATAAAGTTCGCAGGCTGATTCTTGTTATCACTCTCCATGAGGAAGTAGTTGTGCAAGCTTCGTCGGAGGATGCCCAGCATCAGGTTGCCGCGGGCTTCCATGCTGGCATCGCCAATCGTCTTTCCCCACATCTTCAGTGCGTACGCGAACATGGTATCTTCCGAGGTTGATTCCTCGTCCTTGCCGTCAAACGACTCGAACAGACCCTTCGCCCACGAATGCCCATGGTACCAATCGAAAGAGCGCGAGAATGGGAAGTATGGGTCGTTTGCGGCCGAGTTTCCGGCGTCACGGACAAGCATATTCACCCAGGCTTTGTTGGAATCCGTGAGCCAGGTCGAGTCGAGCGAGCCAATAATGGCAGCGGCATGGATAAAATACCCATAGTGGAAGTGGTGGTCATTGTAGTAGGTGTTTCCAAAGTCAGCGCCAGAATCGCCTCCGTAGCTGGCAGAGGACACCACACCCTTCCAAACGCTGTCATACACCAACGGAAATTGTTGCTTATTGTCGACAAAGCGAGAAAAGGCGGTCTTCAGATTCTGCAAAGCCGAAGCTGCCAGGTCAGGGTTACCCCCTAGCTTGTTCACTGTGTAAACAAGAGTTGCAAATTTGCTCAAGGCCTTGCCACTGTAGTACATGCTATTCAGGTCTGACTGCTGGTCAATGCTTTGGTTGAGCTCAGTGGGCGCCACAGATAGGATGACTTGTTTGGCAGCAGCGCTCAGATTGTTCACGTTACCGGCCGATACCGACCACGGGTCGAAACCCATTTGAGTTGGAAGGTTCGGCTCCAGCATCGTCCAAGTTTCTCCTACTACAGCAGTTGCATTACCCTTTGTCGTTGTCCGAAGCGTGATGCTGGTCATGCGGCCCTTGGTGGTGTTATCAAACGATTCGACGTGATGCGGCAGAGCATACATAAGCAGTGGAGTCTGTTGCAGCTGCTTCCCTGACTTCGCGAATGCCAGATTGTATGTACCAGAATTGTCCTGAACCGACCCGGATACAGCAGCCTCCAGAGCGAAGACACCGCTAGATCCGTCCAAAAGCTTCTCACCAGAATCACCTGCTGGGTTCTTCGTGATCTGAACGGTCCCAGACCATCCACTTGGGCCACGGAAGTCGGTGTTAGATTCCAAGCGGAAATCCGGATCCTTTCCATCTTGAGGGATGGCATAAACAAGCCACTCTGTTCCATCCGCCAGAGAGACCTTATATTTGTAGATGCCAATCCGGGGCGAGGAAGCAGTGACGACTTTGCTGAAAAATACACCACTTTGAATCAGGGGCTGTAGGTTGTTGTACATGCCTGTGACGAAACCCATCCCCTGCACAAGAGGAATAGTTATCCTTTGGCTTGACCCGGGAGTAGGACTCAGAACAGCATCAGCGGAGAATGGCAAGAGGTTCTCTGCAGTCAGCACAGTTGAGGTGTTGAGTTCTGTGGCTGAAAGGATCATATGCTGGATGCCAATGGGATTGATGTAGTACGAAATGGGATTGCCAGGAATGTTGGCGTTGGTGGGGCCATTTGCAACGACATTAACCTCGTTGTGGGAAATGGCCATTCCGTAACTTTTGGCATTCCCGCTTCCCTTCGCCCATGAGAGACCATACGGATGGGTAAAGGTAGTATTGCTCTGCGACCCGAGGAAGAGTCCAGCGTAGAACTTGTTTGTCTCAATTGGCGTAGTGACATTTTCCTATGGTCGTTAGGCAAGTCTTGACAGGTCTTGTTCGGGTATACATACAATTCCTTTCTTAGGCACCGGATGATCGTTCCGCGCTGTGATGGTTTGCGGGAATGGGGTTGTCGCCAATGGCACAAATACGTCCTGACCAGACATTGGTGTAACTGAGGCTAACGCCAAGGCATGTCAGATATTATATGGCATATATTATTTGAAAAAACTTACCTTGGACAACACTTGAAGTGATAGAATTATCCGCTTGCGTTGTTTGGCTTGCAGTCGTGGTCAGACTTGCTGAGCTCGAAGGCTGGGCTGAACTCGCTGAGCTCGTAGGCTGGGTGGGACTTGTTGTACTCGAAAGCTGGGTGGTGCTTGTTGTACTCGAAGGCTGGGTGAGGCTTGTTGTACTCGAAGCTTGACTGCTGACCTGGGAAGAGTCGGTTGTCGCCTCTGGCACGTTTTGGCTAGGAGCCTGCGGCGTGGAGGTATCAGAAGTCTCCGGCTGCGTTTGTGGTTCCGTAGCTGAGCTAGTCGTTTCCGCGCTGGCCGGTTTATACGCTGATACCGGCACGGTCACTGGATAATTCTTGCCCCAGCCTGGTAGAAACTCGCTCAATAATTCGTTTGGGAGGTCTGCGGTATCGCCCAAGGATTCAAGCAGCCCATCAAGTCCCCAAGGATCTTTCGTGTTCCCCGTCGATGTCGGGGTTGGGAGCACCGGATGACCCTCGCGCTCAAGGCTAGTCGGATAGAGCTGAATGGTAATTAGAATCCGACTCCATGATGGTTAAGTCACGTTGCACTTACACCGTTTGTACCAGGGAGTATTCTTTCAGTTTCAGCACCTGGTGGAAATTGCGTCTTTGGAGACGCAGTTGAAGATGAGCGTCTCGGGGCTGAGTATACTCCTTCTGCAGCTAGAAGCCACATTAGCAAGAACGATGAGCCCCATCTGTGTTTCCTCTCCATTGTGAAGGTCTGTGCCGTCTTTCTAGAATGAAAGATCAAGATTGAAAAGTGTAGTAGACGGATTAAATCCCTCCACACGTCCCAAGGCCAAAGGGCTAGTATGTATGAAAGTGGCCAGCCAGTAGGGTTGGTTGAGGAGGTGGATCAAAACATGAAAGAAAACAGCAAGAATGATCGCAACGGAGTCATCCACAAGAATGATACTATATGAAGGGGCCAACGATGGATCTCTAGGTCTCCTTTGGTGGACTGATAACTGAGTGTACGGAACACCCCAGAGACAGGCTCCAGTATATGAGGGAGGGACAGGAAAGGATAGTAAACAACAGAAGCAGATCGAGCGGCGGAAGACATTTTCAAATAGCAGTGAAATAGCTCACCTAGGTTGAGTATAGATTCCGGTCTCAGCCAGTAGGAATCTCAGGCCCGGGCAAAACTCCGGCCCCGGTGCAGAGGGATACCAGACGGACACTGGCGGGCTGGAACAAGTGCCAACGAGGTATTACGAGGCGTCGATCTGCACAATGGTCAATGTTGTGGTGTCTGATCCCAGGCCTCGAGGCATAACGAAAACATAGCACGGGGAATGCAGGGTTGAGGGGGGCGGAATGCACCATCCTCGGGCTCTGCCAGCCGGGGGCGCATGCAGAGCACCATCTGCCTGAAGTCGGGCGGGTATGTGCAGGGGAGAGGAAGCTTACTGCAGCCGGATGATTGAGACAGCTGATGAAGGGGGCAGATTAATCGTACTTAATCGGCATAACCGATGGAGGGGCAAATGATTGTTGATAGTGTCTTGGATGAATTGCTAGTGTGAACAGATAAACTAATAGTAGTGGTTTTGAAGGGGGGGAGAAGAGAAGAGGAGGGAGGGAACGGGTGATGGATGAACTTGCTTGTCGCTGTTTGAAGGTGCGGGTAAACCAGAACAAGTGGAGCATCTCCCAAGGCTCATATACTTTCCTAAGAACGAAAGTACTTTCTCATCTTTCACCTTCTGACCAAAGGAACAAAATTGAAAACTGTCCGACCAGCCTTGCGACCGGTTTCAAGTGTCTCATGCTCCACGATCTGATTCTCTGTGGCTTTCTCCATCTCACGGCTGCCTTTCCCAGACCTGGTCTGGGAGGCGTATGCTCCCCAGGCATCAAGGAATGTACCTATACGCCAAGGTTAAAGTCAATGTAGTAAGTTTTATTATTGAATGCTCCATCTCTGATTTTTTCCCGGCCAACGCCCGTCGTGGCATTCCACCCTGTCACTCGTCGTTGCAAGGGACGCGAATAGCTCTCTGAGTGGCTTGCTCATATCCATGGATCCAAGTCGGACCGAATCTCGATGTCCATGTGGCCTGCAATCTAAGGAAACCGCACCGCATCGGGGAAAGAGAGTATCACGGCGCAGGGACTCACCAGACCTGATCATCTTGGGTCCAAAACACTGCTTATTCGACAACCTTAAAGGGGGGTGACCAACCCCGGAGACTAATGCCTTGCAAAAAGGGTCCAGCACTAAAACAACTTGAAACCAGTGCTGGTCTGCAGATCGGATGCTACGAACAATCCGGTTGATGCGGGGATGACACAAAAATCATCACCTTGACAACAACCCCTCTAGCCTCAGCCTCTGAACCAATAACCCCATCGTTCGGAGAAATCTTAAAATGACTTGGTATCATGACCAAACTTAATTCTACAATAACGCCACCAAAAGACCCCAGACTCGCAAGATGCCTTGCTCTCGTCTATTCAGTTACCCACCATGACTGCCAACTCGTAGTAGCCAGACCACCACATACATTAAGCCATGGGCTTTTCCATCGGCTTGATGACACCTTGCTTGATCATCACGCGTGGCTTGGTTGCATTTTGGAAAGTCTCCTTAGTAGACCATTCAGGACCGATTGGCAGACGGAGCGATCTCTCGTACTGCTGCTTCGTTTCGAAGGGGTGGGGGAGCTGCGTGGCCATGTACTTGGTGTTCTAGACGAAACAGCAGACGTTAGTTTATCATGCACAGAATAAGAATAAGGATCACACGCGCTAGAGCCCGACTGATCGTCGTTCTTACCTTCTTGACCCGTTTCTCGTTGATGATGACCCGGGAGAGCTTGGCATCCTTCCGGTCTTCCGGCTTCACTCCCTCGACCTTAGTGAGGAACCGTTTCTGGCGCTTTTGCTGTTTCTTGCTGATGCCATCACCAGCCCAGCTACCCCAGCCGGGGAGGGTGTTGTCGATCACTTGATCGTCTTCCTCCTTGATGGTGTCGAATTTCTCTTGCTCAAAGTCCTGCACGACTTCATCGCCCGCAAAGGCCCTCTTCACCAGATCATGGTTCTTGAGAAGCACCGGCACGCTCTCCTCATCGTCGCTACCGTACACCTCGGCATCAACCTTCTTTTTGCTAGGTGCTGATGCCTTTTGGGCTTTGGGTGCACTCTTCGATTTACCGCTGCTGGCATTCGCGTCATCTAGCGTGATGTCAACGGTTTGCTGTGAGTCGTTCACTATGGCGCGACGGTTATTGCGGTTCGTCTGCACGAGCCACGGGTTCTCCTCCACAGCAGCAGCATCTTCTTCTTCTGCGATTTCCTTCTGAGGACGACCACGAGGCTTATTCTGGGGGGCTGCCGGTCCCTTCTTTGCGGGACGGTCAACAACAATGTCGACCTCTTGATCCGCCTCTTGCTGAGCCTCATCATCAGAACCCGGTGCTTCTTCGAATTCATTCCGAGCCAGCTTCGCTTTGGATTCCTTTGCTGTCTTCGCCTCCTCCTTCTTGCGGCCAAACTTCCGGCGACCGACTTCGGATTCCGCCTCAGACTGCGACTCTTCACCGTGGAGCTCCCGATTGAGACGGCGAACTTCAGCATCATTTTCTGCTTTACGCGCAGCATCCGCATTCTGCATGAACTTCATCGAAAGGAGCTTGGCGTGGGGCCCCTTCAACTCTGTGTCAGCATCATCGTCACCTTCCAGCTGGCTAAGCTTCTGGCGGATCTTGCGCTTCTCAGCATCCGACCCAGCCTCTTCATCCCATGGGTCCTCGTCTTCGGACTCAGAACTGGATGAGCCAAGATAGTCTTCATCGCCGTTGGTGACGCGCTTTCCTTCGATCCTCTTCCGTAGTTCTTCCTCCCGCAAGGCCAGATCCTGCGTGCCACGTCGAGCGTCCTCATCCCAAGCGGTCCGACCAGTCTGCTTCAGGCTCTTCGCCCACTTGCTCTCCTTGTGCTTCGAACCCATTCTGGCCTCTGCTCTCAGGCGATCGTTCTTCTCCCTCTCCTCTTCATCCAGGTCCACGCCGGCTTCTAAGAGAGCCTGTCGTTCCTGTTGCTCAAGCCTCTCTCTCTCCTTGCGATGCACACGACGGTACGACTTGCTCTTAATCTTCTTGATGCGCTTGGCGCGTACTTCCTCCCGGAAGAGCAGATCACGACGCTTCCGTAGTTCCGCCCTGCGAGCCCTGATCTCCTCAATAGGCAATTTCCGCGCCTGGAGTTCTTCAAACTCTTGCACCTGTTCTTCCGCTGACTTTCCATTATTTTCAATAAGCCCGCTCTCCTGAAGAATATTTTGGATAGTGCTTTCAAGATCCGTGCGCGGTTCAGCAGCACCCATCCGGTGCGTCTGGTTTGCTTCGGGATCAGGCAAAGGGAACACAAGATGCTCGGCTCGGCGGTTCGCCTTGACAGTCTCCAGCCAGCGGTCAAGAGTCTCTTTGCTCTTCTCATATGCGGCCGCTCGGTCCAGCCGATCCTGTTGGCGTTTTGCAAGAGGCGCATCCAGCTTTCCAGGAACACCGGACGTCTTCGTGTTTGAGGTCGTAGTAGCGTCGACATGCTTGAGGGAACTCTTGAGGCGAGAATCTGTAATTGATGGCAAAAGATCGGCAATAGTGAGTTTTCGCGTAGAAGTCAGACCGAACTCCGTAGGGGCCCCTTGTTCCTGCTTTCCACCGGTCTTTCGTGCTGTCTTCGTAGTACCCTCGGTGTTCATAGCGTTGACAAAGCTCTGTAGCTTGGAAAGACCATGCTCATCCACCTCATCTTCGTCCATGTCGTCTCCCGATAATGGCAGTTCATCGTCATTGTCGTCCGAGTCGCTGTCCTCGCTTTCGGAGTCGTATTCTTCCGATTCATCGCTCTCAGCCGATTGCTTAGACTTAGACTTGGCCTTCTTAGCCTTTTCCTCTTCTTCCTCTGCCATGTTCATATCCCAAGCCGTAGTCAGGTCTATCGCATCCTCTCCGAGGTCGTCCGAGTCGTCTTCGAGATCGTCCTCGTCCTCTGATACTTCAGCGTCCTCGGACAAGTTAATTTCGCGAGTGCGCTTTTTGCGTTCCGGGGCCTTCTGCTTCGGTTTGTTTTTCATCGTAGAACTGCCGCGGAACGTGAAGCCCTCGAACCTCTCCTCATCACTGGAACCCATGGCTTCGTCACTGTCCAACTCGCTGTCATCGTCACTGCCGACCTCACCAATCCTCCACCGGTGTCCTTCGCCATCGCTACCAGCATTCGAGTCCATTTCCGACGCCTCATCGTCTCCAGTGCGACGGCGCTTGCTGTAATCCGGGCCGTCCGAGTCGTCGGCATCTCGAGCATTGTGTCGCTTGCGTTTGAAAGGTTCGTCCTCCTTGCCTAGACGGGTGCGCTTGACTCCCAGTTTTCCAGGATTTTCGCTCTCTGCGATCGCAAATGCATTTAGGTAGTTTCCGGACTTCTTGTTCTTGGGTGCGGGCTTCTTCGATTTCTGCAAGGACTGGTCCCGGTCTTTGGGACCGCGCATTTGCGTTTGCCTGCGAGGCATGATGGGCGTGTGTCGCAGCTCCTGAGCTGTATTTTATGTAAATGATAATCTATTCAGAGAAATCCCAGGAAATAAAATAAAGGAAAGAATGACTTGAATGGCGACGACGCACCGCAAGAAGTTGTCAAGATGCAGCCGTTGATTTTTTTACTTTTCCGATGCGGACCACGAAAAATGTTCTTGGCGGGGCGGAGCTACTCCTCTCTAGCGCCGCCCAGAAAGAGCCTTCCTATCGACTCTTCCCCGAACATCTTGTCCAACGCTCCGTCTTGTTACCTCCGCAACCCACCGACCGTCAATTGCCTCCCTGCCTGCCCACCATGTTCAAGCCCTCGCAGCCCATGTTGGCGCGCTTGCGCCTGACCACCAAACAGGTCCTTGGTGGCTACTACAAGGGTAACCGGACCGGATCGATGGGTTACTTTGCGAAGAACGGGTCATATGTGATCGATTGGAAAAAAGTCCGCACTTTCGTTGTGCCTGAGAATTTGGATCAGTTTAAGGTGGGATTATACCTTCTATGATGTTCAATTGACTTTTACCTTGGGATTGAAAGACTAATACGGATATGTATGATATAGTTGACCCCCTTCGTGACCAAGCGTATGCCTCCCACGAAATCCAAGTACACGAAAGAAGTCGAGAAGCGCGGAAGGATCGTTACCCTTGAACGGGCTTTCAGCGGAAAGGACTATCTCGATATGTGGGCCTCGGACAACGGTCAGGAAGTTCTGGAACAGGAGCGTCTGGACTCTGAGGCCGCAACGGAACAGTCATCGACTACTCAGCCTGCGCGTCAATAATCGGCATCGCAGTCGTTGCAGTCCTCCAGAGGGAAAGACATTCGGATTTTTCGGACATGATGAGGCATATCATACATACCCCCTTCGTCCATGCACAGTTTGGCGGTTACATCAGGCATGAAATGACGCGGCGCCGGAGTTGAGTCGATGCTGTTCTGATAGTGTTGCTCTTTGGGTAGCGATCACTGAATTTGATCGGCTCTGCATGCTTTATTTGCCGGTCTGGCTTGTGTGGACTGTATTCTATGTACAGTAGCTGTGGGATTTGATGTTGAGGGCACAGTTTTATACAGGGCTACCTTGGTATCAAGCGGTTCAGAAGACACGGCGTGTAGCTTGGGTCTTACCTTGCTTGGTACATGTATTGGTTCGCGGCGCATCTCTGGGTTTTTTATTGCATATTAGCAAATGGTTTAGATTTCACCAATTACAGATTTCATGAGGTTCGGGAATATTGGTATAATCCGATCTAGTCTTGCAATGCGGTCTGCATTGGGATTTAAGGTTATTTCCCTGCAGTTTGGATCGTGAAGAGACGCTTTTAAGTTAGAGTTGGTGATACGAGCTGGGATATACATGAGATCCAGCCCTAGTATTACTAGAAGCCTTCTAGACTAGTAGAACGCTACCTTTCGAATACCTAAAGCATAAAAATATATGCTATGCAGCTTACTATCCATCACTAAGGACACTACATACTGTAAAGGGGCATTGTAGGTGCAGATCTAATATCACGCAGTCTTCAGTTTTCGGGCCTCATGGCCATTGTTACTTTATACTTCATGTTTTTGTCATCCTCAACTTTGCTACTCGTATATTAGTCCTTGAGCTGGTGTTAAAATCTGTAAAGCAGTTAACCCCTCTATATGACTGTAGGTAGTAGTATCGGAATGACATGATACAAATCATTAGTATGTAGCTTAATTCCAAGGCACAGTCGATGAGGGGCTGTAGTAGTTACTATATATATATAAAGTGTTGCGACGGGTACTAGTAGTAGTACTAGCTGGCACCCAGCTACAGTGAGATGGAATGAAAATCTATCGCTTATAGGTCATAGACACATTCTATATAGCGACAAGAGAATAGACAGCCTCTAGGAAGGTACTCTCAGTCCTCAGCATGCAGATGAAGAGTTCCAGCATCGTCTAGATAATTAGAGCCATCAGACCATTATTAAGCGTGATATGGGCGGCGTGGCGACAAGGTGAGTGGCAATAAGGGTATTCGGTGCGAAACGGTGCGTGGCCGTAGAAGCAATCAGCGGCGATCCCGGACTGCCTGCAGGACGAGACAGCAAAGAGAGCTGCCATGCTCAATCCATCCTCCACACACCTCCGCTTTACTGCGTGTTTAGGCTGTTCATCCGTGGGCTGCGGCATGGAGACGCTTGACTAATGCTGTTCATCTCTACAGTGACCATCACATTTGTCCGCCCGAGTCTTGTCGACAGACTTTAATCTCAGCGTGATCGTCTAAACGAAGCTATGTTCCAGTCATTTACGGGGAACTCCCGCCGTCCACGGCAGGTTAACCTCGGGGGCCGCAATACGAACCCTTTCGCCGCATACCCCTCTGGTCGACAAAATCCTCACGGCGCAGGCCCTCAGAATACTCTTGCGATTGCCCAACAGGAACGGCTTGCGAGACAGCAGGAAAGAGAGCGGTTGACGGCGAGCCGACTCGTCCAACGGACATGGAGGGGTTATCGGAGCCGGAAGATAACGCGCAGGACGTGGCGCAACGAGTGGGATACCACGGAGAAGAAGCAGGGCAAAGATCATGTTCCCTCCTTTGAGATCCTCGCCCAACAGCCTGATGTTGTTCTGCAACCATCCCTCCGATACGGAACAGCTGCGGACTGCTTATCGCAGCTTCGTTTGCTGGTCCAGTTCCTGGAACCGTGGGACAGTGGGGATATTGCCCGGCTGGTATACTTCTCCGAGGCATTTCAGAGGACATTGCATGAAGTACCCTCGATTGCGACCGAGGGGGAATGGACCACGCCGCTGAAGAAACTGGCGAGTTTGACTCTCCGTGTCTTGCGGTCAGTGACGTCGCCAACGGTACCGGTTTTCGCGGTTCAACGTCTCCTTCAGCTACTCGTCTTTCTCACGGGGCTGATACCGAAGCACATGGCACGACTGGCCAAAGAATACTACTCGGTTATGGTGATTCTCACAACAGACTTTGAATCAATATCTACGAGGTATAAGCTGTCCAGGGATAGCCTTACTGAGAGTGTGCTTGCTTTGCTTCGACCTATCACATCTGAGACTCTTACGGCCTACGAGTGGTTTGCGAAAATCTATCTAACCATCCCCAACCTCCCGGAGTATATTGGAAGTCTGGATGGATTGGCAAACAATATCAATTATAAATTGCTGACCTCCGCCTTGGGGCCGTTGCAAACGTTGTTCGGAGACCGACCTAAGAGCGCAGAAGATGTAGATGCCCGTCTTTGGCTGCTTGCTTATTTTATATTCTTTCACCGTTGCGCTCTGGGAGGCCAGACAGGTCGTCCGGCTCCAGAACCAGGTTTTGTGAAGGTGGTATCGGAGCTGCTGAACTCTACCGCCGTGCATATATCTCGGCGCTTAGAGTCGGAAGAGTCTAATGACTACGACGAGGCGCCTGAACAAACGCCACTGCACCCGTTCATCAAGGAGCAGCTAGTTAGCCTTGTGAATCAGAGTAATATTACGGGGCTTCTTTCTCAGCTACACACTACACATCTCTCTCAGGGTGAGCTGGCAAACGCTCAATCGGATGCATCTAAAGAAGCCAAGATTCTTGCAACATACGCTCTGACGCTGCTGAGAGTATTCCCTCGCCGGGGTGATGACATTCGGATGTGGTTGTATTTGGGATCGGCGACTTCGAGTGACCAGCTGACAGGCCAGGAAGGCTCAAGAATACCCGCGATCAAATACTTTTGGCAAGCATCAAAGGCTAGCAGAATATTTGCTGCCATTAGTCAAGATTCGACGAAAGTGTTGCCTCTGCTGAAACCGGCCGAGGAATCGCAGGGTACTCGGTCCCCGGAGATATCCCAAGTCGAAAGGGATGAAGAATGGACGATCATACTTCTATTCCTCGAGCTCTATACTTTCGTTTTGAAAGTTATGGATGACGAGGAGTTCTTTTCCAGCGAGTCTTCTTTCACCGCCTCCTCGAACACAAGAGTTTCCTGGACCAAGGAGAGCGCCCTTCCACTGAAAGACATCAAAGATATGACAATATTTCTCAAGAACCTAGGTTTCACATTGTATTGGAACTCAGCAGATCTGAGCGAAAAAGAAGCGACTCAAGACACTGGGGGCATTCGAAGCTACTTTAGCTCATCTGCAGCGCCACCGGACGCTATTGCAAGCGTGAGGGACATTGAAATGAAGAACAAAGAGAAAGGCCTCCCCGGCGTCACGGGAATTCCGCTGGACTACTTCAAGGGTCTAGTCACTGGCCTCTTGCGGATGATCCATGAGCGTGATTCAAGGCGGAAATTCCTTCCAGACGGGCATTGGTTGATGACAAGCCGCTTCGACATGGAAGGCTTCATCCCTGCCGTTGTAGCAGAAGAGGAGAATAGGCACCAGCTGCAAGATGAGGATGAAGAGGAGGAACAGGATGATCTAATGAGCGATGCCTACTTCGAGCCTTCCCCAGGCCTGATCGGTACCGGCCGCGCTCAACTGACACGTCGCATCGAGGCACTGAGACGTCGCCAACAACAGGCTGCTCGCCGGAAGCAGCTGGAGGCTGTGGCCCCGAGGATGGAGATTCTCCGCAACATGCCTTTCTTCATACCTTTCCCGACGAGAGTCCAGATCTTCCGCGAATTCATCTATCGGGATCAAATGCGTCGAAGACAGGGGTATATCGACCCAGATGCCTGGCGCATGTCTGTGGCGCAAGCCTCAATGGGCCGTCTGATCGATGGGCGTCCTGCTGTGCAAGATATACTGAGCCGGCACCATGCCAATATCAGGCGCGAGAGCATCTTCAAAGACGCATTCGATGAGTTCTACGAGTTGGGGGATGGGTTGAAGGAGCCCATTCAGATCACGTTCATTGACAAGTTTAATACAACCGAAGCTGGTATAGATGGTGGTGGTGTGACCAAAGAGTTCCTCACGAGCGTGACTAGTGAAGCCTTTAAATCGACAAGTGATCTAAATCTATTTGAAGAGAACGATCAGCACCTGCTCTATCCGAACCCGGCTGCGGTTGAGCAGCGACGAGAGCTTCTGAGACAGCTCGGCTTTGTCGAGAACACTGCAGAATGGAACGAGAACGTCCGTGATCTACTTAGGCGCTATGAATTCCTAGGCCGTATCATTGGAAAGTGTCTATATGAGGGCATCTTGGTGGATGTCAACTTTGCCCCGTTCTTCCTGCTGAAGTGGGCTTTGACGGGCGGCACGGGTTCGGCCCAGCGCGAGACAGCCTACCGCGCCAACCTGAACGATCTGAAGGATCTGGACCAGGGGCTATACCAAGGATTGGTAAGTGAACAGTGGTGTTCTTGAAATCGTGTGCCAGCTGCTAACCGATGCTGCAGTTGCAACTGAAGAACTATCCGGGCGATGTGGAGGACTTCTCGTTGAACTTCACCGTCACCGACACGATACCGCTTCCCGACGGGGGTAACCGTACGACTACCCGAGACTTGAAAAGCCATGGGTCAGACATACCTGTTACGAATCAGAACCGGTTGGTTTATATCTCTTACATTGCTCGCTACCGGCTTCAAGTCCAGCCTGCTCTGCAGACCAACGCTTTCCTCCAGGGCCTGGGACAAATCATCCAGCCGTCGTGGCTGTCGATGTTCAACCAGACGGAGCTGCAGACGCTTGTGAGTGGCGATTCAGGAGACATTGATGTAGCCGACTTGCGACGCAACACGCTTTACGGAGGAGTATACACGATCGGGGACGACAAAGAAGAGCATCCCACCGTCAAGCTGTTCTGGGAAGTGATGGAGAAGATGTCCAACGAAGAAAGACAGAAAGTGCTTCGATTTGTGACATCGACCCCGCGGGCTCCTTTATTGGGTTTCAGCCATCTCAATCCTCGATTCAGCATTCGAGACTCGAGCGAGGATCAAGAACGACTCCCCAGTACAAGCACCTGCGTGAATCTTCTCAAGCTGCCCCGGTATACCAACGCCAATATCCTCCGGGAGAAGCTTTTGTATGCGGTCAATTCCGGAGCTGGATTTGATCTGAGCTGAAGAGGGTGGAGATTTTGCATGACCCGGATCGGTCGATGCAATTATACATGCAGCGCATTTAGTGAATAATCATGAGTAGCATAGCTGAGGCGTCCTGGTGATCCATGTGTCCTGTTTTTTCTGTGGTCGTTGCTGTGGTTGTTGATTACGCGTTTCATTGTGTGTCTATTTTTCCGAGGATGAGTGCTATTTCTAGCTCGAGTCCTGGTATCTACTACACTTGCTTTCGTCTCGGGGCTTTGTTCATATTGCGAGGGGTAGCTTCGACCAACCAGATAGATAGCTTTCATCAATACTTGTTTCGAGACTGGTTCGCTTTGTTAGGGATTCTTTGTTGATTGAAGGCCCGACCTCTGCAGACACACTGTGGCTGCTGTTCCAAGCTCCCGTGTCAATGAAACCATGAATGGATGGTGAAAGAATGACATGGATGGATGATGGCGATATTATTGATTGACTGCCTGATGGTGGCCTAGTCTCGTTTTAATGCCTGAGGCACATGTAACTTAAAGATCCTTCAATGTGTTAGTTTGGTTTTTTTCCTTTTTTTTTTTTTTGCCGCTCGAGTTTAAAGCCCGAAAAGGAACCCACCATTTCCGTGAAGCACCGTTCAAGCGGCGAGGACCATAGACTATTTAGGTTTAGCGCCACCTGCCGACCCAAAGACAGCAAAAGAAAATTTTATCGTTTTGAGTTTTTTTCAGATAAAAAAAAAAAAAAAAGGCAGGCAGAATTTCAGTCCGTCAGTCACAGTCAGAAAAGAAGGTCTTTTTCGGGGCGATTTTCATTCTTCGCCGTCTCTTCTCTTCCTCCTCCATCCGCTCTTCTTCCTTCTTTCTTCCTTCCCCAAAAAAATCCATAAAACCCTTCTCTGCTGTCTATCCCCAGCATCCTTTTCTCTTCTTCCTCCTTTTTCATATCTCCCTTTTTCGAAAACTCCTCGAAAAAAACCTCCTAAAAAAACGGGAAAAAAGAACAAAAAAACCAAAGTAATTATCCCCTCCCCTTCGTCCATCAGAATTTCGTTGTTCCGTGTTGGGGCCCTACTGTGACTTTTTCCCACTGCCTCCGAAAAGTTGTGCGGTGTGTGTGTGTGTGGGCGCGCGTGTTTTGTGCGTGCATCTGGAAGTTTTCCCTCAACCGCATATTCTTCATTCCTCGTGATCGTCTTTTCGCTTCACTTTCCCATCCTCCTTTCATATCAGCAGCCGTTGTCTTGACGGTCTTTCTCGGTGTCTAAATTGAGGTTGTACTTTTGTTGCGTGGATCATCATTACTCCTCCACCATCCCCTCCTCTCTCTGTCGACCTTCCCTTGCCTGGCTCTATCACGGTGATAGTGTGACCGCCTGGGAAGGAAATCCCCGTCTCCATCAGACAAGCCCACACTGCCTCTGTGTTTTATCTTATCCCCTTGCTCATCTCCCGCTGTCATCATTTGTCTCTGCTTCATTGTCTTGCGATTGTTCTCGTTCATTGTTGCTTGAGAGCTTTGTTCCAATCCTCCAGTTGGTCGCCTGTTACAGCTTGTCCCCCTCCCCCTCCTCACACACTCTCTCGTATCTTCATCATCGAACACTGTGCTGACATCTTTTTTTCCTTCTTGTCCAACAGTAACACCACAAAAATGTCTGCCGACGTCTCTACCACCCCCGCCGCCGAGAACGTCAACGGCGCCGCTGAGGCCAGCCCTGCTCCTGCTGCTGCTGCCCCCAGTGCCACCACCCCCGAGGTCACTGCCGTTGAGAACTCTACTCCGGCTCCCGCTGCCAACCAGCCTCACTCGGCTTCCCTCTATGTCGGTGAACTCGACCCCTCGGTGACCGAGGCCATGCTCTACGAGCTCTTCTCTTCCATCGGCCAGGTTGCCTCCATCCGTGTCTGCCGTGATGCCGTCACCAGACGCTCTCTTGGATACGCCTACGTTAACTACAACAACACCGCCGATGGTGAGCGTGCTCTGGAAGACCTCAACTACACTCTGATCAAGGGCAAGCCCTGCCGTATCATGTGGTCCCAGCGTGACCCCGCTCTCCGCAAGACTGGCCAGGGCAACGTCTTCATCAAGAACCTGGACAGCGCCATTGACAACAAGGCTCTCCACGACACCTTCGCTGCCTTCGGCAACATCCTCAGCTGCAAGGTCGCTCAGGATGAGTTCGGCAACTCCAAGGGATACGGTTTCGTCCACTACGAGACTGCTGAGGCTGCCAACAACGCCATCAAGCACGTCAACGGCATGCTGTTGAACGACAAGAAGGTCTTCGTCGGCCACCACATCTCCAAGAAGGACCGCCAGAGCAAGTTCGAGGAGATGAAGGCCAACTTCACCAACGTCTACATCAAGAACCTCGACTCTGAGATCGATGACGATGAGTTCCGCAAGATGTTCGAGAAGTTCGGTGAGATCACCTCCGCCACCCTCAGCCGTGACCAGGAGGGCAAGAGCCGTGGCTTCGGTTTTGTCAACTTCTCTACCCACGAGAGCGCGCAGGCCGCCGTCGAGGAGATGAACGACAAGGAGATCCGCAGCCAGAAGCTCTACGTCGGTCGTGCCCAGAAGAAGCACGAGCGTGAGGAGGAGCTGCGCAAGCAGTACGAGGCTGCCCGCCTGGAGAAGGCTTCCAAGTACCAGGGTGTCAACCTCTACGTGAAGAACCTGACCGATGACATTGATGATGAGAAGCTCCGTGAGCTCTTCGGACCTTACGGCACCATCACCTCTGCCAAGGTTATGCGCGACACCAACGTCGAGCGCGACCAGTCTCCCGACTCTGCTGGTAAGGAGAAGGAGGCTGACAAGGAGAACGACAAGGAGGCCACCCCTGAGGCTGAGAAGGCTGAGAAGGCCGAGGAGAAGCCCAGCGAGTCCTCCGAGGAGAAGGACAAGGAGGCCAAGAAGTCTGACAAGAAGCCCTTCGGTAAGAGCAAGGGTTTCGGTTTCGTCTGCTTCAGCAGCCCCGATGAGGCTTCCAAGGCCGTTACCGAGATGAACCAGAGAATGGTCAACGGCAAGCCCCTCTACGTTGCCCTTGCCCAGCGCAAGGATGTCCGCCGCAGCCAGCTCGAGGCTAGCATCCAGGCTCGCAACACCATCAGACAGCAGCAGGCCGCCGCTGCCGCTGGTATGCCCCAGCCTTACATGCAGCCCGCTGTCTTCTACGGCCCCGGCCAGCAGGGCTTCATCCCTGGTGGTCAGCGCGGCATGGCCTTCCCCCCTCAGCCCGGTATGGTGATGGGTATCCCCGGTGGACGCCCCGGCCAGTACCCCGGTCCCTTCCCCGGCCAGCAGGGTGGTCGCGGCATGGGCCCCAACCAGCAGATTCCCCCCAACTTTGCTCAGGGTATCCCCATGGGCATGCAGGGCCCTGGTGGCATCCCTAACGGCATGGGATACCCCCAGATGGCTCAGGTGCAGTTCGGACGCGGCGCTGGTGGCCGTGGTCAGGTCCCCGGAATGCCCATGGGTCAGGGTATGCGTGGCGGTCCCGGTTACGGTCAGGGCCGTGGTGCTCCTGTTCAGCAGGGTCAGATGCGCCCTGGCCAGGGTGGTCGCGGACAGAACGCTGCTGCGCCCGCTGGTCCTCAGGAGGGTGCCGCTGGTGGTGTTAACGCTCAGACTCTGGGTGCCGCTCCCCCGGCCCAGCAGAAGCAGATGCTCGGCGAGGCTCTCTACCCCAAGATCCAGGCCCAGCAGCCTGAGCTGGCTGGTAAGATCACTGGTATGCTTCTGGAGATGGACAACACCGAGTTGCTCAGCCTGTGAGTTTTTTTCCCTTCTGCTCCATTTGACTGTCAGTTCTTGTTGCTAATATATTATTGTAGGCTTGAGGACGAGGAAGCCCTGCGCGCCAAGGTCGATGAGGCCCTTAGCGTTTACGATGAGTACATGAAGAACAAGGGCACCGAGTCCGAGGCTCCTGCCGCTGAGGCTGCCAAGCCCGAGGCGGAGAAGGAGGCCTCGACCGAGGAGAACAAGGCGTAAATCCGCGTCTCATCTCCTGCACCGGTGGTTTGATTTCAGCAGTCTGCCATGTCGGACCTTTTTGACTCCCACCTATTTTTGATGACCTCTTTTACCTCTTTTACTCGAATTAACGATTTCACCTCTTATTTTCCTCCTATCCGACACCTCCTTTCCATTTTACCCACCCCCTAACCTTTCCACTTTTTTTTTTTTTTTTTTTTTTTAACACCTCTCTTCTCTTTCCCTCCTGGTCCTGATATCCCTCGGTTCCCAAAAGTTCTTTGTTAGTGGTGTTATCGGTCCATGATTAGCGAGCGACATCACCTTGACCGGATTTCCCGTCTCTTTTCCTTTCTCCTACTTCCTCTTGAAGGGCGCTTTGAGGGTTCTTTCCCTGTCAATGTTATAGTGCACGTGATACAAGAGGGCGCTGGGCAAAGGAAGGCGGGCCGATTCTGGGAACGGAGATGAAAAGTTGTTCGGATGCCATGGTTCTCTTATTTCATGTCACGAGAGGGAGGAAGTTGTGACGTCTTTTCTCTTCCTATCCCCGCCATACTACCTACCTCGTATCCTACGATATGACACGAGTGTAATATAGACTTATGACTTCCTCACGGGATCTTTCTCACGTATTCTACGTAATATGTGGACCTCCGTTTCTATTTTGTAGACGTAACTATTTGTATTTACACGGTTCCTGTACCTCATAATATCCACTATCATACATCCTCCCCTGCCCATATATACTCAAAACATCATGTTGTAGTATACTCAACGACCCCTCAAAAAGAAGGATACTGCTGCCCAAACATATCCGCCAGATCATCAAAGTTACTCCCTTCCAGCAGATCCACAATCCCGAAATCAAACTCTCCCACCGCATCTCCATTATTATCATTCGTAGTACTAACCCCCTCCGCAGAGAACAAACGATCTTCGTGAGACAAGTGTACATGGCTACTAGTGTTAGTAGGTTCATGCAGGCCAGATGTTGTTGCAACAGTAGCAGTAGCAGGGGTTCTCCTTCCTGCCCGTCCTCTTGCATATTCTTCATTCAAGTTGGTCGTGGATAGCGAGTTAATGGGAGTGAAGAAGGTAGTCTGGTGAGGATCTACTACTACTTTTCGTCGTTTGTTAGGTGATGATGATGGATCACCTGCGGTGGTGGTATTTTCATGGATAGTCCGAGATAGAAGGGAAAGCGCCCTGTGGCAGTGCTTGGCTGCGTCCCATTGCGTGGACATGGTGTGCAGAATTGTGAGACATTTGGTAATTTCTCTGGTTTACGGTTGTTAGTGGGGTGGGTTGGTAGGTAGGTTGGGCGGGTGTGGGGTGCATGCAGGTTAGGGGGGTTTTGTGAGACAATTGTGCAGGAAGAAGATCGGGGGAGGGTAACGTACTGAGCTCCCTTGGACAGGACGTATTGGCGGAGTTGGCATGCAAATGCAAGGACGAGACCTGACATCCAGGCAGCAGAGAGGAAACCGGGCCAGAAGAATGATTGACCGCTTTCTTGTTGCGTCGTTAACGCGGAGATGATCTCCCTTGCGGCATTGATGCAAGTTTGAAGTCCGGAGCAGAATTCGGGGGTAGAAGGGCTGAGGGAGAGGGAGGGGCGGTTGATGAGGAGGATGAGATGTTGGTAAAGAACAGTGAAGAAGGGGGCGAAGTTGAATGCGGCGGTGGTTGTTGCTGCTGGGGAGGATGATGGGGGTTGGTCGGTGGATGACTGTTGTGGTTGTGGTTGTTGTTGTTGGCCTTGAAGTGTCTCGATGGAGAGATTGTTCCACCATTTATGGACGTCTGTGATGAGGAATAGAACGGAGCTACGTGGGACGGAGCGCACAGTAATAGATTTGTGGAAGAGCTCGAGGGCTCGTCCTGTCAGGGTGCCGGACTCGACGTAGCTTGCAAAGGCAAGTTCGCGGCGGTTTTGCTGGGCTTCTTCGGCTGAGGAGCTGCTGTGGGCTGAGAAGGCATGCGGTGAGGTGTTTTCAAGGTGTTGGTTGCTTGTGAGCTGGGAGCGGTGTTCCCTTTGCTCAGCATACGACGTAGACCGGACGAAATGGGATCTATTGCACATTCCTGGTATATGGATTTCAGGCGCATTGGGTGAACAGACGTCGATATCCGAGTCTTGCACACCGAGGGGCAGCCCAAGTGCCTGGCTTAGGTACCGATCAATAGCGTAGGCACACCAAAAGATCCTCTTGCGCAACTGTCTGTCGTGGGTTGTGAGCTCCTTGTATCGGTACGGACAGCGATGGAGACCAGCGTGCAGCATGGAACGCAGCATGCAGCCACCTACGGTGGAGGCTGTCCGGAGGGACATCCTTGCAAGCAGATATAGTTGGCAAGCAAGAAGTGCCTGCAAGGACAACATATCATGTTTACTAGTCAGCGTCCCAAGGAGAGAATGCATGCTGCTGGGCGATTCAATCCGAGACTCCAGCGGGAGATTGATCTCCGGATGGACAGAATTGGCCAAATTGAAGATACACTGGAAGATTGTTGTCCAGCAAACATGTCGGTGATCGGCCATCGCTTCGTTACGGGCTGGCTCCTGGCGATCTTCTGAATAGAGTCCCTCCATGGCCTGTAAAAAAGTAGGGCCATGTAGGAAAGGGAACAAAGGATGCCAAACTTTGAAGTACACCATCATGAGTTCCCGAGCTGTATCAAGCGGGGGAGCGTTCCCCAAGACCGCTGCCACTGCGGAATCATATGCCCATCGGCACGGAAACTGGTCATCCTGCAGTGCAACCGGGGACGTCTTATGCGAGGCATCACTGCCTACCAAGGTATCCTCGGGCTGGGGGAAGTCTTGAGCAGGCGATGAACCACTCGGATCTAGACTTTCGGAGAAAGCCCGTCGGACGGTATTGATGAAGTAGACGCCACTGGAGCTACCGACAAATTGGCTCTCATCCTTGGAATGCGCAGTCAGGGAACCAATCTCGGATGGGCCATTGGTAAGGTCCGGAGGCTCCATTCTCGTGGGATCATGATGCTGCCGTCGCGGATAAGGAGAGAGCATGGAAGAGAAGTTGGCGTTGAAGTCAAGGATCTCGGATTGAACTGCGAGACGCAAATCCGGGTGCCTGCTTAGTCATGGATGGAGCACAGATGGGGCACCACACACCATCAACATTTCTGATGCTATGAATATCAATCCCTGGATATTGATTTTCTCTAGGAGGGCCTGCTATCATAAAGGCGTATGACCCACTTCTGGTCTCTCAACCGTCAGAGGGTGAGTTGACTCTTATGATGTGGATGTCTAATGCTGACCAGCCTATACTGCTTGCTGAAATTATTGGCAAGAAGTGAGCACCCTGTTCCACGGCATAAATGCCTAGAGGATATGTACCAGATTGGAAGATAGACCTGTGTATCGTGTTTGGATATGACTGTGACATGACCTTGGTGCTACTAACTGGAGGTGACCGCACACTAGAAGCAGGGAAAGGCAGGAGTTATCTAGCTGTAGCTTATTATGAAACAAGGCTGTTTCTCGAGGATATGATTCCTATCAGAACTTATGAAGCAAGACTAGAGGACATTGCAGTCTGACTATGAAACCTTCTCGATGCTATGCTTGACAGGAAAATAATCGCATCTACACCACGTCTTTCCCAGTATCGTCACACAGGACAAGAAACCCGGGCAAAATGTCAAGCCAAAAACGCCAGTTGCCGTATGTTTGCTTACGATGAAGCCAACTGCTGTTCAATTTCTTTGCAAACTGCATCCACAACTCCCTGAGTATTCGCCGAGCCCCCGAGATCCGGTGTCAAAATCCCAGCAGCGCACACCTTCTCGACACAATCCATCAACTTCTTGGCAGCATCTTTCTCACCCAACCAAGCTAGCATCTCTGCAGCGGACCAGAAGGTGGCCACCGGGTTGGCCACGCCCTTTCCCATGATATCAAAAGCGCTTCCATGGACCGGCTCGAACAGCGAGGGATTCTTGCGGGTAGGGTCAAGGTTGCTGGATGGTGCCACGCCGATGGAACCAGCCAAGCCAGCTGCCAGGTCAGACAGAATGTCCATATGCAGATTGGTTCCCACAATAGTATCCAACGACTCCGGTTTCGAAATCATGCGGAGGGTCATGGCGTCCACCAACATCTTGTCCCAGGTGACGTCCGGGAAGTCTTTCGCAACCTCCTCAGCGACCTCGTCCCAAAGGACCATTCCATGGCGCATGGCGTTACTTTTGGTGACGACGGTCAGGTGGCGACGCGGTCTGGAGCGCGCTGTTTCAAATGCAAAGCGCATAATTCTTTCGACACCAACTCGTGTGAAGATCGCCACCTCTGTCGCAGCTTCCCATGGCTGACCCGTGTGGCTGCGTCCGCCTTGGCCACAATACTCCCCCTCGGAATTCTCTCGCACAAGGACCCAATCAATGCCGTTCACAGCTGTGGTCAGAGGTGACTTGGTTCCGGGAAAAGTGCGCACAGGACGGACGTTGGCATATAGTTGCAATGGACTGCGAAGTGCTAATAGCAGGCCCCATAAGGAGACATGATCGGGTACGTCTAGGATTAGTTAGTGTGACTGTTTGTCGTGTCAGGATCGAATATTCATACCTGGATGTCCCACAGAGCCAAACAAGCCTGCGTCGAATTGTCGCAGAGTGTCCAAGTAACCTTCAGATACATACCGACCATGTTGCTTGTAGTATTCAGTGCCCCATGGGAGATGCGTGAATTCAATGTTGAATGTATTTAACGTCTGAGCGAGCTTGTTAATCACTTCAATGGTCGCTCGCACTACTTCCTCGCCAATGCCGTCACCCGGGATGGATGCGATACGATAAGTAGTTGTCTCTGTAGTCATTGTGTCTTTGCAAGCCCAAAACACGATAGTAGGAGCTGGAGTGAGTAACGAATCTCTGACTATCAATACTCGTTTGATCCCCGCATCTTGATGCTCTATATACTTCCCCGCTCCGGCTATTACTCAGGCTGAAGGTTTGTCCTGAGCATGTCGCCATAGTTTCGCCGCACGCGACTGTATTCATGCCTCGTAATTTCACGTTTTGATATACACTATTAGCGAGTAGTTTATTTTCGTTGGCTTATGCAAATGGAGCTAGTATGATATGGAGGCAGTGATGGATACTGATGTGCTTATATAATCAAGACTATACCGAATCAGTGGCTACCGCACAGGCCGGCTTCCTAGCCTGGTCTCCATATGCCGTTCTGCGATGGACTGGCTACTATGGATGCCACAACCACCAACGCGTATAATGTATAGATGCTGAGTAGATAATAGGGTGTGCAGAGCAGGGTGATTGTTGATCCCTCAAGGACAGGCACAGGCACTGCTCACAGAGGAAGCCACGCGTCGGCTAAGCGTTCAGCCGTAAGAGGTCTCCACCGTCCCTGCGCTTATCCCGAAGCGGCAGCCACGATCGACCCGAGTTGCTTAGCCTTTCTATGGCGGCAATCCGCTGCTCCATAACGCTTTTCCTCGAGCGCCCTCTTAATCCTGCCCTCTGGCCGATACTACGTTGATCCCCGAGCGGAGCCGGTCAATCTACTGCATACTTTACTGCGTCACTCCTCGTTCAAACTATTAACCGGTCAACAATGGCGCCTGCAAAGCCGAACAAAGTGTCTCGCATTACAGTGGCTTGTAATTCCTGCCGGTTTCGGAAACAGAAGGTGAGATTATACCTGATCCTCGTGATTCTTCCCATCTAACAGTCTATGTGTTTCTAGTGCAGTGGGAATAAGTAAGTAGGAGGTCCCTCGTTCTTACTTCAGACTTTTACTCATGCAATCCAATTTGCAAGGCCAATTTGTACTCAATGCGACCAGCACAATCGGCCGTGCGACTGGCCCGAACAGTTGAAACGGTAAGCTACGCCAACTGCTGAAATTTGAAGTGTATCAACCTTATACCTCTTAGTGGCCCGGCAAAAGGTTATATAGAAGCCTTGGAGCATCGTCTCCATGAAACAGAAAGTCTGCTTCTGAATCTACTCGCCCAAATCCCAGATTCTCAGCTCTCTGCTTCGGTTCAGGGACGCCAAGATCGTTCAAGCAGGCATAGGAATAGCGGCAGTCCGCCACAAACGTACTCATCATCATCTTCCCGCCTCGGAAAGCGAGGCACCGACTATTGGAAGAGATTTCCTCTACACACTGTCCAGGACATCCGTGACTGGCAGAATGATTGTTTGAGCAATGATGGAGATGGTTCGACACGACACTCTTCGGGACCTGAAGCCGTTAAGCGTCCTTCTGCCTCACAGTCTGAATACCAACCGGAGACTGTATCTCCAAAAGACCAGATGCCTGAGTTTCAAGGCTATCGCGACATGCCTACGCTACCACGGATACATCAGATCGAGATACCAAACAGCCCGATAGATGCCGGTTCATCGCCGGCCAAAGTTGCATATGGCAGTGGATTCGATGGTGAGGCCAGAGAGAATCGTCCACGGATGGATCCTGTTTTCGAAGCAATACAGTATCAGCGCGCTCGAGCAGAAGCGGTCCATGAGTTCCCTGGTATGCAGAAACCGAGTTTGTGGCGAGGTGCACCTTCTGTGAGCTTTCAACAACAATTTCTTTGGTAGTCCATTAGACAATTGATATATGGGGCATGCAAGTACTATTTTATTGATTATAAACTTGGTCGGTCGCTGGGACGCCGCAACGTTATATCTCCCGCGTGGTTTACTTACAAATAATTGCTTATTTTATCATGGAGGAATCCTTGAGTCTACTTTGCTAAAGGAGGAACTATATGCTGTATGTACAATGGCCTAATCGTATGCTATTTCTCTACAATGACCAAACGAGTACTATATCATGAGCCAAATCTTCAAGCTGTGCGCCACAAGCATTCGATTATAATACCGCATTACAAAAGTGAGCCAAGAACCTCGTGCTATGTTTCCCTAATCGGGAAGGTATGCACCCATCCGCTCCGTCTACCAAACAGAAACCCATACCAGCCGCAGCATTCTTTCCATCAAAAGTCTTCCAGCCAAACACTTCAGAGTTGATCGTTAACCTGTAGAATTATGCTCTACATATTAGCTCAATTCCCGGATCCTACAGAGTACCTCAAACCATGCACATCTTACATCGCCATGACGCCATCACCATCCCATCATATAGCATGAAGTATATTCGCCTCCGATCATACAAAGAACCATTATATCACTCACTCAATCATGTTAACAAGACTGCATATTTGTGGATCCGTACAAATTGAATTTTGATCTTACCATACAACATGATACTCTATAGCTCATGATCTCATCATAACGCTTCTTCGAACCTACGTTATTCAGTACTACTGATGTACTTGGTTATTTAAACTACCCTCTTTTTCTTCCTCGTTCCATTCCATCCCATCTTCAATCTTATCTCACTTGCCTTCCATACCTTACAAACGAAGCATCACCCCCAAATTAACCAACCACCAAACAACAAACCCAATAATTCCCCCTTCCGTCGAGAAGCATCAACAAAATGCCCTCCAAACCAATCGCCTCCCCACCCCTCCAACCAAAGAAAGTCCACGGCGCTGTCCGCGACGACCTCCCCGTCGACGACTACGAGAATGCATGGGCCCAACAGGAGGAAGAAGAGGACGAAGAACAAAAAGAGAGAAGTGGTAATATCGCCTACAACGCACCGAATGTCGCTGCCGCGAGGAGGATGAATACCGGTACTGCGCCGAATCCTGCTGAGGGGACACATAAGGGGACGACGGGGTCGGTTAATAGGTCGAAGACGGGACATTGATCTCTCTTCTTTCTCTTTTCTCTTTCTCCATCAATTATCTATTGTATTGATGGTGTATACGTGTATTATGTGTATGAGGTTTTTGTTTAAGGAATGAGTAGTGTGTATATCATGAATCTAGTTTTGAATTTCCTTTATCCAACCAACCAGTCATCAACATCAACGTTATATACAACAATCACAATCTATAAACAACCATGCAAGATGTGTGAAGCACGAAGCACAAAAGTGGTATAATAAATTTACAGCATAGGCTTCAGATCAGCAGAAACCTTGAAAGGAGCAGCAGTCTTGCTGCGGATCTCCTCGACGGTCACGCCCTCGGCGTACTCGGCAAGAGTCAGACCCTCGGTGGGGCTGACTTCAAAGACGGCCAGATCAGTGATGATCTTCCACACGCAGCGGGGGCCGGTCAGGGGGAAGCTGCACTCGGGGAGAATCTTGGGGTTGCCCTTCTTGTCGGTGTGTTCCTGTTTCATTGTTAATGGACATTCGACGTTGTGGATGTAAGTAAAGGATTGTGACTTACCATGGTGACGACGACCTTGGTCTTCTCGGGGTTGGAAACGAGGTCCATGGCTCCACCCATACCCTTGACCTTACCGGGAAGCATGAAGTTGGCGAGATCTGAAGATTAGATATTAGTATTGTTCATTATAACTTTGTGGTGTGAAGGGAAATGAGCTTACCTCCGTACTGGCTGACCTGGAGAGCACCAAGCATGGTCAGGTCAATGCGGCCAGAGCGGATCATACCGAAACTCTCGTGGGAACCGAAAACAGAAGCACCGCGACCCAGGGTGACGGTCTCCTTGCCGGGGTTGATCAAGTCGGGGTCCTCCTCACCGGGCTTGGGGTAGCCACCCAGACCCAGGATACCGTTCTCGGCCTGGAGGACGACCTCCACACCCTCCTCTACGTAGGAAGGAGCAATCAGGGGCATACCGATACCAAGGTTGACGTACATGCCGTCCTTGAATTCCTTGGCGGCACGCTTGACGATACGTTCACGACGGGCAGTGGCATCACCGGAACCTATAACATCGACATTGTTAGCGGATCTGCGCTATAAAACCTGGGACTTGACTTTGGTGACTGACCAGCCTGGAGCATCTCGTTGGGGTCCTTGGCGAAAGTGAGCTTCTCGATCTTCTTCTCGCCGGTGCTCTGGATGACCTTGTTGACGTAGATGCCCTGGAGGTGGATACTCTCGGGGTCAATCTCGCCAACTTCGACGATGTGATCGGCCTCGACGATGGTGTACTTGGCGTTCTTGGCCATGGCCTCGTTGAAGTTGTTCATGGACTTGCGGAACTGGCAGTTACCCAGCTTGTCGGCCTTGTGGACCTTAACCAGGGCGTAGTCACCGAAAATCGATTCTTCCAGGATGTATTTCTTTCCGTTGAATTCGCGTTCTTCCTTGGGGGCGTTCTTGATAGCGACGCTACCGTCCTTGTTGTAACGCACGGGGAGTTCACCAGATTGCACTTTTCAGCGTTAACTGTTAGTTGACTTCAGGGATTGAATAATAGCCATTGAAGTAAGCATACCAATTGTTCCGTAAGCAGCAGGGGTATAGAAGGCAGGGACACCAGCGGCACCAGCGGCACACTTTTCCGCAATGGTACCCTGGGGGGTCAATTCCAGAGAGAGGTCACCAGTGAGATACATTTTCTCGAAGACCTTGTTTTCACCGATAAAAGAGGCAATCATCTTGCTGATCTGCTTGCTTTCCAGCAGCTGGCCTATTATCATTATCCGTTAGACCGATTACGAACTGAGTAGTCGTTCAATTGCAATGGAGTAGACCTACCGAGACCAACACCGGGCATACCAGCATTGTTGGAGACGACAGTCAGATCCTTGATGTCCGGGCGGTCACGCACGGCATCAATCAAGGTAGTAGGGACACCAGCGAAACCGAAACCACCGACAAGAAGGGTCGAAGAACCCTTCATATCCTTGATCGCTTCCTGAGCGGACGGGCATAGTTTATCGATTGCGCGCTTGGCAGTTGAGACGGAGAAATTCCGCCGCCAGATGGGGCGGAACACCGCAGGAACAGGCCGCGACATGGTTGTCGACCAGCCTTGACAAAAGAATTGAGATCTGCGGAGGGAGTCAAAACCTGGGGAAAGAAAGAAAGAAGAGAAAGAGAGAAGGACGGACAAGGCCAGCGATAAAAAGAAGCTCAGCCTAGGCCAGACCGGCTCTGCAGCATCGCGTAGCTCGCCGTTCGGCTAGTGAGCATGATGGCGCAGCCGACAAAAGCGATTATCCGCCGCCGACTTCCAGCATCGCTTTGCCGCCTTCCGAAGCCGACCCCACTGTCTCACCGCTGGGGTCGTATTGCCTCGTACGCCTGTGGGGGGGAGAAACGTTCTGCCTGCGGGGTGTCCGCGCGCCCCCTGTTGAACTCACCCCGGGTCTTCCCCTCAAAAGCGCTATCAAGGCACGCGATCGGACCGGAATGGCCTTGTCAAACGTGCTCCGAATCCACCGGTATCCCCCAATGCACGGATTGTTTCGTAGTTACTTTCTGCTTGTCAGTCAGTTAATTCAGGGTCCCCCGGCGGCGATGATTGATTAGATAATCGCCCAATTGGGAGATCCCGTCACAACGACGGCGTATTTTACGATTCCGACAGCGGGACTGGCATCGGCAAGACAAATCGGGTGAACTCGCCGATGTTCCTGGCCAGCCTTGACTCTGCCGACTTTCCCTCCGACTCGGGAGATCTTGTGGGGTCTCGATCTGGGGTAGCACATTCCCTGCTTCACAACAATATTTTTTGGGTTCTACATTATGAGGGTAAAGATGGACTACTCTGGCCACTCAAGATCAAAAGCATAATTATTTCGCATTCTGGTCATTCTCGATACATGCTACCGCTAAGAGAATCGGGAAACCGACAACCACGTGACCATATCCCCCTAAACCATTCTTGGCCACCAAGATAAAGACTCCATCAAAACCGATTAAAGTGGTGATCAAAAATCGTCCTTACTTGTGAAGTTTCCTGATTGACTGGAAGAATTGGCCAATTCACTGCTTCCAAATCGGAGATAAGGATTGTATCACAGCAGTCGGTCAATTCTTGCACATAGTTGTAATTCTCAGGCCTTTCGGCAATCATTTCGTTGTAGATCCACCGGATGGTACCGGCTGAACTGACTTTACAGTTCCACCACTCCAAGGTCACCGCCTTAGCATTATACATCTGCGTGTTCGGTGTCCGGGCATATTTCTGCAGTCCGACAAGAAATTTCTCGGCCGCAGTGGCATTTGCAGCAGTCATCAGGTAGTACTTTCGCATGATGGGTTCCAGCATCCCGTCGACTACGTGCTCTTGAAGGTGAACGTAGTACGGCATGATTTAGACTTGGTTAGGATTCAATTTTGTCCGTTATGAGTAGATAGAGTTCCTCTTCAGTAATTCTGAGAGAGGTAAGCTAACTCTATAGAAACGAACAAAGGACTTGATTAGATTTATGATCTTGCAAACTAGACGACAGGATTATTATACTCCTTTATATGCGTAGGCGCATACTGAAATATCTGGTCTTTGTGGAATGTCCCCAATGCTGCGTAGGCCGGAACCTAGGGCATTTGCAGCGGATCGGAATATCCCACAGATATCAGTATAACGATGCAAGATGTTTGGATTGTCATTCTTTGCAATCTGCGAAACGATAAGTCATGTACTACAATACATCTGGGTAATCTTTGTTTAGGTTCGGAACTAGTGGCTGTAAGTAACACGATGGTTACGGATAGTCTCTTGTAGACATGCCAATATGCGCAATGACTATTAATAGTGGTTTTATGCCTTGTCAGTTTTGGCGCTCTTGTGCATTATTGCTATAAGGAGAGAGCCGGACCACTGCTATTTCGCAGTCTGTCTGAATAATTATGCAATAGGGCGTATTATCTAGGTTTATTAGTAGAATTTACCATGTTTCGAGTTTTTCTTATGCATTTGTTTTTGGTTGTGTTGTATGCTGAGTGCAAAGTGTTATTCGATGCTTCTTTCAGCCCAGCTTTGCACAACTCCCTGAGCTGTGGGTTCATACTCCTTTATCTTCACGTCATCACCGACGAGGTAGGTGTTTGCTTGGCTAAACACCAAAGGAGGGTCTTTTTTGGAGACAAGAATATCTCTCCATTTCAGAGCTTCGTCGTCAACAATTGATAGATTCTCATAGAAGCGGCGGCAGTTGGAGACGTCAGCAGTGCAACGATAGATATGAAGTTTTAGGAGCATGCGACCCAGTGATGGTTTGCCATGAGAGATTACGCGCGATCGGTCAACTTTGACCGTCAAGCTATTCTTCTCCACATCCTTTGTAACTGTATAGAGGTCGCCACTGTCGCGAAAGAGATGTCGAAAGATGGCATAGTGTGCCTAGATACAAGTCAGCTATAGACTTACTCGACTATGTGCTTGTTCCAATATCTGTCGATCGGTAAGCAATACCTTCAAACACTCTTATTTTTTACTTTGGTCGTAGGATCGTAATTCTCGAGGCCCCGAAGCCCATCAACACCCAGCTGAAGATACATGTTGTAGGCGACTGTAATTCACTGTCTTAGCTCCTGTCACCTCGACAATGTGACTTACTGTCGTCAGGCTTGATCTGCTCAAGTATCTTACTCGCCGATGAAGATACTGATGCTAGAAAATTAAGGGCTTCTCCAGATATATCAGGTGTGAATTTCTGGTCACCGGATCCCTAGAGAAATGAGAAGAATTCAACCAGTAAACAGGCAGATTCTCACGAAGTAATTGCCGATATTGGATAAAAATCTAGCAGCATAGTCTAGGAACTCGTCTAACAACAGAATGCCGACTCCAGTTTTGGTAGCAAGTTGTTCCCAGTTCCCTTCACAGGTATTGTAGAGGTCCATAATGAAGTCGAAAATGCCATTAGCTTCTGGTGAGACTTGACGGAGGATAATTCTCGTGCCATCCTAGGCAGTCCTTAAATACAAGACGTTAGAAATCATTGCTGCGCGTTCGCGAATGGAGACGTGTAGTACCTCGCCATATGATGAGCATAGAGCTTTTCCTGTGGGCTCAACCTGTCAAATGCGGCCGCCACCGACAATTGGTATATCTGAGGTTTCGTCGTGGTTGAAATTGGGATTCAGTTGACTTCGTAGCTCGAGAAAAGACAATAATGGACCAGGTTGTTTCGTCGTCAAATGTTTATGGCCCCGCACATGTGATTTCGCGCGACAATCTATGACATCCTGATAAGAAGCCGCATTCAGTTGGCTGTTGCACATTATAATAGCAGCGTGAGATTCACGGCACACATAACGTTGCTATTATCAAGCTGTGCAAGCAATGTACTACATCAGTGCTCACTAAATTTCTATCGTCATAGACTACGGTTGGTCCCGGACCCGTGTGTCTATGTGTTTTGTCCATTGTGGGATGGCACGCAAACGGTCCTGTTTCTGATATCCTGGGAGGAGTGGTAACCACTGAATTTCCATATCACGCATAGTAATTTTAGATGATTTTCCTATCAGACCTTGTGCTGTACCACATGTAACGTTCACAGAAGTCGAGGGATTGAAGGCATGATGAAGGCATACGCGGAACCCCACATTTCTTGCGGGGCTGCCCCCATGCATCTGTCGGCAATTCCAGGCACCTCCGCTCTATTAACATACACCCATGGCTCATTCCGAAGCCGAGCTTAAACGGCTTGCTCTCCAGTACTCAACGCGGATATCATATACAGCATTAACTGACTTTAGCTTGTGACCTTACACACTTCACATCTCCCCTTACCATGTCAGCATCCTCATTTGCGCAGTTATGTCGTATCACTCGTCCGCGGATCTCCATCTCCCCTATTGTATCTCGAAGATACATCGGGTCCGTCAGTGCAATTGACTCGGGAATCTTCCGGACATTATTCGGAACTGAAGAAATTCGCAAAGTATTTGATGATGAAGCGTACATCAAGCGGTGTATGGACGCTGAAGCCGCCCTCGCAAGAGCGCAATCACGCTGTGATGTGATCCCATCACAGATCGGTGAGATGGTAACTCGGAAGCTCCGCGAATCGAAGCTGGACATGGAACGGCTCCGATATGAGACAGAAATTGTCGGTTACCCTATTCTTCCTTTGGTTCGTCAGCTATCTGCAATATGCGGAGACGAGGCTGGAAAGTACGTGCATTGGGGGGCAACAACCCAGGATATCATGGACCTTGCGAGTGTGCTGCAAATGAAAGAGGGTTTAGATATTGTTGAGCACCACCTCAAAAAGGTTATCAGTACGCTGCGTGGACTATCTGTCAAGTACAAGGACACACCAATGGCTGGCCGTACGCACCTTCAACATGCCCTTCCTGTTACCTTTGGGTACAAGTGTGCGGTATGGCTATCCGGTTTTCAGCGTCATCTGGAGCGCCTAGAGCAGCTGAAGGACCGCTGCTTGTTGGTTCAGTTTGGTGGAGCAGCTGGATCAATGGCATCCTTGGGGACTGGGGATGATGGACTACGAGTGCGCAAAGCTTTGGCAGAGGAGTTGGGTCTTACGGATCCTCCCATCACCTGGCATGTTGCTCGGGACGGAATAGCGGAGATAACTAATTTCCTGGCGTTGATGGGTGGATCAATGGGCAAACTAGCCCTAGACATCATCATCATGTCCTCCAACGAGCTGGGCGAGGTATCTGAGCCATTTGTGCCGCACCGCGGTGCCTCCTCTACCATGCCCCAGAAGCGCAATCCCATATCGAGCGAAGTTATTTTGGCGGCATCGAAAATCCTTCGATCAAACGCTGGGCTGGTTCTTGACGGCATGGTCGCTGACTTTGAGCGTGCCTCAGGTCCTTGGCACCTAGAGTGGGTAGCTATCCCGGAAAGCTTTGTCATTGCGGTCGGAGCGCTATCCCAGACACAATTTGCTCTATCTGGCTTGTGTGTCCACAGCCAGAAGATGCTAGAGAATCTTCACTCCACTAAGGGATTGATTGTGGCAGAGGCAGTGATGATGGGGCTGGCACCACATGTGGGACGGCAACAGGCGCATGACACCGTCTACGAGGCTTGCCGGGAGAGCATCGAGGCGAACCAGTCACTGCTTGAGTGCTTGATGAAAAAGACTGAAGTGACCTCAAAAATGAGCGAAGAGCGTCTGAGCCAGCTGTATGACCCTGTCAATTACTTGGGTGCGTCGACGAGAATGGTGGAAGATGTTCTTGCTGTCGATTAGGGATTCAAGATATATGCATTCCTCCCTGGGCCATACTCTTAGCATAGTAATACGAACTAAATGATAGATACCTATGGCTATGCCCCATCTCTGCCAAGTTCAAATAAGCTTATATGGCAGTGTCCCATAACCCCAGATGCCATCGAGGAATGGCTCCACATTCGCGGAGCCGGTAGCCCCGCATTGGGGGGAGTGGACTGTGGGGAAGGGGTCAGTGAGGATAGTCAGTACTCTTGGGTTATCTATGAAACCTGGTACACTTTCAGATCTCCTTCGAACTGCTTCCACCTCGCTGTTACCCATGTGGGTCTTTTCTCATGCGCCATGGATACTCGCACATCATCAGCTAGCCCCGACTATGCTGTCTTGCTCCACATACTCCATCTTTCTAGACGTCGACAGCTATCATGGGATCATGAGGGGCCTATCCAACCCTCAGGTTATGCATTGACGTATGTCTCAATTATGTTAATCAGCTGTTCTTGCCATCTTATACTTAAGGGCGTCTTATGCTGTTATATCCATACACTCTCAATTACACATGTCTTAATCCATCCATCCCTTGTTTGAACTCCATAGACTTTCCGGATATCACATAGTTTATCCATCATGCCAGCATCCACAGCCAACCAGCGAAGGCCCATCAAAGACCTGAGGAAAGTGTTCCATTACACAGACACCATGACGCGGAAGCCTACCCGCGACAATGATCCATACGAATACATGGCTGGATTTGGGAACCGCTTTCAGTCAGAAGTCATCCCAGGGACCTTGCCAGCCGGCCAAAACAACCCACAAGAGCCGCGGTTTGGTCTGTACACTGAAGGCCTCACGTACTCGGCCTTCACAGCACCCAGAAATGCCAACTTTAGCACTTATATGTACCGGGTGAGACCGGCAGCTGCACACAGTATGGATCCCATTCGTTCTTCAAAGCAAGCAAATGTCCCTGACGTTGTGAAGATGGCTACAGGAACGACTGCGAGCACAAATCAGATATCGAAAACTGCTTCCTCACACTTAATCCCAAAGTGACAACGTTTGCTGGTCAAGCTGAATGGGCACCGTTCCATCTGCCCAAAGAAGATGAGAGACTTGACTTTGTAGATGGCTTGCACACTCTGGGAGGAAGTGGAGACCCAAATCTGCGAGAAGGCATTGCACTCTATGTCTTCATGATCAACGCAGACATGGACCACCGAGCATACTGTAATGCGGACGGCGACTTTCTGATCGTGGCTCAGCTGGGAATTCTCGACTTACAGACCGAGATGGGGATGCTGTTCCTGCAACCCGGCGAAGTCTGTGTCATACCCCGCGGAGTACGCTTCACTATCCGCTTGGGCCCCGAGCATAATGTTGCCCGCGGGTACATCGTCGAGATATGGGGTTCTCGTTGGGAGTTACCTGATTTAGGACCCTTAGGTGGTCATGGATTAGCGAACCCACGAGACTTTCTTCATCCCGTGGCCCATATTGACGAGAACCTCCACGAGGACTGGGAAATCGTCAACAAGGCAAATGGTCAATATAGCGTCATAGAGCAGGGTCACAGCCCATTCGATTTAGTGGCATGGCATGGGAATGTCATACCCTACAAGGTATGCAACGATTATTCTGTGATGTAGACAAACACGATACTGACAGTCCTCTACAGTACGACCTGACCAAATTCGCCTCTCAAAATGCAACATCCATCGACCACACGGACCCGTCTGTGAATTGCGTATTGACTGCCCCGTCTAAAGACCCAGTAACGCCATTAGCCGACTTTCTATGGTTTGGACCACGATGGGATGTGGCGTCCAACACGTTCCGTCCTCCGTATTTTCACCGCAACTCGGCTACCGAGTTTCTTGCGTGTCTGTATGGAAGCGGACTCGGACGTTCTGAAGAATTCCTGCCCGGAGGAGGTAGTATCGAGGTCAGCCATACGCCACACGGCAACTTCAGCGATGACTATGTGCATGAAATGCGCAACCAGGTGAACGATCCTCGGAGGATCTTAGAGAGTAAGACAATGGCATTAAACATCATTTGGAACAGGTAACTGACATTGTAGATCAAATGACCATTATGGTCGAAAGTAGCCGGTCGTTTCTGTTCACCGAATATGCACGGACTGGTTGTGGGACATTCAAAGCTCAAGGTCCAGATCCCAAAGTGTGGGATGCTTTACCTGTAGGTATTCAGGTCCGCACGATGGTTGAAGCCGAGCTGATGATCTATGTAGGACAAATTCTCCGCATACCCAAACATCAAGGAGATTCTCAGTCAAGTCAAGGCTGATAAAGAAGCATTGAAGAAGCAGCTGGAAGCGTACTATGATGATAAAACTCTGGCGGAAATGGCTCGAGGACAACGAGAAAGCTTAGTTAGGTAAATCAAGGTGTGCGTATATCTGCAATGCTGAGACAGTCAGCTCTGAATCTTCATCTTGGGAGGCGCTACCGGCAGCTGGCTGGCGTTTCGCGCGCAGGGCGCCAGACAGCAAGACCAGCTTCCCGGACGGAGAAGGGAAGCGGCGGTACGAAGTGGTATCGCAGAGATATTGGGAGACAATGCGAAGGAGGAATTTGGGGCAATGAAAATCCGGACGAGAGCCATCCCATGAAGAATAATTGATTGTATATGTAAAAATGTTATACAGTTTAAAAAAGATGTCTCGTCTCGTTCAGCCTTGGGAAATCTCAGGCAGATCGATCGGGATAAAGCTCAGCCTCGCCCTCAACCCCGCCCACTCTTGCCCAAAGTGACGGTCATTCCAACAATATGCGGCCAGCAAAACTATCGTCTTCCATTGTAGCCTCTTACTATGTCAAGGGTCTGATCATTGTACAGCCCATCCTCCTTCCCTGTTATCTCTACCTTTTTATATCCACTATACTTCTCCCCGCTTGTGCTCTGTGGTCTGGCAGCCATCCGCCGTACAGATGATGCCCACAAGTCCATCGAAACGCGACATGCGCGCTCACCCCCATCAGAACCGCAAAGTACCTCCACGCCACGACGAATACAACGTCGGGTGGATATGCGTCTTGCCTATCGAGATGGCAGTTGCGAAACTGATGTTGGATGAAATACATCCACCGTTGCCTATGCCGCCAAACGATCCCAATACATATATCCTTGGAAGGGTTGGAGATCACAACGTCGTGATTGCTTGTTTACCAGCTGGCACGTATGGCTCTACGACATCTGTAGCGCTAGAGAGGCAGGTATCCTCTAGTTTTCCGGCCATCCGCTTTTATCTTTCAGTCGGAATCGGTGGTGGCATACCAAGCAGCAAAGCAGACATTCGATTAGGCGATGTTGTAGTGAGCCAGCCGATAGGCAAATCTGGAGGGTTGATCAGGTACGATTTGGGTAAAGTATTGAGCTGGGACGAATCTTCACATCAAGTCCCTGAGTTTCTGTCAACTGCTCTAGCTGCCCTCCAAGTGAATCACAACCTGTCAGGGCGTATGGGGGGTCACGTCGCCAGTTACCTTTCCGATATGCAGGAGAAACTTCCTCCTGCCGCCGCTGAAAAGTTCGCGCGGCCAGAAGAGGACTTTCTGTTCCAACCTGAATATGAACATATCGGATTCGATTCGTGTGCGGATTGCGATCGATCCAAATTAATTTTACGACGTGATCGAGAGCACGAAGAGCCTGTTATTCACTATGGATCCATTGCATCTGGACCTCAGGTGATGAAAAACGGCCAACTTCGAGACCGAATTGGTCAGGAGCTGGGAGTACTTTGTTTTGAGCTAGAAGCCGCAGGTCTCCTGGATAACCTTCCATGTCTGGCCATTCGAGGCATATCTGACTATGCCGACTCTCACAAAAACACAGCATGGCAAGGATATGCAGCAGCTGCGGCAGCGGCCTATGCAAAGGAGCTTCTTTTGGTGGTTCCAGCCCTAGAGAAAAAAATACACACTGGTAAGATTTTTCGAATCAACTTAAAATCTGTCTGGAATGCGCTCCTAAATTCCCTATACACGTGTAGCATCCTTCTCCGTTCGTGCGATGTCCCCGTCAAACCAAGCAAGAAGCACCGATGCAAGTGGATACAGCAATCCAACCCCGGGATGGAGTCGACAGAAGGAAAGTACCTTCAATGCACCGCCAACAGATTCCGGATACGCTTCTACTACCCACCAGAAGGTTCTGCGCGGAGAAGAATACCGTACAGAATATGTTCACGATGTTCAAAGCATAGTGTCTGGTGAGGAGAGATTCTCTTCACCTCCGGCGGCAGCTAGCCCGAGAAAAGCAGAAGACTATAGCGAAGACACCGAATCTATCTACACAGCTAGGTCTGGCATTTCCCCTTCGGATAAGGAGAGCTATATTTCCGAATTGGTGAATGATTTGTTCAGAAAAGTCCAGTATGATCAAGATGCCCAAAATCTTCCGGAAAGAATCCACGGCATTCTTCCTCAACTTCTGAAAGCTTTTGCTATGAGATTTGGTCAATTTGGCTCGACTCAGATACACAGGGATATCATGGTATTCATCCGTCGACATAGAGAGTTCGTCCTTCCCCAAGACTTGGTCATTGCCTTCATGTAGATGCTGATAAAGTATCCTGACAGTGAAATTGCGAATGGGTTGAGAGTAAAATACTTAGAAGATCAGACTGAAACCCATGTGTCAAGACAAGACGACACCAAAATGGAATTAGGCGACCTCATGGATCTCTGGGATCAAAATCTAGAGGATGCAGATGATGATCTTGCCATCCCACAATTCGACAGCGGGGCAGAGAATTCAGACAGTGACGAAGATATACTGATTGAAGACGATGAGAATCTCCCTGAATATGCGACCTATAGGAAGTTAATCACCGGCAGCCCAGTGTATGAATGGCTACTTAGAAGTCTTCGGAGGAAACTTCAGTTGCACCCAGCAGAGCCAAATGTTCAAGATGCTATTCGCGACCGAATCCTGAAGACCCTCCCGTCATCCCGAAGAGTCAGTCGATATGACCAGCCAACAGTATACCAGGTAGTATACCTTCTCAAATGGGATCCCGTATCTTTCATCGCAGAGCAGGAGTACGATATAAGTAAAGAAGGCTTCCTTGGGAAGATAATCACGATTACAGGGACTAGTCAGGATGCTCAAGCAATGACTTGCTTGCAATACCTCCATCAGACATGGCATTCATATGGTGCCAATATCCTTCAGCTAGTCGAAGCTGCACTGGTTGATGAGCGCGGCTATGAACACAGATGTACGCTTTCCCCCTATTGGCACCCGCGGGCGCTTATCATGTCTATAGGTACCCTCCCAGATAATACACAGCTCGCAGCTTGGGCAAATGAAAAGGAGTTTCTCGTTGAAGTCACTGGGATAGAGGGTTCAATTGCAGAGATTGGAGAGCAACTTGCCTGGCTAGGCTCTGTTCTCCGTTGCTCTCCCCACGACTCCAGGATATCGTACTGCACACCATTCGTCAGCAACACTAGCGTTGAAGAAGCATCAATCCCGACTTCACAAACACCAACTCTCACACGAGTATCATGCACTATTGATTTCAAAGTTGACGATCAGGAGCAAGCGAATTCCCCGCCTTCCCTGGGACAATGCTGGCACGACTTGTTCCGTTACCCGACAGTGGCGATGGGCTTCCCAATACCATACCGCTCCAGAGAACAAACTGGCCTTGAAATCCCGCTCAATATCTTGGCGGGTCTAGCCCAAGCAGAGCAAGTGGACATCTTTAGTGATAAACTATTTATCAAAGGATTTTCTAGCTTATTGATCCCGACAAAGTACATTCGGGATCAGGATCAGATGATATGGCACCTACGATATAACGTTCATGGAGATCGCATTTCGTATCTGGATGGCATTGAGGCTCATGTCGGACACATCACACTGGCCGATTTGGAGTCCAGCCGGCATATCCTTGGTTGGTGTTCAGACGCAAAATGCTATGCCGGTACGTCATAGCATGATTATTGCTTGTAACAAAAGGGTTTCACCACCTGACTTGTCACTAGGAACGGCGGATGCCAGTTATTCAATCAATCGGTCCTGGTTGAGGCCACCATCCTCTCGCTGCAGCTTAAACAACACTTTTATCGCGGCAGGTAGATTAATTACAGGGGGTGATCCAGCTATATATGGCAACAAAGACTTACCGTATCGACTAATTCGGGACGAGTACATTGAAAAGCTGTCGTGGATTGCCAGGCAATACGTGGTAATGTGGGATGCGGGAGGAAAACGAGGGTGGTTGGTGAATGGGGCCTGCGCTCTATTGCACCTTCTTATTGCCTCGCTCCATTTCAACAGGACTGGTCCACTCGGCTTTGCATTCCACTTAACTCCTACCGATATCAAAGTCCCAGAGAACACAATCACTCCCAGCTCTGCAATGGAGGTTCTGTTGAACCCTGATAACCTATGTCTGACACTGTACCACGCGAAACAGAGCGAACCAAATGAGGCAACTTTACCGACTGTACAGATTAAAGACAGGGTCGATCGTTTGTATAGCATGCTTGAGAAGATCATGGATCATCAAGCAGAGATCATGGGGACAGAGGGCGCAGCGTCTCGCAAAATGGCCCGGGGAATTCTGGAAGGGTGGGATTTCAAGGATTTGGCGACCCAGGAAGACCCGTTGTATCCTCGGTTTTGTAAATTGGGAACTAGAGGAAAGAGCTGGGTTGAGTTAACCAGAGATGTTCGTGCGGCAGTGCTGTTTGGGACGGGGTTTGGTGAGATCCTTCGCCCGGTTGATAACGGCCAACTATGCCCATATTGGAGCAGAATGCCAGAAGGAAAGTCCTACCTTGCAGTCAGTGGGTATGATCTTGCAAACATCATCGATCGGTTCGGAAATCCACATAGTAGCCCGGTCCGGCTGACCCGCAATTTGATATGGTGCAATTGCCTAGGCAATGGTCCTCCAGCTTGCAAATGCATTGGATGCCCGGAACAGACAGTTCATTCCGAACTGGCACAAGTCGTCTTGCCCTCGCACTTTAGGAAGCGAATACCGAAGCACAATGCCGTTAGACCAAGCGGTTGGAGCCATGGCGCGATATTATTTGGCTACAACAGAGACTTGCGATGGACCTGGAATGACACTGGCTTCCCTGAACAAGAAGATGTCTTGTCGTGTTCAGATGATGATTCGGGGTCCGACTCAGACGACGACTTCCACGACTCAGGACTTGGAACAATCTTGGCTCCTTCTGCCACTGCCAATGGTCCCGGGCGATTGCCTTTGTCAAGGTCCCCGCCTGAAGGAATTACTCACGAGGACTACGAGGTAGGCATTGTGTGTGCACTGTCTAAAGAACTTCTTGCCGTCCGCGCTTTGTTCGATTCACCCCATCCTGACCTCGAAAAAGACCGAAATGATCCTAACTGCTATTGTCTCGGACGGATGAAAGGATTCAATGTGGTTGCTGCCGGCCTTCCACACGATGATTATGGCACGAATTCCGCCACTAATGTTGCTTCTCATCTGATCCGAACTTTCCCGCGTCTCAAGTTCTGTCTGGTCTTTGGAATCGGAGGCGGAGTGCCTTCGGCAGCCCGCGATATACGTCTTGGTGATGTTGTCGTCGGTACCGGCGTGATCCAAGGCGATATGGGGAAATGGATCCAAAACTCTGAGTTTAAGATGACAGCACAGAAGCAACAACCACCGCCCTATCTACGAGCAGTCATTACGAAAATCCGGTCTAATGGCTTCATTTCCTTCGAGTCCGCTTCAAACCCGCTTCTTGACGATCTTAGTTTGATTGCCTCAATGAAACCGGAATACTCATACCCAGGCGCAGGCAAAGACATGCTATTCGACCCAGGTGATGTGCACGTTGAGACGGAACCAACTTGTGACAACTGCATCGGCAGTCGACGGCCGAGGACTCGACAGCATGACGGCCCAAACGTTTTCTACGGCCTCATCGCATCTGGTAACCAACTCGTTCGAGATGCAAGATACCGAGACCGCCTGGGCCAGGAAAATGTGATCTGTGTTGAGATGGAGGCGGCAGGAGTCATGAGAACCACCACCGACTGCCTCGTTATTCGGGGAATATGCGATTATGCCGACTCACATAAGAACGATCAATGGCAGGAATATGCCGCTGCCACGGCGGCTGCTTACGCCAAATTTTTCCTGTCTCATATGCGCGAAGGCGTCCACGAATTTGCCGTCAGAGTTCCATCACGCTTGGAAGCGCCAACGGGGCCAGTACACTTGCAGAAGCAGAAGCGGGCTGCACCCTGTGCTGAATATGACCAGCATATGGTGCTCAAAAGATCTCGATGGCAATGAGCTGTACTCCGGTGCTGACTGAAGTCAATCTAAAATAGCCCCAAATGTCGCCATATCCAGGGAACAATCATAAGCGATAATGCTAGTATACTACGGTTCTTCCTATTTCAAGAGCAGCGAGGCTAAAAATTGACTCGATATGTACATTTGTAGGTTGGGGCTTCCTATAGAGACTTTTATCTTAAAGGGGAGTGTTTTCTTTGAACCTCCGTTTCGACGCGTTGCTGGTCATTCAAAGCCTTTATCGGCAGCCATTTGGTAAATCCAAATACAGACCTGGTACAAACTTTCAAACTATTATTAGCCCTCTTAGCTTAAGGGGTTTTGTCCCGCCTATGGTATAAAACAGACCATATCGGTTCATTGTCATCAGATGTAGTGGAGACACTCCGCTACACCTGTTCGAGTGATTGACCCAGTTAGCGGCATCATACTCGGCAAAGCTGATGTATGATCGGGGCCATCTTTGACATAAGAATAGGCCTGTGACATCCTATTAGACACATCATGACAAGATCAATATAAGCTAAGTAGGAGAGTCTCTCACATATAGTTGTTGACATCATTATTACGATAAAGGTGCTTCTTGACCCACGCAATCATCTGGATAGCCTCCTGCATTTTAATAGCAGGGCTATGGCCTATTTTGCACTCAATCAGTGCCTTGAGCTTCCCCGGAAGCATTTTCTGACTTATTCTGAAGTTGGCCGTTTGTCACTACTATACTAACGTGTTTCCCTCTGCCCCCCTCTACATCCGGAATGCAGTAAAGCAGGTCGTAGCAGAGCGGCACTCATTTCGGGGTCCAGGGTATAGTGTAGTAATAATCTAGATAAGCAGTACAATCCTACCCATTGAGACTAGTCTCATCCAAACTCTTTAGCGGGCTTTTCCCATATCGCAGGCCTTAAGGCCTTTCAGTACTTCCCGTTTTCCTACTAAGCTTGAATACTGCTGGACCTCTGCACAGCTAGATAAGATACTGTGAACCGTGCAAGATCTGGTCCGAACCTAGCAGCATCAGAGTTGAAATGGGCTTATAGTAGATGGGATTATGGTACGGAACAGAAGGACTTGTTCATGGGTAATGCGAGGTCTGAGTCTTCGCATTGGTGCAATGCTTTTTTTATAACATTTGTTGACTCTGCCGGTGCTCTATTGGTGTATTGTCTCGGGAATAGAGTCGAAGTCTTTCGAGTTGTTTGTCTTAGTGTATGGAGGGCTCGCGTTTTGCGAAGGCAAAGCATCTAGTGGAGTACCTGCATATGGTGCATTTTCCAGTATTTTTAACTCCAATATTGTTATAAAATATCATGATATCAGTATGTTGGGTTAGAATTGTGGCTATCTGTCCTTGAGACCCTGAAGGAGGTCTTGAGGGAAGGAAGATCAGCAGAAGGCTTTATATAAGGCCACGCAGGCGCCAGAGGATCTGCTGAAGTTCCTGGTTATGATGGATGTTCTAGCCTATATGAAGGACTCCAGTGAAGCAGGCAAGCAGTGATGCCGTAAGAACTTCACTAGTTCTTAACCGCTTCATCAACTTGAAAAGTCGTTTGGGAAGAGCCAATGAATGAGTCTACTTGGGGGTACTGAATGTGAACTTTGACACCACAGAGTCTTTGAAGATAACTCTTCCACCAAGAGTATCTCATTAAGATGCTTCATGGACCCTTAGCAACGTTCATAAGAAGCCTTCCAACTGACAGTGCAATACGGGCGATTACCCCAGGATTTTCCAGATGCGATGACTAACAGTAATCGCGTACCTCTCATTGGCTGCACTGTGTATCAATCTGGTATCCGTATGGCTGCCCCACGGCTCCGGCAGTTCGGCACCCACGCCTTACCCGATCGGGGCTAAGTCAGGCCGGGGCTGCAAGTAGCCGGATATGTTTGCGATGCTCTCCCCTCACATCTCTGTTCTTTTTCTTCGTCTAAGAAAAGGTGAGGATTGCCCACATCATGTCCCGCCAAAGATTGACTATTTGAGCCATCTCATATACCAAATCTAAAGAAATACCATCATGGTATTGCGAAAGTGTACCATATGCGATCGACGTTTCAAGAAAACGGAGCATTTCAAGCGCCACGAACGCTCACGTAAGTCAACCGACCTGCATATTGTTGCATCCTACTGACGTCTAGTAGATACTAAAGAGAAGCCCTATGAATGTAATGTCTGTCATAAGCGTTTCTCACGAAGGTATTAAGCTGTGGACTATCTTCACCCCTTGAACAAATCACACTGTATCTTGCTAACATAATTGCAGTGATGTCCTAAGTCGCCATGCTAGGGGACACAACCAACCAGCTGCCAATGCGGCGGTTAGACCAGGTGCTGGTCTTCCTGCCACACCGACCAATCAGGCCCCAGCTGATCGGTCGTCAACAATGACAGCGGATACTCAGAACTACGTCCTTGGTATCGGTGCGGAGAGTGCTCGCCCGCTCCAGCATGGTTCGTCGGCACCTCATAATTCGGCATTTTCTGCGGCTCTCGATCAGCAGTCGACTTCCTTGGACTTCCTTGCCAATGTCTCGGCTCATCAGCCTCGCACCGAACCAATAGCCAATCAAGTCATGGCAAGTGAGCATCAAGAGTATCTTGGCTGGAATGATGTGCCTGTTCCGGACCAACAATGCTACAGAGGCACTATGCTTGATCCATTGCATAACGACATACTGCAATTCTGGCTGGAACCGCAGGGAGACTCGATCTCACAGCAAGGATCAATAGATCTTGGGGGAAATTCTAATCTCGGCATGTTAGGAGGAGCTGTTGCTTCCTCAGAATCAAGACCATCTATTGGTAGCATGAGCTTGAGCTCTGGAGGCAGTATTCCAATTGAACGGTTTGCCCGTGTTCAGCGCTATTGGCTTGCTCCATCCAACAACACTGGGCGGCTCATGAACAGCTTATGGCACGATATAGCCTACAGCGAAGAGGACAATGTCTTTGCTCTTAGGCCAACCCACTCTTCCAGCGGCCCGTCAGGTTACATGCAGGGGTCGAGGTATGGCGTCGATGAAGAATGCAGGCAGCGTCTTTATACAATCTTCAGTCAGAGCCGAGGTCAATTTCAGATGCGTTCGTCTGAGAGTACCGCAGTGTCACCTTTTACCCAACCACCGCGCAACAACTCCAATTTTCCTCCTGCGGAAATCCTAGATATGGCACTAGATCTATTCTTCCGCGACTTCCACCCACTGGTGCCGTTTATCCATGTCCCAACATTTTCTGCGAAAGATGCGCGTCCATCCTTGCTCTATGCCATGTGTCTGATTGGCATGGTCCTGTTGGGAACCAAAGGCACGTTAAACTTTGTCGTCAACAACTTCTCGGTATGACCAAAGCCTGTTTGCAGTGTGCCTTGCTAATTTTTCGTAGTCGATGCTCGAGAGTGTTACAGCAGATTTGTCCAAGTGTTCTGTGGGGGTTGAGGGTTCTTTGTCCACAGTGTCTACATTCGCAGCTGCTTTTCTGTTTCTGAACCTGGCTGCCATGACAGGGGTAGGTAAATCACCGCGAAACGAAGGCTTATACTGATTTCTATAGGAAAAGGAGCACCTCGTAAAGTGCCAGATGCTCTATGTCAATCTCATATCGGTATGCCATCTCATGGATCTCGTAGAATACGACTGACGCATGAATAGATTGCGCAGCGACATGGACTATTTGCAGCTAGGGAAGGGCAGGTGCTTGGCGCGAACTTATTCGATGCAATTCCTAATACTGAAACGCGGTGGAAAGCCTGGAGCAAGGTCGAATCAGTGAAACGGTTAGTTGCACAATCATGCAGAAGAGCATCTGCTGACATCACAGGCTTATAACTGGACTATTGCTACTTGACTCTTGGTACTCATCATTCATGTCTACAAGTCCGATCATCGTGCCTGACTCTGTCCAAATGATACTCCCGTGTGAGGAAGCGCTCTTTCGAGCTACTTCCTCCACTCGCTGGATGCAGCTAAGCGACAGCGACAAAGTCAGGTTGATGCCTACAATACTGATGCCATCGGAGAATGTCGACGTTCCAACACTTCACAGCCCGGTAGATGATTTCTGCATGTATGCAGTGCTAGCAATGGTTCAGTCGAGGCTTTCAGAAGCCTATTATCGACTTCTTTCGAATCGTGCCAGCTACCCCTTCGCCCCGTGCAACACATACGCCATGGACGGGCGTGCAAGATGTCTACCATCTCTTCAGCTCCAGCTGACAAGCAAATATGGCGACGTGCTCGACCGACTGAACCCCAACGCAGCCGTCATGTGGCACAACATGTGCATGACGCTAACAGCAGACACTCAGATCTTCGACATGGCAGCTGGTCGTTCAGGCCCAGGCCCTGCTCGGAAAGCACTCGATGACATTGCAGCATGGTCGCAAACCCCGGCTGCCAGACGGGCTTGCTTGCATGCGGCACACATCTACCGAGCCATGACGAACCGCAGGGCATCGGACCATACAATGTTTCACTCTGTGTTTTCTCTTTTCTACGCAGCACTGGTGCTGGGTCTTTACGTCTTCATGGTGCCAAATCCCTCTGAAATGCAGCGGGGCGGGAACTCCATCGAGCTTTTCGACGATATTGATTGGCAGAAAGTGGGAACAGAGGGATTCACTAGCTTCATGGAGCCTCGAAAAGGTCAACCTTTCCCACCGTCTGAAGAACCAGCGTTGGAATTCATTAAGAATGGCGGCACGGTATACCTACGCGGTGTTCCCATCCAAGGAGGCTATCAAGCAGCCCGCCGCATCCTGCTCGACTACGCGGGACTGCTAAAGGATACGGGGAAGTGGAGCGTACGGAAGTTTTCGTATGTGCTGCATATCATGAGCGATGTGCTGATGGATGTGGAATGACCACTACATCAGAACCGAAGCCATCAACTGCGTTACGATCTCATTTATAAATACGACAGCATGTATACCAATTTATGTACAATATGATGATCCACAAAGTGGGAATATTTTATACCCACGACCGATTCTTAACCCTCTCATTCAACATCTCCAACTCCTCCTTCGAAGCAACCACCCCCATGATTCCTTTACCAGCACCATCATCCTTCTCCATCTCCTTCTCCCCCGCCAACACAACCCTCAACCCATCATCCCCACCCTCACCCTTGCCCTGACCTCCCCTACTTCTCCCTCTCGCAAACCACAACCCCTCCCCATCCTCCCTCTCACTCTTCACCTTCACCAGACCACCATTCTCAACCTCTTCCACAACCGCCCTCTCCCCAGCACTACTCCCCCCCTCCGACGCCGTCTCCTCCTCACTCTCCCCCGTATATTTAGCCACACTAATGCCATTGCACCTCGCATTCGGCATATGCAGCACGTCATGTAGCACAAGGGTATTTGTGCGAGGGTCGTCCGGCGCCCTCTGCACTCGGAGCTGGACTGTGCCTACGCCTAACACCCGCTGGTTGGCGATTTTGCATGGTGCCCGGCGGTAGCTGCTGAAAGAAGAGCGGTTTTTGGCGATGTGAGTGTTGCTTGCTGGGGGAAGGAGCAGCCAGGTGAAGCAGCGGTTGCTTTTGGAGGGTGATGGAGAGGAGGGGGTCTTGAGGGCGGAGGGGTTCGGGGGTTTTGTGGAGGGGTGGTGTTGACGTTGGCGTCGGTGTGGACGTGAGCGTTGTTTCTTGGTTTGAGCGTGGTTGGGGATGGTGTAGGGGTGGTAGGGGTTGTAGGAGGAAGTGTGTGGGTGGAAGTTGTGGTGATGTGGTTGTTGTAGGTGGGTGGTCATGTTGGATGAGTATATAGTGGATAGTAGATAGTAGATAGCAATAGTACAGATGAATATGTAATAGAAGAGAAGTGAAGAGAGAGAGAAGTATAAAGTGAAATAGTCAATTCAATCTTTCATGTAGTATGATAAAATAAACTATGATAGTAGAGATCACACTACGGAATGAAAAGGAAGATAACATATAAGTACTCACAGTATCACAAACACGCGTAACCCGTCGATCCAAGTCCGGGTCTGGACTTTGACCTTGAGTTGGGGGATCTGCTTTGCAAGGCGTGGCAAACAACCCGTCTCTTCCGCATCGGGTAATTCCTCGCTGATTGTCCTTTCCAGATCCCTCCGTATCTCCTCATCACTTTACTGTATTTGACGGAAATAGAAACGAAATGTGATATGTCAATTCAGGTACAGTCTTTCTCGTTATAGATAGATAATATGATCCTTCTACTTTACAACGTTATTGTTGGAAAAGATGCTGCGTTTCTTAAAAGGGTATCTATTTTGCCCAGAGTCTTGACGTAGCCGATGGAGAAGCTTAATCAGAGGTGGAGTCCAACGCGTCGTCTCTGATGGTGTTCCAGCCATGCTAAGCCTGCGGAACAAGCCTCATTTGACCTTGGTTATGTGAGGTCTTTGTTCGATGCTGGAACTGCCAAGTAAGCCTTGTAGCCTTGTCTAGACTGTGGTGGCGATTCTTTGGTCTGTCTGTCTGTCTGTCTGGTCTTTGTATGCGTGTTGTTACTACTGCAGGCTCCACTTCGTGATATGAATTTTAGTGTGATATGTGAAAAGTATGCCCATACAGCTACGCTCTATATACATAGGGATAATTTCAAGCTCAGTACAAGATATCCCTCACCCTCTCCCCGATCGCCAAACAACTCGTCAGCCCCGGACTCTCAATTCCCAACAAATTTACAAACCCTGGAAACCCTTCCTCCTCCTGAATCACAAAATCATGAAACCCCTTGCCCGTATTGACCGCCCCTCCCTTCCCCAACTTAGGCCGGATCCCACAATAGTCTAGATCAATCGCCTCAACATCCACATTAGGCAAATACGCTCTAATCTCCGGTAACGCCTGCTGCAGCCGCGTCGGACTCGGCTTCAAATCATTCGGGTCCTCCACCCACTCGACATCCGGCCCAAACCGGATCCTGCCACCCATATCAAGGGTCAAATGGGTGCCCAGACCGCCCGTGCCCGGCAACGTAGCCGGATACACCAGCACCGACGTCTTCGGCGTTGAAGCCGAGTAAGAGAAATACGTTCCCTTGGCAAAATACGCTTTGCGATGCCGCTCAGCCGGTAACACCATGTTATTGATCGCACATGCCCCATTGCCTGCACTGTTTATCACCGTCTCGGCCGTGATGGTCGTTTCGCTTCCGTCCGCTGATACTGCGCTAATCCGGTATCCGCCACCTTCGCTGGCAGCAACGGGTTCAATGCCCGTCACCTTCGTCATGAACGCACAATCCCCTCCGCGGTCTTCGAAATCCCCCTGTAGATAGGTCATCAGGGAATGGCTGTCAATGATGCCGGTTGTCGGGCTCTCCACGATGCCTGCGAGGGCGCGCACTTCGGGTTCGCGCCGGCGCGCTTCATCCTGCCCTAGGATGCGTGTGGGCACGCCGATTCGTTTGGCGTGTTCGTGGACGCGGAGACAGGCTTCCCATTGTTCTGGGGTTTGGGCGACGATCCATTTCTTGGTGTTGCGGTGCGGGATGTTGTGTTGGGCGCAGAGTGCGTAGAGGAGCTCTTTGCCTTTGATGCAGAGGGTGGTTTTGAGGGTGTCGGTGCCGTAGTAGAGGCCTGCATGGATGACCTATTTATAAAAAGATTGCTTAGCTTTATTCATGAGAGTATAATCGTATTGGCATAATCGAAATCTGGAATGGTACCTCTGAATTGCGACTACTCGTCTCCGTCCCCGGCGCTTCATGTCTCTCGAGTAGGATCGTCGATGTGCCCTCCTTCATGGCGAGTTGGCGTGCAACTGCCAGTCCGACGACCCCTGCGCCTATAACCTTAACAGTGATGTGTTAGATTGCTGTTTGTGTCTGAGTCGAGAATGTAGATGGATGGGTGCTGGTAGGAATTAGTTACCGCATGTGTGACGTCGGCCTTGGAGGCGGCGGTGCTGGAGAAGGCGCGCCGCGATAGAAGACGGCTATTGGGAAGAGAACGGAGGATACGAGTGGCCATTGAGACTGGGTGGCTCAGTGGAATCGTTGTGACAATGCCTGCATTGTACGGGGGTGCGTTGTTGGGGTGAGGAGAAGCACTTAAGTGGTTGTTCCCCACGCCGGGCGGAGTCGGCATCGGCGCCGATGCCGATAAGCTCTGCTACTATCGTTATCTTTTGGGATGTTCCTGGCAGGATACTTGGTTGGTGGGGATCGGAACATGGATTTCAAATGTGGATCAGGGGTATTTGATTGAAAAATATTCTCTTTTCTATTATATGGGGTAGTCGCTTCTATGGATTATATTGTCGTACAGTAGACTATTTGGGCGTGCCGTAATCGGCGATGGAATATACAATGGCACATCTAGACACCAACCCAGCGTGCTTCTATGAAGAACGTCTATCAACTAGCCACGCTTACCTACGTTCTTAAGCATGTCTTCCAAATGCTACGTAGCGTTAGTCCGATCCTTTCCAGTGGCAATGCAGCACAAACCTGTTTTTGTTCGGTGGCTAGTTTGCCATGGGTATCCTGCATCCGTCAGCACCAGTATCCGCGGCGGATCGATCGACTTACACTAATAATAGCCAGAACAAGTGAGTAATTATTGTAAAGAAACCTCTCCCTCCGTTTGGCGTCGCCGCCAATCCGGCTGAGCTTCGTCAGAAGGTTGTCAAACTCTGTGGTCAACCGACCCAGACTATTGGAAACCGGCTCATCATCCCCAGCCTCACTGCTCAGCACCAAAATGCCGTGCAGAAGCTGTCCAAACCGTTGAGTGAGGAAATGAGGTGCGGATGACTTGTTGAGGTCGTCTCCTCCGGCAAGAGACAACGCAGAAACTGCACTACGGCCGGTGTTTGCTGCTACCCGCTTCAGGGACTCGCACTGCGTGTCCATGATGACCTGGAACCGAGGCCACAATTGCATGTTGGTTCCGTTGACATATGAGTCGGCCACTGGCACCTTGCGCCGCTGCAATTCAAAAGCGGCTTGCTGGTTCAACCGCACGCAGATCAGAACTCCAAGCGCATCCGTAGTCTGTTCGATCAGGTGCTTGGTCAGGGTCTGCCCAAGGGTGAAGACTGGTTCGAAGATCTCAACAGCCTTGCGAGATATTTGTTGAAAGCCCAATGTGGAGAACATCTCGGTCATAAATGAGTATTCGGCGGAAACGTTGTCTAGGAGAGCAAGGTTGAAGTTACGGAAGGGAATTTCGAGCCCGTGGAAAGCATTGTCCTCCTCTGCCAAGTAGGAAGATATCGCCATTTGGTTACCCGCCCTAAGTATGTCGACTCTCCTGCCGAGAGAGAAGGGGTCGTGCGCCGCAGAACCAGCTCGGCCGCCGGGAACGATATTACCTGTGCCAGTTAGTACCAGTCAGATCATCCACCGAGTGGCAAGCCCGAACGCACCTGTTTTATGTGAGGTTGGGTCCCCTCCTAATACCTCGTTCCGATCACTCGGATAGACCTTGATCTTCTCGAGTGCTTGGTGATACCTTGTGAAATGCGACAGGTAATACCATCGCATCGTATTGATGTACGCCTGGGTGATTTCTCCCGTAAGAGTTGGGTGGGCTCGTGATATGTAGCCGTACAAGTCCTTAAATTTGACTAGTCGCTGCTGTTGGATGATCTGCGCATTGATATTCGGAGATCGTAGGGCTCGAATTTGAGAGACCAGGTAGTCCCTGATTCGTTCCACTGCCTACGTAGTTTGTCAGTCGGTTTGTAAAGTGAATCTATATCGGAAGCAGTACCTTTTTCTTGATATCACCCAGTAAAGGCCGCACATCTTCGATAGACTTGCTACTATTGGTGCCTGAGGCCTTGGCCTCGATGCTAGCCGTCCGAGTTTCAATCTCATTCAAGGCCTTGACCCAGTTCTCATCAATAGGCCCCTCCGCCACTAACCGGACGGTCTTCGGAGACAAACTGATTTCTTCCACGGCAGGACCAAGCAGCTGTTCAACATTCCGCCGATTCTCGAGCATCGCATTCAGCTGTATAGACCGAGATTGCAAACTCTCAATTTCTGCCGATACAGCTCCCAATTCATTCTGAAAGTCATTCAAATACATTTCAACTGACTTGGAGACGTCATCGCAGCCAGTGATTGCCGAGTGCAGGTCCTGGAATTTGTCCCTTTCTTTCTCAAATTGCTGGATGGTCTGGGCACCGACATCGCTTTGCCAAGCTCTTCGCGGTTGGTCTTCTTCCGCGATAAAGTCCTCCAGGCTGAGTCCATGAAAATCAATGTCTTCCACGAGCTCCGGGGGTTTCAGTTCCGCGACGGACGCTGGAGAGCTGTCTCTTGTTTTGCCTTGTTTCCCAATGATCCCATTCAAGACTTCGAGCGGATCAGCGACATCGGATGGGCGGGGTCTTGTAGCACTCGGTTTTGGCGAGGATCCTTCGCCTCGCGCAGGCGCAGAGAGGGAGGTAGACGAATCATTCGGGGTCGACAAGAGAGACAACGCTGAACCTTGGCGACTAGACGCGGGGCGATTGTTCTGAGGGGTTGGAGCCAAGCGAGAAGAGGTCCTTCGAGGCAAGGGAGAGCTGCTGCGACTATCGAATTGGGGACCGGAGGGCGTCGCATGGCCCGAAATGCGGTCTAGCCACATCTTGGGAGGCCGGCACGGAGAAGCGTGCGGATAGCGGAGAGCTCCCCGGGTTCATCGAGGGGTGAGGTAGAGGGGTGAGGGAAGTTCTCCCAGAACACAGATGGGTACTGGGAGATGTTACAGGGCGGCGAACATTCGAGGAGATGGAGATCAAGACCGAGACCAGGCTGATATTGTCGACAGGAGATAACCAGTAGATAACTACTGCTACTATAATGGTTAGGAGTATACGTGGAATAGCAGGCCGAGATGCTACGGCGAACTGCAGCAACCGCGGACGTGGTTTGTCCGAGACTAGGCTGGACTGGGACTAGCGACCACAAAACCCCGCCACAACCAGTGCCTTTTTTTCGCAGTCCATTTGTCGATTTCTTTTCGCCTGTGTCCCCCTCTTCGTCCTTCCTTCGCTTTTTTCTCTTCCTTTTCCTCTAATCTCCTCCTCAATTCCAACATCCTCCTCACCTCTCCCTTTCACTTTTTACCTCATACCCCCTAATATCCATCACCATGGCTGACGAGGTAGGTGTTAACTCTCCTTCTGCGAACTTCCCGGTCTACTCAGTTGCGGCCTATCTTTGTCCTGCTTGCTCGGTTGGGTTGGGTGTCTTCGGGGCCTCGCATCTCGATCGCTGCCCCCCACCCAACCCCCCTCGTTCCTGCAGACATTGCATATTTTGCTACACTCGCCGACCATCTGCTATAATTTCAATCATGGGCTAGTTCGCTAATGTTCACCTTTAACAGCACCACGAGACCTTCGAGTCCGCCGACGCCGGCGCCTCGGCCACCTTCCCCATGCAGTGCTCTGCCCTGCGCAAGAACGGTCACGTTGTTATCAAGGGCCGCCCCTGCAAGATCGTTGAGATGTCCACCTCCAAGACTGGCAAGCACGGTCACGCCAAGGTCCACATCGTTGCCATCGATATCTTCACTGGCAAGAAGCTTGAGGATCTGTCCCCCTCCACCCACAACATGGACGTCCCCAACGTCTACCGCAAGGAATACCAGCTCGTGAGTAGTTTGGAACATGAACGGTCTTGGTGATCTTGACTCGCTAACACAGCTATAGCTTGACGTTACTGACGACGACTTCCTTTCCCTGATGGACGAGAACGGTAACACCAAGGACGACGTCAAGGTCCCCGAAGGTGAGGTGGGCGACCGTATCCGCCGCATGTTCCACGATGAGGAGAAGGACTGCAGTGAGTAACACCCGTCCGTTTTGGCTAGGTGGCTGTTGGCAAGATTACTGACGAATTTTCCTTTTCAGACGTCACCATCCTGTCCTCCATGGGCGAGCAGGTCTGCATGGATGTCAAGGAGGCTCCCAAGGGCAACTAAATTATTGTGTCTATGGACCCTTAACTGCTCTGTCATCCATGGTGTATTTGAAGAGCCTCGCTCGGCTTTGCCCTTGGTCAGGTGGATGATACGGCCTTTTGGGCAGCTACGGCGCCACGTACTCTTATATCCGTCTGTTTAGCCTTGGGTATACGCTGAGCCGGCCATGATGGTCACGTTAATTTGGCGGCATAAATCCTGCCTTGTCAGAGAAACAGTTCTTGAGTTCAGCACTTTCACGATAGTTTGACGAATAAAAAATAACTACCTTTTCTCCCGACCCAATATACTCCAATGTCATTTGTAGACAAGATAAGCAGCATACTAGTATAGATCCGATATCCTGAGACAGGCGTGCATAAATCCTACGGAAACACTGAAGAAGCAACCTTATCGCAAGAATCAAGGGCTACGCAGTGGGCGATAAGGCGCGATGCGGATATTACTTTTTCGGGACCTGCATCAACGGTAGAAAAAATCTGACTGGTAACGATTTCTGGTAGCTGCGCTGACCCGCTCCGGAAGACCCAGGCCTTCTGTTCCTCCACATCCTCTGGACAAGGAAGAATGAAGAGCGCTGCCCTGGATGGAGTACATCACCCGAGGGGTTTGCGGGCAGGAAGGGTGCCGTGAACGACGGTATTACCTGGATAATGGCCTCTGGTTCTGCAGGCGGGGTCATCAACAAGAGGTCTGATCTTCCCCTCTCCGCGCCCCTCACGCATTCTACACACGCGACCGATCAGCCCACTCATTTATCATTCACCGCGTAGGGACGTCAAGTCGAAGAAGATCCTGAAGACTTTAATACACAAGGCCGGACAAGTCGCGTAAAGAAGGCTGCTGCGGAGAAGTCTCAAAAGAGTAAGAGAGCCCCTAACCTACCATAACTACTATCACCACCCACCATCACCATTACCATCATGGTTTGGAGGTGACGCGCTCTCCACATCAGCTAATATCGGGCAGCATACCGGGGACGCCAGGCGTATAGTCTGTTTCTGCAAGTCTACCAATTGATCCTCTGGAAGCAATGTCACGCGCTCGTCCATCACCGCGGCTTTCCGTCACAGTTCGAGGTATGCATGGCATAGCCCCCTTTGGGAAACCACTAACGAAGCGGCTGACTGATGCGGGCATAGCCTGTCGTTCGCGACCTTTGGGCGCTCCGATTGGAGACATACGCCGAAAAGATTAATGATCCTTCAGAGCAAGATGAGGAGCCCGAGTTCTTCAGTTCGCAAGTAACCTCGGGGCTTGATGGCGCCGAGGACATCAAGTTCAGAGGAAGGCAGGCTACATGGCCTCGCCTTATTGATAGCATTGCTCTGTGCTATCTAGGTGCTCTGTTAATGAGGCTGCCGGTGGGTGTTGGGGATTTTTATCGGTGAGTAGTTAAGCATGAACCACTTTGAATGTTACAAGGGCTAAGTGAATGTTTAGCATGGTTATGCGTGGCGAGGTTCCTTTCATCAGAATTGTAAAGGATATTCCTCGGGAGATGAGAGATAGACTACCACAAGAGTTCATTTCCATACTTGAGACCACGGTGAGTGCCTATGATATGTCAGAAATAGATGGCTGTATCTGACTATATGATAGAGGCTACTCCAAGCCGAGCATCTTCACGGAGCTGTCTCGGACCTTCTGCTGCTTTATCATGGCAAATTCAACATGCAATTTCCATCTTTGAACTGGCCAGTCTTGTTATATAAATACGTCAAGAGACTTGCGCTTCCTCGTATGCGGCGCCCCATCTTCAATTATTCTCATTCGTTAACCTACTTCCAGTCGATATTTATCCAGCCGCGAAAAAGTTGCAGCATCTTCTAGGGTTCAACTTCGAATTCCCTACAAGCATATCTGGAAGGAGAAGGCCCCTCCAACTGCCCGAGCTGCAACTGGTCGCTCTAGTTGTCATCTCCACCAAGCTTCTATTCCCATTTGACGATGTTGAAAGATATCCCACGAACATAGAAGAGCCCACAGTGCAAGTGATCGATTGGAGTCTTTGGTCACAAATACAGAGGCATTTTGACAATCGAGAGACGCCTGCGGGTCAGCTTGGCAAGGGAAAGGAAATATTGGTGACTGAGAGAGACGTCTTCAGCATGACGCCGTCCCAGCTCGACGAGTATATGGATTGGTACGAGAATAATTGGCTTGATGCGAGTAAAGGTGAGACATATGCCACATTATTTTCTTCTCAGTGCTGAATAGTGTTCCAGTATCAAATCCCCTCGCAGAGCTCTTTCCGACTGGTCCAAGTGCTGGGGAAAGCCAGGCCACAGCTCCTACTCCAGAACTAACAGATGAGGAAGCTCTGGATGAATTGGTCAAGGCGTCCACCAGCCAATTAAGAGCAAGACAAGTCATTGCAAAGGATGACCTGGACACTCCCCGGCCGGGATGCTCTTACACGCGGTATCGAACCGAATCTGATCTTCCGGATACTGCGAGGGCCTTCTACGAGACAGCTGCCAAGGTAGTCGGCGTTTCCATATCTACATTGATCAGGGCTGTATCACAAGCAGAGAATCAAATCAACCGGTGGCTGGAAGAGCAGCGCCGGGTTGAGTACTTTGGATCGATGGGCATGGAATTCTCTCAGGAGTCCAGTACGGATTCAGACAATGACGAAGAGAGTATGTCTGAGCTGGAGGAGGGCGAGTAAAGTTGAGCTTGGCGATCATATATACTGGGAAACGGAGCCAATTGGGTCCCGGCCTTGAAGTAGTAGTATATAAACATCAAAAATAGAAACTTCCGAGATCGTTAGTCATATATGGTCGTAGGCTTCTCTGCATGTTACAAATTTGTAAGGGAGGCTTGTTTTGTATCATTGAACAGTAGTGTTAGATCGAGCATCATGAAAGCACAATCACAACACGGACCGCGGACCACGGACCACGGACCACGGACAGCCTCCAACGTATGCATGATGCTAAATGGATGATGTAAAAGTAGTTAGGCTACGGGCTATGGAGACTGCGGAGAGGCCCCGAACGCGGCCGGACTGCCCTAAACCCTGATCACGTGCGGTCCGTTCCACCTTTGCTAAGCGAGAAATCGTGAAATTGACATCGCCTCATCCGACCGACCTTTCAGCCGATCGTCAGCCAGCAACAACGAAAACCGCAGCCAGTACGTATACCCTCTTCATTCGTGAATGCGAAATGCGTGTTCCCTGAAGTCGCAAACTAACATGTCGTTTTTTCCGCGTCTCTGCAGTGCAGATGTAGGTCATTCCAAGTCCCCTGGCAACCACCCGTCGAATTACGGTCGAATCCCGAAAGATGGCACGAATATATCATCGAAAATGAAATAAGGAAACTGACCCAGGCTCTTCTCCGATTAATAGTTTCGTCAAGACCCTCACGGGTAAGACCATTACCCTCGACGTCGAGTCGAGCGACACCATCGACAACGTCAAGACCAAGATCCAGGACAAGGAGGGTATCCCCCCGGATCAGCAGCGTCTTATCTTCGCTGGTAAGCAGCTTGAGGATGGCCGCACCCTGAGCGACTACAACATCCAGAAGGTATGAGTGAAACGGTTCCGCGAATCATCTATACGTCGATTTCGTCTGCTCGGATAGTCGGTTACGAACATGATGCGATACGGGTCGGTTGGGGCGCCACAACATACTACTTGGGTTTGAGGGGAGGATCAATCGGCACGGTCGCATTCATGAACGTTTCACGACTATCGACATTCGATGCGACTTGACTATTGGGGATATAGTTTGACTGACGGGTTCTTTTTCTCGACTATAGGAGTCCACCCTCCACCTGGTCCTCCGTCTCCGTGGTGGTATCATCGAGCCCTCCCTTAAGGCTCTCGCCTCCAAGTACAACTGCGAGAAGTCCATCTGCCGCAAGTGCTACGTACGTCCATCCATCTATTCTACTTTTCTATTCTTCCGACTCGATCCCGCCCTCTTTTGAGTCCCGCCTAGCGAACCATTTCCCCCACTAACATTGATCCTCCGATTAGGCCCGTCTTCCCCCCCGTGCCACCAACTGCCGCAAGAAGAAGTGTGGTCACACCAACCAGCTCCGCCCCAAGAAGAAGCTCAAATAGACGATTATCTTATTACGGTTTTTCTGCGTTGCTGGGGAAAAGAGCTGCTGGGGTTACGATACGATTGCAACGTGGGAGATTTTCTACATGGCGTTGGAATGATGAATCATTACTTATAGCCGAAGTCAAATGTCTATAGTTGACTCCTCGGGAAGAAGTTGCAATCAAAGCACAACCTGTAAAATTCAAAAAAAGCTCTCGTCGCATTCTTAGTAGATACACATACACATGCAGCATGGCTTGGAAGAGGAAAAACGTTCAACAGACAAAACGGTGGAAACGATATCAGAGATAACAACACTTGAGAACATAAACCAGCAAGTCGAGACATGACATGACATAATGCTGCCGGAGCAATGTCATGGTCCCATGTGAGGGGAAAGACAGCAACTGAACAGTATAACATCCGGAAACGACACCGATACCAACACCGACATCTAGCACCTTTTCTTTTCTACCAACCACCGAACATCCGTCGCTTGTCGTCGTCGTGATCATCGTCGTCATCATGGTCCTTGTTCTTCTTCGAAACAGGGCTTCCATGTCTGCATAAATTATCACGTTAGTCAGAACCCCTCACAGTAAGATAATCACACCGGAAGGGAGAATAGTAGGGAACCACTTACGCAAAGAACAAGATCTTAATAGCCAACGCAAACCCAGCATGCAGCACAATGACCAGAATCAGCAAGATCTTACTAGCCTTCGCATCCGTAGCACTCAAAACCGGGTACAGATTGCGCAGGAGGAAGAAGACAGTCCACCCGAACCCAACACCCACCAGAGCCCAGTTCAACGCCGTCAAAGGGCTCCAGCTGACAAGGGCGACGGCAATCCAAACCAGGTTCGAGTATCCATAGAGCGCCCACGACTCAACCAAGTCCGCGCTGGAGCTGCCAAACCACTTCAGCGCACCCCACAGCGCAATGGGGATGATGCCCGTGTATCCGTAAACCAAGCCCGCGGCGCCGGATAGCAAAGTGAAGTCGTATTCGAAGTGCTCGTCGTCATTGTTGGAGAGCCATTGCGAGATGGTGCCGGTCAGGAAGAGGATGACGACGACGGTGGTTGCGATCCAGAAGGGGCCGTAGAGGTCTGGGTTGCCTTCTAGGACGTCGAGGAAGTTGCTGCGCGGGTAAAGAGCTGCGACGCAGCGGCGGAGGACTTCGTTCGTGTCTACGTCGAAGAATTGCGAGTAGTAGTGGATCGACCACCAGTTGAGCTTGGAGGGTGTGCCGCCGGGGGATCGGTCACGGCCGCGCGATGAACCGCCGCCGAGGAAGGGGGCCGAGTCTTGTTGGGCCTTGGCATTGCGTTGGTCATTTTCGAAGTCTGAGATAATGGAGGTAAGTAGGTGTGCATTGGGATGAGGTGTTGGTACTCAAGGCCAGCTAGCTTACTGGAACGGTGGAATTCGAGGTCTTCTTGGAGGTCGGTATGGCCGAGATCGCCCTGGAAATTGCTGTTAGTAGACTATGGTTACAGATGCGGACTGTTGACGGGGTCTTACCTCGGCGTCAACGTCCACTACCACGTCGTAGCCCTGGTTCGCCATTTTGGGCAGCTCACGTTCGTTTTCAAAGGTGGTTGTTGAGCTCTCGGTTCCTGGGAGATGCGGGAATGCAAGAGTACACCTCAGCGGCTGCCGGGAAAGCCACGCACTAGCCACCATGTGGAGACTGTCCATCTATTCAACACGGGCTGACGCGGGCTGTGTTTCGCATTTTGTGCGTCCGCCTCTACTGGCTAATCTGTGTGCTGAGGCTGTTCTTCATCTCTCAAAACTATTATATTTCCTTTCTTATCACATATTTCTTCGTGTGCAGTAATATTACATATATTTCCCAAGCATATTTTTTTGTGAGCCGGTGCCTTTCTGTCTTTTCCCAATGGTGACATAAGGTTAAATGTAACCTCGGGCCTGCAAAGCCCCGTGGAATCTACTGACATACGACCATATCGTATTGTCAAATCCCCTCTTCTTGATCCAGAACGACATAGCACCAATAAATATCGTCACTGCCACGGAGCCGATAGTCCGTCTGTGATTCCACAAGAAAGCAACGGTCTTCTCCTTCCGCTCCTCGTAACGTAGATGCCGTACTTGTTTCGCGAAGAGGCCGACTGTCTCATCAGGTGCTTGGATCCTGACAAGGTCCCGTGAAGACTTGAGCACACTGCACTCTGGAATGCGCTTCCAGGCCCCAAATGGTAGACTTTCCGGTGGGTGAGCTTCGAAAAGCTGCATCGCGCGGGATATCAGACCCTCAAGATCCAAGGGATTTGGAAGCTTGGACAGGGTAAAATGCAACATATCGGTTTCATCGACTGAAAACTCAAGTAATTCTTTCTTGCGCGAGAGGATGATGGCCGCAAAAAGGTATATGGAGACTACCGGTTCCTGGGCCAGCAGAAAGTCAAAAAGGCGTGCAATGTCACTATATTCTTGAATATCGTGCGAGTACATTGTTAGAGTCGCAGCGAGTGCAAAGAATGGTTTGGTTTCGGCGAGATGACGTCGTAATGCAGGATCGGCCTTTTCGATGATCGCAGGGATCAGCTCTAGATGTTTCAGCGCCGGCGAAAGGGACGGCAACATGTAATCTCTTATCCGGAGAAGGGAAATTTGTGCAACAGCAGCAGCACTATTTTGGCCACCAAGCACTAATAGCAGGACTTGAACGATATCATGATAGCCTTGAAAGTAGCAGAGCATGGGAAAGCACCGCAAGACTTGCTTGATCAACTTGGAGAGCTCATCCTTCTTGATGGATAGCTCCTGGTCAGAGCCTGGTCAAGTTAGACACCACCGAGAGCCATAAAAAGGGTGACTTACATTCAGGGTAGTAGACGAACGACCTGTTCACATCAAGCTGAACTTGTTCTTCGTCACTATGTGCAGGTAGTTGTTCCCATCCTGCAAAATCAAAATTGGGTCCACGTCGATCACACTGTAGAAGGATAGGCCCTGATAGAACGTCAGAAAGTGCATGTGAGCGTTATAGGGTAGTTCTCACAGGCAGTTCGCCGGACATCATCGTTGAGGAAGCCGCCTTCTGAGGTAGCATATGAGACTAGTGCATCAAAATCGCGCAAGTCGCATGCTTGACGAATGGCCTTTTCTTTCTCGGCTCTGCGTCTTTCGAGCTCAGCATTCTTGAGCCTTTCTGACTCAAGGGCCTCGGCTTCGGCGGCAGTCTTCTGCTCTGTTTCCAGACTTGTCTCCGTGATGTGGTCTGGCTCGTTATTCTCAGATGGCTGGTCCATCGTTGAGGCGGGCAGTGTATCTCAGAACACTGGTGTGTATAAAATTTGAGTCTCTGCAGGCCAGCCTCCGAATGAAACAATTTGACGATATAAATTAATTTTGTATCCCGATGTATAGCGTTAACAATGAGTAGTCTATACTTGGATGCAACGGATGAACGGGCCTCTCGCCAGGTCAGAGCTTGCTTTAGGGAAATCAACGCCCAGTATTCAATTCCGGTCCGGCCCTAGCTTCTCCAGATTAACCGACAGCACCGCAATCTAGGCAACGAAATATCTATGGGATAACATAGGCGATATGCAAAGCCGGAGGTGACTGCGGCCATGGCCAAACCCAAAACGGACGCGTGGCCGCCTCAGGCCACACACCAGGTCTGTGTCCCGTGATCTGTGATTTGCTTGGTTTGATCTGTATCGCCGACCGCCCGAACGAGCAGGCGAGGCTTCGATGATCGATCCACTGCCCCTCCAGAACTTCTTACATGGCTGGCTGAGGTCTTCACGAGTCCCAGAGTCACTGTCGGTTTATTCGCAAGCAACAACTTCTGTCATCCTTGCAAATTTATCTTGCTGGTTCGCAAAGATAGCTGCAGACAATGCTGCAAACTCATAGTGGGCCGATGGCATCATACTAAAACCAAACATATTCAATTGACCTTCCCGCAAACCGCTTGGGTTCCACTGCTGGCCATCGTGTTTAATTCGACATACTACTTCCCCGCTGTCTGTGTCCCATAAACGCTTTTTCATTGTGAAACATAAACTTTTGGACAACCATATGGTGTTTAAGAGAATCGAGAAGCCGTCTCAGTGCATATCACCAGCACCACCGCAAGCGTTCGCATAAGATACCTTTGGAGTGTAAGTCCCGAATCCTTGCCCTGTGGCAGTCTTCCATAGATTGCAGTTTGCTGATACTTTACTAGCTTTCGGTTTTGCATAGCGGTATCATTTCTACAGAGGGAATTACTCTTTGATTTGTATTCGCATAGTAGCACTGCGTTCTGTGTTCACTTCGCCTCTGGTGTCTCAGCACTTTCCTGACATGAAATTGCTTTCTCATATCATCCTAAGCATGAAAATTCTCAAACCATAGTTCTGAGAGACCACCCCTTCCATTCTTCCCTGAATTTTCAGCTCCACAGAATAAGGAGTCGGGATCCCTCGAAAAGCAGCTGTGGACACCGTTGGTCGGCTGTCATATCCTCTCGTTTTGATTTCCTTTTTCATCTTCGCGTCTTTCTTTCTTTCCATTTCGTGTCCTCCTCTCATTCTTTCGTTTGGCAAGAGATATTTTCCCTCTGATTCTACGGGCCCTGCTTTCCCCACAGTCAATAATAGTAGCTACCATGGCTACATCAGGAAGCGGTGCAGGATTAGCCGTAACTACTTCGGCGACCGGAGATTCTATGGACATCGAGACAGAGAACATATATTCTGCATCCCAGGCAAAAATTGGGCTATTGTCACATACTCTAGTATCGAGTCCTATCATCCAGTGGATCCTCCCCGCGCACCTCAGAAGCAAAGACCAAAATGATGTCGTCTTCGTGGGTGAGCGGCATTTGCAAATCAAAGAAGCGGTATCGGGGGTTCACTTGGAGGAGGTCACTACCAAAAGTGACTTCGACTCATGTATCATGGCAGCAAAGGTCGTTAATGTCAGCACCGAATTGCCTTGGGAAGAGGAGATGAAGCTTGGGGCGAGCAATTCGACACTGCGCGCGAACTCGGACTTGCGCCAGGACCTTCCTCCACAAATATTGGTTCTTAGCCTTGCTTCGAAAGAGCTAGTATTTCTATATTTTTCGAACGCGAGTGGCCATTTTGTCTACCATCGTCGGCCGCTGCCAAATGATGTCAGTGCTTTTGAACGATTCGGCCGGAATATTGCTGTGGAACCAAGGTATGCCGCTTCATGAACCTGTTTATGATGATCATAGGCTGAGAGATTTTGCAGGTCTCGTGCGGTAGCTGTTAGTGCTTCAAGTGACTATTTTGGGATCTTCGTCCTGAAGAGACCGCCGGTCATCCAAGCACAGATGACCCAAAATAGACTAGACCCTATAGCAGAGGTATAGTTTTGGATGATCCTAGATACTGAATTGCAGCTAACCTGTGTGATCCTTTGTAGGAGCGCTTCTTCCGCGTTGAAGGCGATATCATTGCCATGGAATTCCTGTATCCAAAGTCTGAAGACGGTGACAAGATTACTTTACTACTATTGGTTGCTCAGGATCAGTTGACACAGGCTGTTTGTTACGAGTGGGATGCCAACGAGTCTTTACGCCAGGCTACCCCACGGGTGACCAAAAAAGTATTGCCGCTGGAGGATAGGCTTCCCACAATGTTGATTCCATTGACTAAGACCTCTTCATTCATGCTCGTCACGACAACATCGATAACGGTATACCAAAATAAGCTTGACCCTCAAAGACTCCCTAGCAGATACCCGCTCCCTGTCTATGAAAAAGAATCTCAGAAGTCACCGCTCTGGACCAGATGGGCAAGGCCGTTGCGCAACTGGTTGTACAATCAGAAGCATGATGACATTTACCTCTGTCGCGAGGACGGTGAAATAACCTACTTAGGAATTGGCACTGACGGTGAGCTCGAGAATCAGGCACATTTGGGCCAACTGTGCTGTGATGTTGATGCAGCATTTGACATTCTGGACATCGGCTACGAAGGTGGTGACCTGCTCCTTGCAGCGGGCACCACAGGTGATGGCGGGCTATTTGTCCAGAAGGCTCGTGACCATCCGCGGTGTGTCCAGAAATTTATGAATTGGACCCCTGTCACCGACTCCGTTGTTGTGAAGAGTGAGGATACGACACCTTCGGATATTGCAAGCGATCGCCTTTTTGTCTGCTCTGCTTCATCATTCTCTCGAGGTGCAGTAGTTGAGCTGCGGCACGGCGTTGAAGCACAAATCGGGCTCATTGTTGCGCTGGAGGAGCTGTCTGGAACCAGAGATATATGGACCATGCCAGACGGATCGACTGGGGGCGTTTTTGTTCTAACATCTGACCCTATGTCCTCACTTCTGTTGTACTTGCCTGCTGATTTTGGAGAAGAACTTTGCGCCATTGATGAGGCAGAATCTGGGCTCGACTCTAGCACACAGACCCTGGCAGCAGGATGCACTGTATCGGGGGCTATCATACAGGTGACAGACAGGACAGTATGCGTTGGCGCAACCCCAGAGATGCCGGGCTATCGCTCTGAAGTCGGTCCTGGCCAGACTATTGTGGTGGCTGCTGTTGATGGACCGGCCTCACTCATCGCCGCTGTTGTTAGGACGCAAGATGAAGTACGCCTTCACTTCAAGAAACTCACATCAGATGGTCAGCACCAGTTGCTTGATGTCGCTACGCCCTCGTTGATTCAACATGAGCCGATTTGTATGATCATGGAAAATCTTGACTCGTCTCTGTTTCTGTTTGTAGGCACGAGCAACGGAAGGATCTTGGTGTATCGCCTATCAGAAAGCATCTCTTTCTTACTGGAAGCCACTGTCAACGTCGAGAATGAGAACGACATATCGAGAGCCATTGACAGTATTGCTATCATCAAAAATGCCGGTGAAGAATCACTGAAAATGTGCACTGTTCTATGCGGTTTGCGAAGCGGTATCCTGGTTCCATTCGGGCTATTACTGGACAGGGAGAGTATTGACTCCCCCATTGGTGAGATTTGTTCTAACACAAGTTCAACCCATTAATTCCTATGCTAATTGGCCTGATATGCAGCATTAACCCAGGTAGCGCCGCAGCACCTAGGGCACACATCGGTAAAAGTACAGGGCAAGGGAGAGTTCGCCTTATTGACTTGTGGACAAGGGTTCTGGCAGGCATCTTGCACCGGCAGACTGGCCGATTACTCACTTCAGAGGATATGGGTCACTGACCAGAATAATGTGAGTGACATAAGCCCATCATTTTGATCACAAACACTAACATCCTTCAGCCTGCATATCACCCAAAAAGCATTCATAGCTTTTCCATCTCGAGCTCCGGGAGTCAAGACATGGATGGATTTTCCAACACGCTTTTCTGCGTCGCCGATGGACAGCTCATGATATGTACCTTGGAGCAAGGGACGAAGACTGTTCCAAGGAGGATCGACTTGCCCGGTAGCGCTAGCAGATTAGCTTATTCGCGATATCTCAAGAGCTTGATAGTGGTTTATTCCCAGACAGAATACGACACAGACGCAGACCCCATCAAGCGCTACACGCGGCCCTTCATCGAGTTTATCGACCCTGACATGCAGAACTCGCTCATCGACTCCCTCGAAAATCCTTTGGAAGACGATCCCCGGCCGTGGAGACCTCAAGGTGCAGCAGGAGAGAAGATCAGCTGCATACTGGAGTGGACGCCCAGAAAAGGGGACGAGGAATATCACTTTATTGTCATCGGCACTTCTCGCAAACATCAGCAAGAGCGCGGCCGAGTCATATTCTTACAGGCATACCGCGATCCGTCGAAACCGTCGCGGATCGAATGCTCTGTGAAATATATCCACAAGTTTGAGGGGCCGGTTTTCGCAATTGCGCCATACGGTGCGTTCACCTTGATGGTTTCCACTGGCCATGAAATCGTGCCACTTGAACCAAAATTCTCGCAGACACGATGGGTCCGAGCGGCTAGATACTCTGTCCTGTCTCCGGCGGTCCTCATAACTGCCAGGGAGCCGTACCTCTACATGACCACGTCGAGAGAATCACTCATGGTGCTCAAGGCCACAGAAGACAAGTTAACACTCCATGCTTATGATCGTCAAAAGCATGATGGTCTCGCCCATGTTTATATTGGTGGGAAGTTGAACCTTGTCCTCTGCTCCAGCAGAGGTGGGCGCGTGAGCCTTTTGACGGAGAATGGTGTGACAGAGACCAACAAGATGCTACCCACAGCTCTGTGCGAAGCACACCTTCCCTCATCAGTGATGAGGCTGAGCTCCGGCTCTGATAAGTCACCTCTTTCCACTACCTCTCAAGTATTCTATGGTACTGCGATGAATGGCACAGTCTATCGTTTCTTGACTATTGGTGAGAAGGAGTGGCGCCTTCTACGCTTGCTGCAGGACTTATGCATCCGCGATCCCATGATCTGCCCATTTATTCCCAAGAGGAGAAGACAGCGCAACCCGGTCGGGCTGATGGACCCTCAGCCATCTCAAATGCATATTGACGGTGACGTTCTCAGCCGCTTGCTCATACGCGGGCCTGGCTATCTAATGCAGATGCTAAGTAAGGAGACGCTCGGTGGTCCGGCAGCTCCAGGAATCCGTCCGGAGCAGGGAGTCCCCGAGCACTTTGCGGAATTGACTAGACACGCACTGGGGGAAACAAGCGATGCGGTTGCGAGCGTTATGAGATGGCTGCAGCGGATCCTCCCGGTGGATGTCTAAGGGTATCTACCAATTTCGGTTGTGAAGGATAATATTTGACACCAAGCTATATATATAGAATTGTACCGTGTACATAGATGCAAAATATTTGACGCAAATTGAATGCAGCCAGCAGGTTAATACTATGAAGGTGATTATTGTGTGCCCGCCGTGAACAATAAGAGCGCGGGCCACCGGCGGCCTCTCGCATAATAATCCGGCGATTGTCCCCACCAAACGCCCGGCCCAAAATTCTTATTACCCCAAAGGCAACTCGTCCTTCCCGCCTCATCGAGTCTCCAACCTTTGGATCTTATCGACCACCAGGGGGGAAAACGGTTGCTTGTTTTTCGCTCTTTCTTTTTCTTCCCATTCTTCACGATCCCTTTTGGAAGGTTTTTTCTTTTCGGGCTCATCTTTTGCCACTCTTTGCCTTCCGCAGATCGCGCGGGCCGGAGAAAGCTGATACCTCATTGTTAGTGCGCACCACCACCATTCATCCACATTGGCTGCCAACATCGCTCGGTCACATAGTACCTTTCTATTCACTTAACTAACGGTTCATTTTTAATCCACATAGGGTAATATCCATCCACATATCCATCTAAAGGAATAAAAACGAGGTCGACCGAATCCTCAACCTATCAATATGGCGCCCAAGAAGAAGGGAAATAAGAGGCAAGAGGAGGACTGGGAAGCTGAGCTCGGAGAGTCTGCCCCTGCTGCCGGTGGCGAGGCCGAAGCTCCCGCTGCTGAAGAAGGTGCTCCTGCCGACGAGGATGCTGGCATGGGCGGTGGCGGTTTGCTCGCCGCTTTGAGGAAGAACAAGAACAAGAAGGCGAAGAAGGGAAAGCCGGTCAATGACTTCGTTGAGGGTGAGGATGCCACTCAGGAGGCCAACGGCGATGCCGATTTCGCTAGCAAGCAGCCTGAGGAGGGTACCTTCGATGAAGACGATGTGTTCGCCGGAAAGGCTAAGCCTAAGAAGGCTGCTGCTGCGCCTGAGCCCAAGCCCGCTGAGGAGGAGGAGGGTGGCTTCCGTGTGAAGTCCAAGAAGGAGAAGGAGAGGGAGAAGAAGGAGCGTGAGAAGCAGCGTAAGAGGGAGCAGGTATGTTTCTTGCGCTTTTGCAGCTTTTCTATCGTTTCATGATCGTGTCGAACTGATGGGTCCACCTTATCATCTAGGCTGCCAAGAAGAAGACCGCTGCCCCCGCTGAGAAGGCTCAGCCCGCTAAAGCCGAGCCTGAGAAGAAGGCAGAGGCGGCCCCCGCCCCCGCTGCTGCCCCCGTTCCGGAAACCGGCGGCAAGAAGAAGAAGATCCCTGCACACCTGCTTGCTATCCAGAAGCAACAGGAGGCTCTCCGCCAGCAGCGTGAAGAGGAGGAGCGCCTGTTAGCCGAGGCGCAAGCCGCTGAGGAGGAGAGACGTCGTATTGAAGAGGAAGAGGAGAAGAAGCGGGAAGAGGCCCGCCAAAGGAAGAAGGAGAAGGAGAAGGAGAAGAAGGAGCAGCTTCGTAAGGAGGGTAAGCTGCTCACCAAGGCCCAGAGGGAAGCCAAGGAGCGCAATGAGCGGCGCATGCAGCAGATGCTTGCGGCTGGTGTTGGTAAGGTTGCTGGTCTGGAAGAGGGCCAGGCCGAGAAGAAGCGCCCTGTTTACGAGAACCGGAAGAAGCGTGGACCCAAGAAGCAGGAGGATGACCTGGAGGCTGCTGCTGCCCGCGCCAAGGCCCAGCGTGAAGCTGAAGAGGAACGCAGAAGAAAGGAGGAGGAAGAGAAGAAGGCCAAGGCCGAGGCTGAGGCTGCTGCTGCCGCTGGCGGAGAAGAGAGCGAGCTCGATGACTGGGAGAAGGCTGCTGATGCCGAGGAAGTGAAGGACAGCTGGGATGCTCCTAGCGACGAGGAAGAGGAGAAGCCCGCCACCAATGGCAAGGCTGCCGAGAAGCCTGCCTCCAAGGAGGATGAGGAAGACGAGAGTGAGGATGATTCCGATGAGACCTCTGACGAGGACTCTGAGGACGAGGAGCAGTCCGCGGCACAGAAGGCTATTGCTCAGCGCAAGGCCGAGGCCGCCGAGCGGAGAAAGAAGCAGCACGAGGAGGCTATGGCCGCGCGCTCCAAGGACAACCTCCGTTCTCCTATCTGCTGTATTCTGGGTCACGTCGATACTGGTAAGACCAAGTTGCTGGATAAGATTCGTCAGACAAACGTCCAGGAAGGTGAAGCTGGTGGTATTACGCAGCAGATCGGTGCCACTTACTTCCCTGTTGATGCTCTGCGTCAGAAGACTGCCGTGGTGAACAAAGACGGCCAGTTTGAGTTCAAGATCCCTGGTCTGCTCATCATCGATACCCCTGGTCACGAGTCCTTCTCCAACTTGCGTTCGAGAGGTTCCTCCCTTTGTAACATCGCCATCCTGGTTGTCGATATCATGCACGGTCTTGAGCCCCAGACTCTTGAGTCCATGAGGCTGCTCCGTGATCGCCGCACTCCTTTCATCGTCGCCCTCAACAAGATTGATCGTCTGTACGGCTGGAAGAAGATCGACAACAACGGCTTCCAAGAGAGTTTGGCCTTGCAGAACAAGGGCGTTCAGAACGAATTCCGCACCCGTTTGGAGCGCACTAAGCTCTTGTTCGCCGAACAGGGTTTTAACTCGGAGCTGTTCTACGAGAACAAGTCCATGGCCCGCAACGTTTCTCTCGTGCCCACCTCCGCCCACACTGGTGAAGGTATCCCTGACATGCTCAAGCTGTTGACCACTCTTACCCAGGAGCGTATGACCAACTCCCTGATGTACCTGTCCGAGGTTGAGTGTACTGTGCTTGAGGTGAAGGTCATTGAGGGTCTCGGTACTACCATTGACGTAGTCCTGTCGAACGGTATCCTCCGCGAGGGTGATCGAATCGTTTTGTGCGGTCTAAACGGTCCTATATCTACGAATATTCGAGCGTTGTTGACACCGGCTCCTCTCAAGGAACTGCGTCTTAAGTCGCAGTACGTGCACAACAAGGAGGTCAAGGCTGCCCTTGGTGTTAAGATTGCCGCCAACGACCTTGAGCAGGCCATTGCCGGTTCTCGTTTGATGGTTGTCGGACCTGATGACGACGAGGAGGACATTGAGGAAGAGGTCATGTCCGATCTGGAGAACCTGCTTAGCAAGGTCTCTAGGGACCAGCGTGGTGTCAGCGTGCAGGCCTCCACTCTCGGATCTCTGGAGGCTCTGCTCGAGTTCCTTCGTGTCTCCAAGATTCCCGTCGCCAACATTTCTATCGGTCCTGTGTACAAGCGTGATGTCATGATGGCCGGTACCATGTTGGAGAAGGCCAAGGAGTACGCCGTTATGCTGTGTTTCGATGTCAAGGTGGACAAGGAAGCAGCTGCCTATGCCGATGAAGTCGGTGTCAAGATTTTCACTGCCGACATCATCTACCACCTGTTCGATGACTTCACCAAGCACATGGCTGAGCTGACGGAGCGCCGCAAGGAAGAGAGCAAGATGCTTGCTGTCTTCCCCTGCGTACTCAAGACCGTGGCTGTGTTCAACAAGAAGGACCCCATCGTCATCGGTGTTGATGTTGCGGAAGGAAGTCTGCGTCTGCACACTCCTGTTGCGGCAGTCAAGGCCAACCCGGAGACTGGCGCTAAGGAAATCATCGACCTTGGCAGAGTGTAAGTTTTCCCCCGTTATTATCCCTACTTTACATATTCTAATCATGCATATAGTGTCTCTATCGAACGTGATCACAAGCCCATCCAGGTCTGCAAGAGGGGTCAACCCTCCGTGGCCGTCAAGATCGAGGGAAGCAACCAGCCCATGTACGGCCGTCAGCTCGAAGACAAGGACACCCTGTACTCGCACATCTCCCGTGCCAGTATCGACACCCTCAAGGAGTTCTACCGCTCCGATGTCTCGATGGAGGAGTGGGGTCTCGTCAAGAAGCTCAAGCCTGTCTTTGACATCCCATGATCGCCTTACCAGTTCCCTCTGTAGCCCGGATACCGAGCCCAGCCCCATGCATGGCCCTTGGATCACCAGCTCTGGGCACTCACTTGAGTACAGCGTGGCGGGGTCATGGCGCTTGGTAGCGGGTTTCAGCATGCCATTATCGTGGTATTGTATAGCGATCTCAAGTTCCATTGCCGCGATGATGAGACAAGTGCTGCTTTATGTGGGTGCATTCTCAGGATTTGATGAAGAAAAAGTAAAAGAGCATTGCATGAGAAATGACTACGACTTTCAATCAAAAGCAAGATGCCTGTACATGACATGAAAGGGGGGAAAGAGAGAGAGAAGAGAAGAGAAGAGGTGGTTGGAAAAGTAAAGCGTGGTCGATACCTAGGTTTTTGTTTTTCTGTTAATGATAATCATGGATCTCTAGTTGAATTGATTGTTTGTTCGAATTTGCAGAGCATAGTAGAAGCTAACTATACCTTATACCGACCACTACTAGTAGTACTTAGTGATGATTGTTCACTTTCGAAACGAACCCATTTGATGTGATGATACTAGTAGTACTATGGCAACATACAATATATACAAGCCCAACCCGGCACACATACAACCATCATCTACCCACACAATCAGTACCTACTACCATCCATACCTAGTAGAAGACAAGATTAATTATCATTCCCCTCCCACCTCTCCACCCTACCCCCCTTCTTCGCCCAATCCAACCAACTCCCATCATAAACCCCCAGCCTACTTGCCTCATACCCCGCCTGCTCCGCCAACTGCGCCGCGGCGCGCGCCCTCACCCCCGCCTTACAATAAAACACAATCTCGGCACCCTCCTCATCCCCCTTCACACCAGGCTTGGGGAACCCGAACCTCGTCTCGAATTCCTCCGGAGTCAGGAAGAGTGCGTCCGGTTGAGAGGCGAGCGGCACGCTCACAGCCGAGGGGATGATGCCGGTGGAGGAGAGCTCGGCGGGCTCGCGCACGTCGATTAAAATGATGGGCTTTTCAGTCGGGCTGTTGGGGAGGGAAGCGTTTATCTATTCTTTGGTTAGTTGGGTGGGGGGTTATGGTAGTAGGTAGGTAGGGACGTACGTCTTCAAAGCCCCATTGGCGGAAGGTGGGGGCATCGTTGTCCTTGGTGCTTTTTTGGCGGATGGAAGTGGAGGAGATCAGGAGGTGGTGATGAGGGCGAGAAATGGGGGTAATGGTGGTTCTCTTGGTGATGGTGTTGGGGAGGAGGGTGGAGGATCTTGTTGTGAAGGTCCGGGTGGAGGGGATGGTGGTGCTGGCTCGGAGGGAGCGGACGAGGAGGGTAGATTGTTTGGAGGTGGAGGAGAGGAGGGACGTGGGTGCCCGGCGGAGGGGGAGGAGAGAGGCCATTGTTGTTGGTTTTCGTCCACTGGGTTGGAGGTGAGGTTGTTGCTGGTGCTGGTGCTGGTGCTGTTGCGCGAATGGGGCAGGTAGTTGGTGGAGTTCTGCGGAAGTTAGTGTCTGGTTTGAGATTATATGGTGTCTATTGTCTAAATTGTACAGTGGCTCGTGAGTAGAGGAGTACTTACCCCAGAGAAAGATGACTTGATATGTCTGGGTTGGAGATCGAGGCAAGTCCAGAAAGTTGTCGAGCTGATATGCTAGAGTGACAGCCGATATCCGACGGATGGAAGTCCGGCTTCGGGTGATGTCAGTTGCAGTGTTGACCGCCTTCGGGACTATCTAGATATGTTCTATTTCTACAACTACCATGACCCGATTATTTCGAATGCTAAGTCTGCAGATTGCTTGAAATTAGAACAATGGCAAGAATACAGGATCCAGGAAGGAATACAGGCTTTTATAAATTGTAAGATAAGAGTATTACAGCAATTTCCGCAGGGCCTGGTATAGCCACAGAATCTCTTTAAGCCCAAGAACCATTCTCTTTCCAATATATATGAAGAATGTCTGATTTTTCTGTTCAGAACCTGCAAAATACATACCGTGTGTTTCTCCCACGCGATCATATAATAAGGCTCCTAAGTCAATCTTGGAAGTAAAGAGTGTTCCCTGGCTAGAGCCAAGAACTCTATGCTCACAGGTGGTGATTAGCTTCCCAGTTTCACGATCTCTAGTAACCTGAACTTCGAGAAGTCCATTATATGTTCCCACAGTATGACTGGTTGCGTGTCCGAGCGTCTCTAGGAAGTGACCTGGAGAAAAGAAATCTTATCTTGAACAATGCTAGCTAGATCTGTCCAGTAAGATATAGGTCAGGGGACTGAATATATAAGTTATTAGCATAAGTTTAAAGCTAAACAGGCTTCATTTTACATACTACCTTATCATTTCTAACAGGATATTCAGTTGCTTCAGATATATGGGTCCGTACTCAACGGACTCGAACAAATAACCACCACCTGATCATGAAAGCAAGAAACCGCGCAGTCAGATATGATGCGACTATGTAGATTACCATAGGCCTCCACCATGTTCTGTCTGTGATACCTTGTTACACCTAGCATGGATTATATGGCAGGATTCGAGATGAAAGGTGACGGTAGTGATCCAGAAATAGCTGGCATTCTAATTGGGAATGCCAATACGGTTTCGTTCGGAGGGGTGTGGCCTGTAACAATTTTGGAAGCCAAAATATCTCGATTACCGGACCTTAACTCGAATGCTAATTCGAAGTCCGTTTCTGCTCCAACGCGGATGCTTGAGCCTCTGTAGCGGTCTTTGCATCCGACATAGTATGGTGAACCCAAGGACAGGAAGGCCGACTGTATGGAGGAACGCAAGATACAGGTATTGGACTGCCCTTGTAGATCGAGAGAAAAAGAGCAGAGTCTCCAAGCCGATCTACCGTTACCAAAATAGGGTTTAGCGTGAAGTCCGTGATGGTGTACTTTCCAAGAACAGATCTGGAAGGGCAGTATATGCGGTCCGGCATTAAAGCTCGGATCTGCTGAACAGGCGTCATATAGTCCATAGACGTTGGCTGCCTTTTCCATGGCATATAACAGCATCCCAGATATAAGAGCCGCAAAGATGTGCCCTTCCATTCCATTATGATGTAATATTTCAGCATAGATACGTCTGACATATCGACCGCGCTGTTCTGTCTCGCTGCATTCACATTGGAGCAATCACCGTATGAGAGGGAAGGAAGAGACAGAAATAGGAAGAGCATCTAAGACTCTTTCCCTCACTCTCTTGCTCTCTTGCAAGGCAGTGCGTATATATGATATATCGTCGGCGAAGCGACGACTTCAATGAATGCTCCGGTCCTCATCCTCATCGTCCACCGTCTCGTTCTCCACATGCAGTGTCAACGTGCTAACCAGTAGACCAAGAACAATAAATCGCGTCTACGTGCAGAGTAGACGGAGAGATATGTCCCCATATACAATGTTATTGTTCCTCATCCTCAACAGCCACCCAACCAGTTTCTAAAAACATGTCGTGTCCATGGTTTGTTCCATTACAACCATCTCTGAACAGTATGGTCCTGAAACAGAAACCACATATGCTTCCACATCCACCTAGCGTAGAAGCTACTTGCTGGTAGATATGCTCCCGCGCCTAGATGCCATCATATTTGGCAGGGTAGTGGCTTAGTGGATGCAGATGGCGGGTGGGAGCAGAATATGTAGGTTTATTCCGTATATGCCGTAAGTGTGAGTGGTCACTAGGGGAGCCCAACCTGCCTTCTTTGTGTTCGTCTCGTTCTGAGGCACTAGGACGCAGACGGCAGCGATAGCATGCCGGTTGGTTTGCTATTTGGTATATGGTGTATTGTATATAAGTTTGTTGGAGATATTCGGTGTTTTATAGATAACGGGTGTAGTAAGTGAGAAAGCATCTTGGCTTGATGTAGGGTTTGGATGGATATATTGCTATCGGCAGTGGATTTCCGGTGAACATAGCCGATTGAGGAATAGTATATGCTTGGAGAGATGCCGCATTTTTCTTGTTGGGTATATAGTATTGTATATATTTCTTATCTCGAGTGTGGGAGCTTATGTAGTAGCTTGTTGGAAGTAGGAAAGTCTGGGAGGAAGCGGGAAGGGATGGGCTTTATATAACATGATGGCTGTAGTTTAGTGAAGGGTTGTAGTAGTGATAGCGAGGGCTAGATGTGAATCCAGACACGGGTTATTGAAGTTTGTATGGGAATAAGCCTATTCAACTACAACTTTCACATAGGGCTAGTGATGGTATTCTATTCCCTGGCTAGCAGCTCGGGTGTCACATTATTATTATTAATTCTAGGTAGCGTGGTCTAAAAATGACATGTCCTTCAATGCGTCGCTCATCGCGGGAGCGGACGACCGCAGTTGGATCGTTTCAATATCATGTTACTCCAGACACTCTGTCCGCGGTGTCGATACCTCCAACAGACAGAGGCCAGTGGCCATACCTCAAGGGGTCGACCGTCCGCAACTCCCCATCCCAAAGGTTCAGAAAGTATTGGAGAAAAAGGAAAAACAATACTACAAGTAGTTACATTTCAGAAAGGCAAAGAAGAAATGCCTGCAGCCATTCTATCACCAGGACAGAAGAGGGTGCCCGTAGTCACGAAGCAGGCGCTTGCTATTTTTCAGCAAGGCAGGAGAATCCGGCATAACTGACGTTGCAGCGCCTGACGTCTTTAGCGAAGACGGCAGGAACGCTTAAGGGCGGGGACGGAATGCAAGCAGGCAATCATCCTGGGCTTTGTTAGCTTTCAACTCGAATCGATATAGCGCAAGGAAAACATACCTGAGGGAAAATCGTAGCAAAGACCTTGATGTCTTCCGACTCGGGAGTGGGAGTGTGCTCCCAGTCCATCTCCATACTGGCCTTGCCAATCATGGCCATCAGGTTCAGCTGGGCGTAGGTCTGGCCAAGACAGTAGTGGGGTCCGGTACCGAAGACAAGCCAGTTCTTGGTCTGCTGTTCGGCGGTACCAGTAATCCAGCGGTCAGGGTCGAAAGAGTCGGCGTTGGGGTAAGCCTCCTCATCGTGGCAGGCGGGCCACACCGAGGGGATAATCATGGAGCCCTTGGACACGGTGACGTTCTCGGTAATGGGGAAGTCCTTCTTGACCAGGTAGGGAACCATGATGACGGGAGGGCGGTAGCGCAGAGTCTCCTTGACGACAGCACGAGTGTAGGGCAGCTGGTCAAGCAGCTCCATGGTCAGAGGGGCCTTGATATCGCCGTTGCGAACGCTCAGGTTCTCCTCGCGGACCTTGTCAAGAACATCGGGGCGGTCGGCCATGAGCTGGAACAGCCAGGTAGAGGCAGCACTAGTGGCATCCTGGGAGGCGAACAGGAAGGTGAAGACGGTCTGAGCGATTTCGTAATCGGTGAAGTCACGCAGGACCTGGGCGGGCTTGTCACTGGCCTCGACGGCAATACCCTGAGCGATCTTCTCACGGTACTTGGCGGAATCCTGCTGAGCCTTGACCCACGCGTCCATGATACAGGAGATTTCTCCACCCGCGGCCATGCGAGCCTTACTTTTGGCAGCACAGTTGGAGAACTCTGCCAGAACCATGTCGGCAGCCTTCTTGCCATACCAGGCCTTGGTGTAAGGCAAGATAAAGGGGAAGTTAACGAGTTCCAGGGCAGCAGTGATCATGTAGTAGTCATCGGCGATCTTCTGGATAGCTTCTTCGGTGATGTAGTGGCCGACGAAAGTACGGCAGGACACGGCGCACATGAGCTCACGGAATTCGGGCATCCAGGGAGTGGGCTTGAAGTTGTTCTCCTTCGAGATGCGCAAGAAACGGGCGTAGTACTCGTTGTAAACCTCTTCCATGCGAGGGAGGTAGAAGGAAAGAGCCTGGCGAGTGAAAAGACCGTTGAGACCCTTGCGGAATTCAACGTGGTCTTTGCCGTCCAAGAAGACCCAGTTGTCGGCACCAAGAAGCTTGTGCGCAACGTCCACAACACAAGGCTTAACGTAGGTGGGCGAGTTGAAGATCTTGCGCGACATGTCGCGAGTGGATGCGATAACAACGAACCTATAAGCAGATAAGTTAAAATCTGGCCTCTTCGAGTCATGCGCCTCCGCGCACACCCGGAACATGTCGCAAAAGCATTACTTACTTGTGGAAGACGGAGACACAGCTCAATTCACCACTGTCCCATTTGGCCTTGTATTCGTGGAACTTGGGGTTCACCGACTGAAGGAAAGGTCCCATGAAAGGCAACTTCCATGCTGGGCCGACAATGGAGCCCTTGAGCCAGAGATAACGGACTATATAAATGGTTAAAATTGAGTCGCGATTTTGCCCGATTCTCGGGGCATTGGCTTGGAGAGAAGACGTACATTGGTCGTAGATGACAGCGGCAACGAACAGAGTCAACAAGGCCTTCCAAACGGTGAAGCCCTCGAGGACAGAGGCGACCAGACCGGTGGGCTCAAAGAGCCTGGGGGAGACGACGGCATCAGCCGAGGGGGAGACGAAGCTCCCGTTGACAGAGGCCATGTCGGATGATCAATTGATCAATTGGGTTCGGTATAACGGTCTCCAACGGGGTAGGGAAGGAGAAGACGGAGGGAGGAGGAGGAGGAGAGCGGCGGCGGCGGAGGGAAAAGAAGAGGAAAGCGAATCCAGGGGAGACGCAACTCTAATTTCGGGGCAGAATTATTGGCGAGGGCAGGCAAACTCGCTCTGGATTGGCCGGAACGCCGGAGTCTGGCAGTACGGCGCCGCAGGAAGCCCCCGATGTGCAGGATCGGCAGAATATTATGATTAAAAAGTCTTGAGGTTCCACGGAGCAGAATTGATTCTGCAGGAAACAGGAGTATAATGTAGTCAATAATAGGGAATCTAGTATATTACTAGGATTAGAGAGAGCTGGTCGAATGAGAATAATTTTTGGTGACTGACACCCTGCAGTTTGTGGGCTTACGTGGGAATCTTAAGCAAACCCTTGCTCGAAGGAATCAAATCTGCACGGGAGGATGGCTGATGTGGAGAGAAAGTCGAGCTGCCCCTGGATGATCGCTCGTATCCCGCGCGTATTTCCACGCTGTACATCCGTGTCCCGATTCTGACGAGAATGGCTCGTTTGGCAACATCCCACATGCGCTGCAGCCAATTGTCAGGCAGCGCTTGCTCCTTTGAGCAGTCACTAGGCGGATTGTGGCTAGCTTGAATCACTAGCACCAGGTACCGATCTCGTAAAGGGAAAGCGGGTGACATTCCCGCTCAATAGTCAGAACGGTTCAAATCCATATTGAATGAATGGCAATTGTATTACGAACCCTTTGGATATCGTGTGTTCGATGTTCCGTCATTTCTTAGATTGATTGTCAATATAAAACACTTTATTATAATGTGGTCTAGGCTGTGAGGTGGTCATCTCCACAGTTTCCTGACCATGTTTTGTGAAGCACGTGCCTGTTGAGATTTTCCAAGTCATAGTGCTCGCTTCGAATATATATCTACCAGTGGTGATTCATCCAAAGCCATCTGTATCCCAAAGATCCAATATTAATACTAATTACAGTACCGCATTCGAGAATCCATTCTCCATGGAATACTACATAGACAAAGACAAGCTGCATCATCGTATCCGTCCCATGAAGCTCACAACAAACCTTGTTCATCTAGACTGCATGAACCGTAGCGAGGTAATCTGCAAACCACAGATTATTAATATTTCATACGCCACATCAATCATCTTTCCACACCTTCGGTTCAATAAAATGAATGCCCGGAGGAGCCGACCACTAACGGGCCATTGGAATTGTATGACGACGCAGGTTACCAGTGGCCAAGCAATACAAATTGCCATCGTACCATTTGCTGGACTTGAGAAAGGTGATCCGGCTGTCAAACTTCCGAGTGGATGTGGCTCGGCTTATCCGGAGAATTGGCCCGTGCGGTTTCCACGGGGAACTGAGCATCTTTGACAGTTGATAGAACGAGTGGATGTAGTCGGAGACGCCCGGATGGTTCTCCGCCTATCAGTACAGTGTAGAGAATAGAAGGAGATCTTGGCTGTTTCAATGTACAAGATAGATAGCAGTAGTATGGGGAACTATTCTCTCCCGACATCTAATTTACTACAAGCGATGTGCCCTATGAACGATTGTGCCTCACAATTTACCGCCTTTTAGACCGCTTTAGGCGGCAGAACCTAGCGAACCTCGCTGAAAAAAGTCCGGATTTAAGCGGATTTAAGAACATACAGTCCTGAAAAGGTCAACGGAGAAAACTGTAACTTTAGGCGGTGGCAGAAAAAAAAAGTGTCCTTCAGTGCGCCGCACAGAGTGCTGCAACAAAGGCACAACTATATACTCTCAATCTATCATTTTGAGATTAAAACCAACACAATTTGTATAAAGGCAGCAATAGATCACATGGAATACGTTGTTAAGATTCACTCTGCTGTAAGCGAGTTATTGGTCGCAGTATCGTCATCATCAGATTTACTATGTACGCTAGATACACCTGGTAGGTGCTGACATGCAACAGCATATTACACACTATGTCATGGAAATGAAGCAGGTGGAGAAATTAAACCCTTCCACAGCCTGAATCACTAGCAGGCTACCGACCAAAGCCGAACCAGCCGCGTCGTCCACCCTTCTTCTCTTCCGGCTGTGGTTCCGGTTGAGCCTGACTGTTGTCTGCAGCAGGCGTGCTTTGACGAGGGTACTCGATGTAGTTCCAAGCCACGTCCAGGAACAAAGGCTTCACTGGAATCGGCTGCATCTGAGGGGGGTAAGGAACAATGTTGGTCAAATCCAGAGCATCACCGGCAAAATCGTGTAGACGTTCGACTGCGGGTCGCTGAGTTACAGATTTTGACTGTGCTTCAGCGGACATCTTCTCCAAAGTCACCAAACCGCGGTATTGCGCAACCAGGCCCTTCAAGGTCAGCTCCAGAGTCTGGACCTGACTACGGGAAATATCCAGCCTCGGTGGTCCTTCCGTTTCAGTCAAGGATTGCGGCGACCGTGCGGTCTCTGTGACAAGGGCCAAAGCCTGCGCAAATAGGGCGAGGGCATTGGTAGACTTGCCCAGGATTCCGTGCGACCGTCCAATGGTCAGACATCTAAGAAAGACTCCAGTTAGCAGGTTATCGGTATGGAAGGGCTGCGCTGCCGTACCTTAAAGCACGGAAGTACCGCCGCTTTGCATCTAATTCGCGAACAAACGCCGTATCCGCGGCAACTCCGGGAAGCTCAAGAATGAACTCGATACTTTGAAGGGTAGAATCATACAGGACGACTCTTTCGCGCAGCCGTGCCAGCTTCTTACCCGTAGCATCGTCCTGTTTGGCAGTAGCCTTGGCACTCTTGGGTAACTTGGTTGAGACAGATTCGAATGAAACGCCGTCGTTGTCTCCGCAAAGGACACGGTTCCGTCCGATTCTCCACCCAACCAGATCATAGTTAACAGCAGTCCGCGTTATTTGCAGAGCCTGCATTCTCTTATCACTCGGGTCAACTCCCTCTCCGGCAAGGTCATCGATCGCAGTCTTTGTAGCATCGACGGCATCTTGACTGGCGATGATAACATTATCGTAGGCAGCGGCTTTATCTTTCGAGGAGGCGTTTTTGCCCTCACCTTCCGCAAGCCACGTAGTGAGACGAGACTCAGCTGCCGCTGCGGACGCAAGAGCCTGTGAGATTGCGGCATCTTCCAAGCCAACTGTATGCGATCTCCATGTGACGCTTCCAGGGAGTTGCTGCACCTCCCCGTCAGCGGTCCTCCGAGTGCCCGCTGCATCCTCCTTCAGACAGTTGGGGTCCAACTTCTCAACTTCGGACCTGATGGTCGCGTCCGATGGGAAATAACTAAGAGCCAAAGACGGGATGGGCTTTGACCGCGGGAGCTTCAACTGATATGCTGCGTATCTTATACTGGGGTCGACAGTGCCGGAAAGAAGGTCTCGGAAGGCGTCCTTCTTGACTTGCTGACCCAGAGCTGCATAGATCACTCTTGACACGGAGTAGTTTTGGAGACACTGCTCCCAATTGCGCTTCTCCAAGAAGTATGCTCCCAAGAGGGACGCCAGATATGCACGAGCTTCGAGGACATCAGTGTCTGCAGCACCAGAAGTTTCTTGATCCTCGAGAACGTGCACCAATTGCTTCGCAAATGTAACTGCCTTCCGTAGTTTCGAAATAATGTGCCCCCTAGTCGTACCGCTAACCCCCTTGGCCGATGGGTCTGCCGAGTGAGTGGTCTTCATGTGCATTGCGTTCGCCCATGCCCGTTCGGCGCTGATGAGTAGGGTGTGGACGTATCTAAGAAATCCGGAGTGTTAGTACAATTTCCATAGCTGACCCAGCCGTATGAGTGTTTAAAGGAATACGTCAAAGATGACTTCAGAGACATACTCCACATTGCTGTTCACATCTTCCGCCGTCACAGGTCGTTTGGCAATGTACTTGCTGCGTTTGGGGGTGGTCTGTCCAAGTCGCAGGCGGGCGCTGTGCAACTTGCGAGTCGTGTGTGCTCGATAAGCGTTGTAGTTTCCCGTCAAGAGACTCTCCTCCCTCTGGGAGAAAATGAAGTCGGTGATCTCCATCGTGCCAGCAATATTCGACGACTGGGGTGGGAGCTCGGGGCGATGGTGGTGTTCCCACCCGAACGAGTGCGGGCTGAGGTGGTCAAGTCTCGGCCAAACAAATCCCCGGCTGATTTCGCGGGATTCTCTTTTCCAGCATCGGGAAAGCTTGCTGCTCGGCCATCTCGAAAATTATCCCACGTCAACCTCCCGGCCATCAACCACCCCCTGGCCTTCTTGCTTGGAGCCGTCGGTTTTGTTTCCTCTCAAGCAGGATCTTCTCTTGATTCTTACCAGGAGGAGCAGCCATCTAACGGCAGGCTGTGAGCTTCGTGCACAAGATTGCTTTGCGTGGTATGGCCTGACTCCCTTAGCACCCTGCACATTCCTGCATGCTCAGCCCACTGACCTCAATTGGCATCGAATCCAGCTTTGATCCCGATATGTTATGCATCGCAGTCAAGTTTCGGTGAAATTCAGGGTTTGGCACCGCAATTTCTCGAGGTAATGCTGGAACGGGCTGCCGGATGTCTTGAGAACGCGGGACGGCGTTTCTTCCGGGATCCCAACGGCGCTGTTCGAGGTCGGGGTTCGATATATTCAACTCTTGGGCAATTCAGTAGCGCAGGGGCGGAGCTTTTGGTTTTCCTACAGGCAACGCAAAGATCCGCGTCGAATACTTCAACCGCCACCTCGACAACCGGAAGGACAGCCACGGACCCGCGGGCCCCCGTTCTCGACTTTCTCTATCCCCCCCGCACACAGGAGTTTATAGCGACATGCTTGATACGTTCGCCGAGAAGGCTTGTCCCGCGACGGAAAAGGAAGGCCGTCCCTGGCCTTTCCAGAAATTACTCGTCAGAGGCTGTTAGCCTAGACCGCAGGGTGGACGCTGAGGCTCACATGCTCGACGACTCTGCTGAAATAATTGCCGATGAAGACCGCGCCATTGCCAAGAATGAACTTCGAGCGTTATTGGATAAGGAGGAGATCGAAGATTCCGATAAATTATGGAGCCTTTTTTCGAAGGCTGGTCACCCTCTTGACCTGACTTCTGCATTGCTGGCGGGAATTGGCAGCTCTGAGCGTGACGTTGATAGCAGAAGGGCCAGACGACTCCTCAACTCTCTGCCTACCGAGTCCCGAACTTCTGAGGATTATTTGCACATGACCAAGTCTTGTATTGCCACGGGAAATTTTTCGGATGTAATTGGGATATGTCGCGAAGCAGTCTCCTGTGGCCGCGGCGTCTCATGCTGGGCATACTGTTTTGCACAATTTGTGAACTCTGAACGATGGGATTATGTGCAAGATATTTGGAGATCGAGGCCGTTGGGCGACAACTCACTATGGCACGCTGTCGCGCCTTGGCTACAGTTGTCTTCCGTGCATAAGCCTTTGTTTGCACTTGCTGATTATTTACAAGATCAGAGTCTCCACAGTCCAGTACGTCATGCTACTCGCTTCATACTCAACAATGTATTTTCTAGCACGGAATTTGCCGAAGCTACTGCGACGGAGACCCTACTAGCACTACTGCAAAAGTTCAATCATTTGGACATGGTCACTTCCCGGAATTATTTTGATCTTATCAACATCCTCCAAGAATCAGAGCACCGATCGACGTTTGTTCGATCTATCGTGGTATATCGGAATTTCCGTTGGCAGATGGAAGAAGAAACTCCACCCCGAAAGCTTCTGGCTAAGCTGTTGAAGCGTCTTGCTTCGTTCGAGATCACAACTGGTATCTTATACTTCCTCGATGAGATTTCCCAATTCCATCGCAAACCGACAGAGGACGTCTACAGGCAGGCGCTTATTGTTTTTTCGAGAGCCGGTGATGTGGATAACGTCCAGCATGTATTCGAGAGGTTTCTTTCGGACCACGGGAAGCCGCGAAGCCGCAAACTCGTGGCTCCGCTTCTCTATGTTTACGCCAGAATCGGCGATGTTGAAAAGACTACGCGTCAATTCCGAAGAATTTCAGAAGAGTTCAACCTTCAACCAAATATTATATGTTGGAACATCCTGCTTACGGCTTATTCCAAAGCAGGAGATCTTTCAGGGACCTTCGCCATGTTCAAGAAAATGATTGAGGAGGGTGTTGAGCCCAGCTCGCACACTTTCGGTATAATGATGGGTCTTTGTGCTAACCGGGGCGATGTCACTCATGTCCGCGATTTGCTCAGCCTGGCCCAACAACATAACGTGCAGATAACCGCCCCCATGATTGATACAGTTGTGGAGGCTTATTGCAACAACTCCGAGTGGGAGATGGCTGAGCACGTTGCGGAGACTTGCCTCGGCCTCGACGTCAAGGGTTCTCGCGTAAGAATGTGGAATATCCTACTCTGGAATTATGCTTTCCGGATGGACCTGGAAGCTATCTCAAGGATACGCTCGCGGATGGATGCCGCAGGATTGGAGCCCGATGATATGACTTATTCTGCTCTCATGCTCAGTCTTGTGCTTATAGGCCAGACGGATTCTGCCCGTCGCATCCTCAGGGCACTCCACAGAGGCCGCCGCGTTTACGCTACTGAATTCCACTACGCAGTCATCCTGTATGGCTATCTGAAGGATCGCAATCGGGATATGGTGCACATCATCTTCCGCGAAATTAAAGACAGATTCAACCAGCCGGGACTTGGCTCGAGGCTCCTCGTGCTCAAGAGTCAGATCCAGCGAGATTTACAACTTTTGGCACAGGGTGGTCAGGTCGGCAACCACGCAAATATTCGTCTCGAAAACTCTGAGAAGTTCCTCGCAGAGACTCTTGCGGATTACCACTCTACCAAATTGGCGACAAAGTACCCCTTGCTGGGTTCTGGTAGAATGTCTGCCAGGAAGGGATTCCCTGCTGTTTACTACGAATATATGATCTCTGCCTATGGTATGAAGGGGGCTTATCTGTCGGCTCGGAGGCTTTTCGATGACTATACCGCAAGTCATGCACCTAAAGACTCCGACGAAGAAAATTACCATGATATCGCCCCTCTTCGTTTGCTGTCTGCCTTGATGCTCGCACATTTGAAGGCTGAACAGTACCACCAGGTGGAAGAATGCTGGAACTTGGCTTTCACCCGCGCTTTGAAGATAGCCAGTCCCACTTCCCCTGATATTGATGAGTGGCTTAGCCGTCAACTTAACCCAGTTACACCGCCCTTACCATCTCATGCCGAACTCGTGGTGAATCCCGATTCCTCCCAGGCTACGTCAAGCGAGCCAGCTACGACAAAGAAAGACCCGATCCTACCGGCGTACCGCTTCATGCTATCTCGCCCGCTCTCACTGTATCTGCGTTCTTTGGCTTATGGAAACGAAGTTTCGAAGATCTCCGAGGTTATAGCAAAGTATGTGGAGGCAGGCTTCTCCATGACAACCTTCAATTGGTCCACATTTGTGCAGATGCTTGCATCCTCCGACAGATTGTCCGATCAGATTGAAGCTTTCACTGTCTTTGAACATAAGTTCATGCCCAACTTCCCTGGGTGGGATAATCTTCGTCGAGGATATGGGGCACGACCGCCGGGTGTGCCTTCAACCATTGATGCGATGGAGAATCCCAAACGTGCAAAGCCGCCTAATGTACTGGGCAAACTGGGCCGGCGCTACTGGAGCAAAATCCAGCCGGACTTCATGCAGCCCACGTACGTGTCCATGGTATATCTGGCTGCTGCATTGAGGCGACTTCGCGAACGAAGCATCCACGAGGGAGGCACGGACCTTCAAGCTATCTACGATGCGGCGCCGAAGACAATCGCAGCCGTTGCTAGACTGCCTTACCTCCGTGAGAAGTTCCAAGGTGTGCTCCTCCGGCGTCGGCAGGAGAAAGGCGAGATGGTTGATGAACTTGGACGCGATCGCTATGTATGGACAGGCGGTATTCTTGGCGTTGGCGGCCTGACTAGGTCTAAGTCGCGGGTTGAGCCGACTGGTGATAAGGCGGAGCAAGACAGCAGCAATGTTCGAGTCGAATCAAAGGACGCCTCTTCGAATCCAATTGATGAGCCTCCGCTCAACGTTGGTATCTCTGAGCTGGACGATGATGAGCAAGATTCCGATGTTGCACCCTCGCCGTTCAGAAAGACCCTCGACTACCCCGACGAATACGACATGGAGGCCGAGACGCTGCTTGAGGAAAGAGGCAAGGAACTCGGAACGAAAGAGGAATTGATGGACGATGAAAGTCTTGTGGAAGATGATGAAGATGAGTTCGACGATCTGGAGGAGGACCTGGAGATGGAAGAAGAAGAAGAAAAAGAAGAAGAGGAAGAAGACTGGATAGCAGAGGAGGCAGAAGAAGGAGAAGATACTCCTGATGCCGCCGAACAGGACATATATGACCCTCAAGACGAAGGGCAAATCCCTCAAGGCGAGGGTGAGACTCGTTGAGTTGAAAGTGTATTTCTAGGATGTACCCCAAACGGGGTGGGATGTTCAAGTTGGGCGAGTATGTATATATGTATAAAGAGATTTGTGAATGTATAGTAGTATAGTCAAAGCATAGCATCTGATCATTATTGGAATTGTACACTATGGATGAAGATTTCTGTGACAGCTTGGTCGCTTTCCCATTAATCCTGCTTTGATCCTAATATCCAAATCACCACCATTTCTAGCTTCCAAATACTCACCATTGACACCCCCCTATCTTCTACTGCGTTATTCTAGGGAGTTGACTCGATTGTAACCCACATCAGGTAACAGCAAAACCTTCGTAAGTACTACGGCTTCTCGTCAGCGCTAACGATGGGATCAAAAGAAACTGCAATGTTATCCACTCGATAACCTGGACAGACTTACTTTCACGTGTTACGTATTACCTCAATCATGCGAGCAACTAGTCAGTGGGGGCGAAAAAGCAGGGACTCACGAAGGACTGCTTATACAAATTGAACTATTCCATTTTGACCCTAGGGACTAACTCTGCCCTACTGCTAGTAGCCATGAGGCTGTCGAATATCCCGGAATTTCTCCGTCTATCCATCCAAACTAGAAGCTTAAGTTTTCTAGCCTCATAAGGCCGCGTCACCAGAATCAACCCAGCACATGTTCACCGGCTATGATCATGGTTTGGGACTAGACACTGTATCATTAGGCAGAAGGAAGATATGAGCTCTTTCCGCATCGGTAACGAGGGCCGTGCCTTCCGAACCGTCGGCTCCCTGAAGTGGGACTTTGTATCGCTTCAGTTTTCTGCACAGGTCAGGCGAAACTTCAACTTTTCGGCCTTTTGACCATTACAAGTTGTACATTCTACAATAACATCACTAAATGCAATATGACGATTAATCTAATGCGAACTGACATAGCTAACGTGAGTGGCATGGCGGACACACGCAGCAAAACCGATTGATATGGCCCTTCCTATGGTGGTGGAGAGTGCTCCCTCCTCTTATCTATTCTCGCTGGTAAAGGCGACAGGATTGATCTCGTCGGAATCTGCTATACAAATCAAGCTAGCGAGCTGATCCTTTGACTCGCTAGCGTGAACCAAATACCTCAAGAGCCTTTGATATACACCTCTGGAGATTGGAAACTTTCAAGCGAGTATTGGCAAGGTTTGTGTCCTCCAGGTTGCAAAGGTATATAAAGCACCCAATCCAATGAGTCCTCCTGCTTTCTACATCAGCTCATCACTCACTTTTTCTTTCTCCTTGACCTGTTATTTCCAGCACTCATCCCAAGGTACGGAAGCGTCCAACTTGTTCCATAAGCCCACTGAATCTGTTTTGACTGAGCAATTCTCTTTAGTGTGCATGAACCTCCTGCAGCTTGCTTGTCTCCTTATCATTGATCTCTGTGCTTTATATCATCGCTACACCGACGGAGAATGGTCAAGCTCAGCAAGGTCCTGTGTGGCGTTCTCGCATGCGGGTTTATTGATCCATGTCTTGCTGGAGACAATGAAACAGCATATGATGTGATCACCACACCAATCGTTGCAGACTGGGATGATGGCGCTGGCAATATGACAGTGAAGTTGAAGGTCATCAACGCCGACTACGCCTGGCAATGGGCGAATGTCACATCTGACACGACGGACTTGGAGAAAAGAACGGGCATTACGATTCAGAAAGTCGTGACTACAGCGAAAGTTGCCTCCCACGTAATCTTCACAGTCAAGGCTGGGCTTGAAATCTGGGAGTTTTTGGCGGGTCTCATCAAGTCGAAGTCGGACGCGGACTCGTGCACCTTGACCTATGGTACAGATGTCAGCGGGGAGAAGGTGCTGGGATATGCGTACAAGGCGACGACAACGGGGTCGAACTGCGATACGACCGCAGAGAAAAAGACGATTCTGGCCGCAGTGGAGAAATGTGTGACTACTCTGCACAACAGCGGTACCACTGTGGGTTGCTGCGAGTTCAGCCATGGGGGCACCTGGCGTGGGCATTTGCGGCTGAGCGCTGAACCGAGCGTGTACCCGGTACATGCTGTGGATTGCTAAGGTTAGAGTAGGGTCAGGTAGAGGGGAGGGAGGGGTACAAAGTCCGGATACTGAGGAGTTCAAGTTAGATTGATGCCAATGCTGTACTGGTGTGTTGCGAGGCAGTCATCCTTGTTATATTATTAATATACTGAAAAACGAAGTCGTAAGACGAAATTGTGCGCGACCATGTTTGTCTATAGAGAATATCCTACTTTTTCTCCTGAAAGTCCTTCATAGAGCCGAGCCCTGCTATGCTCAGTTACAAGCAACTACTTGATGGTGATAAGTGGTTTGATTTTCCTCTTGAGCATTGAGCAGGCCCCATCCCCTCTTCTATTTGTCACGGTCCTCCTCAGTATTAGTAGTTTGTTCATCATCGACGCCCAAATCCTCCTCAACCCAACCAGCAACATTCTCACATGCCTTCTCAGGCTCCCGTTTATACTGCAACAGGAACCCCTGGACATCAGCAATACTGAATCAATCCTTAGGCAAATACGATGAAAACCCGTCCGCAAGCTCCTGCAGTTTCTCCTTCTCGTCTTCTATCTTCTGCTTCTCCTGATCGCCTGGATCGCCACCGCTGTCTGCCCTGAGGGTGTAGGTACTCGGTTATATCCTGGAGAATCTTCTGTTTCTTGTTCTCGTTCAGGATGATGGTGGAGATGTCCCGGGGTAGGCGAGTGGCGACGGGCATCCAGTGGATATCTCGAGGTGTGGATTGCGTGCGGTAGATTGAGATGGTGGATTCGGAGACCTTGCGAGGATAGGTACGGACTTCTTTGAGGAAGGCCTTGAGTGGTGAGAGGGATAGGCTGAGACATTGTAGGGTTAAGTGGGTGTTGTCTTCAACGTGCATCCAGGGGGAGGAGTGGTTGAGACTGCTGGGTGTATGGTTGAAGCGAAAAAGAAAGCTGGATATGCTTGGTCATCATTCGATGGTGTCGGGAGTACTGGTGCCTCAACAGCACGTCTGATTCCTGGCAAAGTAGATCAATCCGCACAAACATTCCTCGTCGATCTGTGAATCGTCGAGGGGTTCATCCTGACCGATGTCGCTTATAACCATAGCGATTGCGATCTAACCGCTAGTGTGGAAGATGAACTTTATTAGTAGGTGGTTATTTCTATCAGGATGCTACTGTTGTTCTCATGAATGTTAGTACTGGAAGGGGATATGTTGTCCCCGCTTTATGCGTGTATTTATGGACATTGAGGGAGGGGAAATCCTGCAATCCACTTCCTTTTGGTATCAATTCCGACTTGTTTGGTAGTTTGGCCTTCTTTCCCGCCACGAGGGATTCAAGTTTGTGTCTGTTGTTACCATATCTACAAACTAGCTAACAGGGCCCCTCCATGACAGATAAGACTAACAGGATCTAAACTTCTTCACCCTATAACCTTACCAGTGCCCTATGGCTACTCTAATTACGTCTCAAAAAGCTCAATTGCCGCTCGGCCTCGGGAAGGGTCTTCTGCCTGATGATAGAAAAGCCAGCCCATTTGAGGAAACTGAACCCGAATCTCCGACTGGCAATGGCCGAAGGCCGATGTGTTTAGTCCGAAAATAAGAGACATCTCCGAAGATGTCGACTCTTGGAGACTTTATTAGCCACTCACAGGTAATCAAGTGTTTAAACTCCTCGGGGTCTCGCATTCAAACTCTATGGTAGGATAGGGTCCTCGGGGTCTCGCGCAGATCATGAAGTCTATCTTCATCATTCATATATCACTACTATATTAAGAGAGAGACTAACCATCGAGCAGCTGAGATCATACATACAACATACAATTAGAGACAAGTATGGTCTTCAGGTAAGTCATTGATCTAGATGGCCTCGGTTTAGGAGGTATCTTTGAGAGTCAGCAAGGCTTATGCTGTCAGAAGTTTGCCTAGGCTCAACAATGGCATTCGAGATGAATACTATAACTACTGCTCATCAAGCTCCTATGGGGGATGGGCTACTCAATGATCGGCGTCCAGTGTTTCACGCAGAGAGGTTAGTATATAGAGACATACGTAAGTGCCCTAGTTACACTAGAGAGTAAGGGGTCTACTGAACTAAATGAACCATTACCTTGCTATGATCCCAATGGTATAATAATGTCCTGAAGGCCCAGTTCTCTCTGGTATATTTTTACAATAACAATCTTTTAATTCCTTTTGTCCTATCTCTAATTGCTTCTTCTGGGCTCAATGGCCCGTCCTTTCTCTTCATTCGCAATGTACAGCCTGGCTGCTGCCACTCTTGTCGGTGTCGCATCTGCGGCATCGCTGAACAGTGTGTGTACAACCGACTATGTCACGTCGGTTCTGCCTACTGCCAGCGATGACATTCCTTCTGGAATCACCATCGACACTAGCTCTGTATCTGCTAGTATCTACCGCAACTATTCCCTCACCGATTCCATTTTCTGGGAGGATTTGACCATCAACTTCTGTGAAGTATCTTTTGCCTACAGCCACCAGAACGGAGATGACCGCGTAGTCGTCCAATATTGGATGCCGAGCCCAGACCTTTTCCAGAACAGATTCCTCGCTACAGGTGGTTCCGCGTATGAGATCAACAACGGCTCAGGAGGAGGTGATATCGCCGGAGGGGTCGCCTTTGGGGCTGCCACTGGCTACACCGACGGTGGATTCCCTTACTGGGGTGGCACTGACTTCGATGATGTTGTCATTCTCGGCAATGGAACTGCCAACTGGCCTGCCATATACAACTGGGGATACCAGGCCATTGCCGAAATGACCCAGATTGGAAAGGCCTTTACCAACAACTTCTTCAACGTCGGAAATAACGTTACCAAGTTGTACACCTATTACATCGGTTGCTCTGAAGGTGGACGTGAGGGAATGAGCCAAGCCCAACGTGCCCCCGAATTGTACGATGGCATCGTTGCTGGTGCCCCTGCTATGCGCTACGGCCAGCAGCAGGTGAATCACATCGCTCCTCCCATCCAGATCCAGACTATCGGCTATTATCCGCCTTCTTGCGTGTTTGATACAGTGATCAACGCAACGATCAATGCCTGTGATGGCATGGACGGCAAGATTGATGGAGTGGTTGCTCGTAGCGATCTCTGTTTCCAGAATTTCAATGTATCCTCAATGCTGGGCAAGTCGTACTACTGCGAGGCTGGGTCGACCACTAGCCTTGGCTTGGGATATGGGAAGCGGAGCAAGAGGCAAACAACTTCAGCCACCCCTGCGCAAAATGGAACCATTAATGCCAAAGATATTGAGGTGATTCAAGACCTTCTAACTGGACTGGTATGAATATTTCCCCGACACCCACAGTTTCTCTGCCTCCAAACTTCGCTGACATGATTCCAAACCCAACAGAAAGACTCAAACGGTGACCTCGTGTATTTCCCTTTCCAGCCTACTGCCGGCTTTGGCGACACTACTGTCTACGACAGCACCACGGATTCCTGGACGATCACATCTCCCAACTCCAACGGAGAATGGATTACCAAATTCCTAAATTGGCAGAACGTCACGGATTTGGACATGTGGGGAGTCACCAATGATGACCTGAAGGCATGGATGATCGAAGGAATGACCAAATACATGGACTCTCTTCAAACCACTCTTCCTGACCTGACCCCCTTCCATTCCAAGGGAGGCCGTCTGCTTCATTACCATGGAGAGGCCGATAGCAGTGTTCCCCCGACCGGATCCATTCACTACCACGAATCGGTTCGCGAGATCATGTATCCTGACCTCTCTTTTGCTGAGGGCAATGAGAAACTCAACGACTGGTACCGTTTCTATCTCGTCCCTGGTGCAGCCCACTGCGCAACCAACGATGAGCAACCCAATGCTGGTTTCCCTCGGGACAATTTCGCCCACATGATCAAGTGGGTAGAGGAAGACGTAGTACCTGTCAGAATCAATGCCACTGTTACTTCTGGGGAGCACAAGGGCGAAGTCCAGGAGCTTTGCACTTGGCCGTCGCGCCCATACTGGACTGACAACAACACTATGGTCTGCGAACAGAACGCAACCTCTATCCAGGCCATGCTCTGGAAGTTGAGCGCCTACCTTACGCCTGTCTACTAGACAAAACATAAGACGAGGTGGCCAAGGATGGTATGTACACACATTCGTGATTTCGAAGACCTAAACCCACTTATCATGAAATGAGGATAGGAGGATTCCGTATTATCCATCCAAAATCATTTCAGTTCACTCTGTATTATTACAGCTGTTATGGGATCTAATCTCGTTATCACTTCTCTCCTTCAATATCAGAATGTAAAACAAACCTTTCTTTAGAGTTACGACTACTGGCTTACTCATGAAGCCACCATGACGAAGTTCATGGATATTGCTCGCATGTGTGACATCGGACAGTCTGAGTTTCATGAAAAAATCTCACCTGGCCAAGCCCAACCAAGGGCAGGTCTTGTCCCAAAGCCGACGGAGGTCGGAAGTTACAGTCGCCCCCGACCTCCGAAGCGTCCAGCCGCACAGATACTAATACCTCTACACTATTTACTGTTGGGACAGATATCTCTCCGTCGCCTGGCTAGCCAAGAGCGGTTTATCGGTTTTGGTCTAGCGGTTAGTGCTTTGACATTTGCACTAGGCCACACTCACCCATGCTTCGGATGAGGCCGTACTAATTCCATTTGTCCGATACGTGCCCAGGTCATTGTGGGGAAGTCCCCGCATGGCATTCATGCTCTGGGGCATGTGGAAGGGTACGGCATCCCTCAAAATCTCCATGTTATAGCTTCAGTCCGCTGGCACTTAGTGTTGAAGCTATGCTGGTCCGAGTAAGAAAAGGCGAGGGAGGCGCCCAATGACCAAGGAATCGGGGGCATGGCTTTCTCGAGTCGGTCATGGGCACCAATTCTGGATAGTGATGTCTTTGGCCTGGCGGTAGCTTGGTTGCGCCAAGTGGGCGGGTTGAGATCCTTTGACTTCGAAGTGCTTCTTTGGCCTATATAAATAGGGCTTGTACCGCACCAGACAGATTTTGATCTGAATGTCAGATCATTTCCTTTGAGAACAAGTTTGGAGAGCTGAAGTTCAAAACCATGCTCGCTGCTACTCTTCTCAGCCTGTCAGCAGTGGCTGTCGCTCTTCCAGCATCCACCTATGATGGTTTGTTGTCCTTTTATTTTCATTTTTACCTCAGCCAACCTAGCTACGCTAACTCTTCGCACTACCTACAGCCCTCCCAACCGCCGGAACAGTGATAAACCTAGATATCACCGCTTTGAACGAGACCTACACTGTTCAAGAGAACGACACCCTATCAGCCATTGCCGCCAAATACGGCGTGGGAACCTGTGATCTCGCCCGGCTGAATATCCTCGCTGATCCCAACTTCATCTATGCTGGCGAGGTGCTTCGCATTCCTGCTCAACCGACCTTCCCAGATGACCTGAGCTGCTTCAGCACCAACAATACCGAGGCCACCAACACTTGTATCGATAGTGGTCCCCACGTATATACGATCATGCCTGGAGACACCATTCAGAAGATCGCCAACGAACGATTCAACATCACGGTCGAGTCTGTCATCAACCAGACCGCTCAAACTGGGTATATTGCCGCTCTGAACCCTGGCCCCTATGATGTCCTTCAGACGGGTGAGACGGTGAAGATCCCTATCTGCGACAATACTGCCTGTACTATGACTCAATTTACCTTGGGCTATGGTACCCTGCAAGACTTTGCTACTTACTATGGGGTCGCTGTGGGACAGATTATGGCGTTGAATTTGGGCTATAACCATTCAGAAGCTGCGGTTCCTTTGGGAGTACTTTACGATTGTAGCGCTGTGAATTAAACTTGAGAGATTTAAGCATGTTGACAGATGCGAGCAATTCAAAAGTAAAGTGAGAAAGATAAGAAGAAGATGGCATCACTGCTGTTGTTATGAGTTGTCAGAGCATAAAGTCGTAGTAATGCAGGTATTCTATGTAGGGTTATGCACCGCTGACTCATATATACAGTGACACGGTCGCACGCGTCCTTCTGGCGGACGCGCTCCAATATTACCCGATTGAGCTGTCGCGTATGGCAACCTGAAAGATCCTCCCGGCAACCCACCCTTTCTTCCCCATCAACGAGCATCAAAAATCACCTCGACATTTCTCCGCGCTTGCTTTTCTCCCACCGGACCCCACCTTTCTAGCTGCATTTTGTTTTCACGCCTCATTGCCAATTATCACCAGATACCCCCTCTATTTTTCTTACTAGCAGTCCGTGGGAAAGTCCGCCGCCATGGAGGGACAGTTTGACGACGCCGCACAAGATCGAGTGCGTGCCGCCGTCGAGTTTCTCGACCCAAGTAAGCTCTGACAGACTGGTTCCAATGGATCACATAGGCTAACTTGATTCTAATCTAGGTGATGCGAGAGCGCGCAGGTCCGTTGCTCACCAACCCATTCTCAACGACCTTGGGAGACGACACCATGACAGACACTAACTTGCTACTAGTTATCGGGCTGATATCTTGTTGATGTTGAATCGGGGGTTGCGTCGATTGATAGTATGCATAAGGCCTCAGACATATATACAGCATATACGTTCCCGAAGCTAATGCCTATACGTTGCGCAGGTTAGCATTGATGAGATCCGTGCGCATAACCGTGAAATGGCCGATGGGTAGGAAACATACGCACACTCATACAGACGCCCTGGCTAATCGCTTACAGCCTTCTCACATCGCCATATGAATACTCCGATGCCTTTGAAAAGGCCCTTAAAGAGATCATCAAGACTTTGCCGAATAGGCCATCGAGGGAGACGGGAGACGATGTGGTATGGGAATACTTGATACATCCACGTTGCTCGTTCGGCTTCTAACAGTGCCTAGAACTACCATTGCGGCTTTGTCGGCGCATTCGGAGAATATTCCTGCAACCCTAGGACGCTCGGTTCCTCCCACCTGAATCGAATGATCTCCCTCGAGGGTATCGTCACGAAGTGCTCCTTGGTCCGACCTAAGATTATTCAGAGTGTGCATTGGAGCGAGCGCGGTCAGAAGTTCCTTACGAGGAAGTACATGGATGCGACGATGACCGCCAGTGGTGCAACGAGCATGAGCATTTATCCCCAGGAAGACGAGGAGAAGAACCCGGTATGTTCGATTGGTGCAGTGCCGATATCTTGAGGCTAATAGTCTTCGTCATATTAGCTTGTCACAGAATACGGTTTCTCCACGTATATGGACCATCAGACTATCTCGATCCAAGAAATGCCCGAGAGAGCCCCGGCTGGCCAGCTGCCTCGGAGTGTGGATGTGATTGTTGACGATGATCTGGTTGATCGCGCTAAGCCAGGTGACAGAATCCAGCTTGTCGGAGTGTACCGCTCTCTGGGTAACAGAAACGCTTCGTCTACGTCTGCCACATTCCGCACGCTTGTCCTTGCGAATAACATTATCCAATTGTCTTCAAAATCTGGTGGAGGAATCGCACAGGCCACCATTACCGACACCGACATCCGCAACATCAATAAGGTCTCCAAGAAGAAGGGCGTTTTCGAACTCTTGTCGCACTCCCTCGCGCCCAGTATCTACGGACATGATTACATCAAGAAGGCCATCCTGCTCATGCTGCTCGGTGGTATGGAGAAGAACCTGGACAACGGCACACACTTGCGTGGTGATATCAACATTCTCATGGTCGGTGACCCTTCGACCGCCAAGTCTCAACTGCTTCGTTTCGTCTTGAACACCGCCCCGCTTGCAATTGCCACGACAGGTCGAGGATCTTCCGGTGTCGGTCTTACGGCTGCCGTCACGTCTGACAAGGAAACTGGCGAGCGGAGACTTGAAGCTGGTGCCATGGTTCTGGGTGATCGCGGTGTGGTCTGTATTGATGAGTTTGACAAGATGAGCGATGTCGATCGTGTGGCTATCCACGAAGTCATGGAGCAGCAAACTGTCACCATTGCGAAGGCCGGTATTCACACGAGTTTGAACGCCCGATGCAGTGTCCTGGCCGCTGCCAATCCGATCTACGGACAATACGACCCCCACAAAGACCCCCACAAGAACATTGCCCTTCCTGATTCTCTGTTGTCGCGTTTCGATTTGCTCTTCGTTGTGACCGATGACATTGAGGATTCAAGAGACAGAATGGTGTCAGAGCACGTCCTCCGTATGCACCGCTACCGCCAGCCCGGCACTGAGGAGGGTGCTCCTGTCCGCGAACAGCTTCACCAAACGCTTGGTGTCGGCCTCGAGGATACGCAGGACTCGAACCAGCCTACAGATGTCTACGAGAAGTTCAATGTCATGCTTCACGCCGGCATGGCCCACATGAGCCGGTCCAAGAGCAAGAACATTGAGATTTTGAGCATTCCTTTCATTAAGAAATACATCCAATACGCCAAGTCTCGTGTCAAGCCCGTCCTGACCAAGGGAGCCGCCGACCACATTGTCGCAACATATTCTGCTCTGAGAAACGACGAATTGTCCGGTAACCAGCGCAGAACATCGCCCATCACTGCTCGTACCTTGGAAACCTTGATCCGTCTGTCCACGGCTCACGCCAAGTCACGCCTCTCCAACAGAGTCGAGGAGCGCGACGCCAAGATCGCGGAGTCTATCCTCCGGTTCGCCATGTTCAAGGAAATTGTTGAAGACGAGCGCCGCAAAAGGAGAAAGGTCGCTTCGTTCGACGAAGACTCCGAGAGCAGCGACTCTGACTCCGATGACGACGACAACACTCCTGCGCAAACATCCAGCGCCACTCCTCGATCAACCAGGAGAGGCGGTCTCCGATCCCGTGGAGCCAACGCACGTTCTACCACCAACGAGGACACAGAAATGGACGCAGATGGAGATGCGGTCTCCGAGGATGGCGATGGCTTGTACAATGCTAGTCCCCGCGGTCAACGCCTCCGCTCTAGTCAAACATCCCGCACGCAGACACAAACACAAAGCCAGTCCCGTATGTCTGTGGCTTCATCTCGACCCGCGTCACAGCTCGTCGAGTCGCAGACCGACAACTCGCAGTCACAGAACACTACTGTGTCATCTGAACCGATCCAGCCCGCTCGTTTGACGGTCTTCAGGCAAGCACTGGGTCCCCTGATGGGCACACGACTATTCACCCACGGTGACACCGCCGACGTCGAATCGCTCATTGGAGCTGTGAACACTGCGCTGCGCAGCACACCTTCGCTGGGCGAGTCACACGTCTTCCAGCGCGGAGAAGCAATCCAGGCCCTGAGGGCTATGAACGAGAGGAACGAACTAATGTATGCACCTGAAACCTTCTATCCATAACATGACATAAGTGCTAATGACTTCTTCGAAACAGGTACCTTGAGGAAGACGAAACCGTCTACAGAATCTAATCATAAAGAACAAAAACTCAATTTAACCACGTTATACGACTTAGAGAAATGGGATGGATACCTACGTGACGGCTGACTCATGCGCATGATTTCTTTACACTTGCCTCTATGTTTCCTGAATACATATAACCTGTTTTGAAGGATAGTTCGGCGTCTCGGATACTCAACGTTTATATTACTTGTCTCTAATTGTCTATTTCCTTCTCCATGTGCATCTCTATTTTGATCGAAATGCCATCCATCATACATTTCTCATATCAATGTCTACGGAACAACTTCCTATCTAGACCCTGACACTAGAGGCTTCCTGATATGTTATGATAAGCCGGGACTAAGGTTAACGTAATCAACGGTCGAACGGGCCACACGGTCAGGCGGGCCATCCTGAAATCCCATATAAAAGATGTCTTTTTGATTCTATTATATATCAACCAGTACTACTTCTATGAAGCTCTAACTTTGTAGATAGTTTATATATATAAGAATAAGTATTCCATGAATTTTTCAGATTTTTAGAATTTTTACTTTGATAATGAAACCAGATTCTTATATAATACATATAAATACAGATATTGTAATATGATAAGTCCATAAGTAAAAGTATATTCATTTTTAGAAGGTATATAGATATTATTTATATTATTTAAAATCTATATAGAAGAAATCTAATTCTTCTAGACCTGGATGGTAGAGATATATTATGTTTAAAAAGATATCTTTTGTATAGTATTACCAGATGGCCCGCCTGACCGTGTGGCCCGTCCGACCGTTGATTACGTTATCAAGAAAATTATCTCAGAGAATAGTCTAGACTACGGATTGCCACTAAAGTATACTTTCTTTTTTTTGGACCCCTCCCCTAGACCTTGCTTTTGTTCACTAGTTGCCCCTTTATCTTGCATATCCCTTACATCCGGGGCGCAGGTACTGGTTGGGATTTGAGTTTACCTACTCAAGACTAAGTAGTCTAGCCTGTCCACCACTGATTGTATTACAATTGAGTGCATGTACGGTGAAGAAAGCAAAAGAGCGAAAGAGAAAAGAAAGAAAAGGACCCCATATGCATGTGTATATACTATCCAGGACAAGGACTAATCGGACTCTGATCTAATCTCTTTTCGAATAGGAGGGGAAGTTGGAAAAGAAACCACCATGCGATGCGATGCGATGCGAAACATCCACTCAGTCGACCGCATATACCCTCTGATGCCAAAAACGGAAAATTTAGAGTAAAATGCACTATAAATCTGCTATAATATGATGGGGTATTATAAAGAGAAATCAATTGGAGATGGGAAGAGGAGGAAAAAGACACCGAAATGTATAAAGCAGAAATCGGCAATGCATGGAACGGGAAAAATGGAAGAGAAGAGAAGAGCTTTATTTCGACACCCCCCCTACGACGGCGGTAAGTACATCGAGATGAGATAGTATTTGTCTTCGTGGTGTGCTTTCAAAGGGTATAATATTGACAATAGACATATGGGGGAGAAGTTGGTAAATTAGACCAGAATGGGTTTAAGGGAAATAAAGATGGTGGAACCGCTATTCAACACTCTCGTCCTTGGGTTTCTCCTTTTCGCTAGGAGTGCCCATGAAAGAAGAGTCGTCGGACGAAAAGGACGGAGTGCGCACGCCCTCTCGGATTTGGGCCTGCGTCAAAGGAGACAGACCACGAGTGGCGGCTTTGGATGCCTTCTTCTTCCGTGATTGCTGGATGTGTTGTTCAGTGCTTGGACTTGTGCTTCCGCGGCGGGGACGGCCACTGACGGACGACCTGGACGGGGGTCGGTCGTCGGTGTCTACGGGGGTAGTGCTGCGTGACGGCGTGCGGGAGTGGGATTCAGAGCGTGGTCCACCGCGCCGCAAGGGCGATTTGGATTCAAGGGCGAGCTTTGAGATGCTGGACGAATGGTGGTGGTGATGGGAGCGATGTTGGACCTTGTCAGCATCGCCGGGTCGGCTGATCGTTGCGGCAGCGACTCGTCGGCGTTGCGACGCCTTCCAACTCAACCCGAACCACCAGAACCAGCCGCCATCCTGCTGGACTAGCTGACGCTCCCTTTGGCGCAGCTTCTGGCGCAGCTGAGCACGACGATCATTCTCCTTATCCCAAAATTCGCTGCGGTATTCATCCCAGTTCTCGCGGAACTCGGGCGAGAATGACTTCGGCAGTAGAAGAAGTCGAATGTAGTCACCTCCGGGGCTGAGGTCTTCCTGTACCAGACCTGATTCCGCGTCGTGGTTGTAGTACTGCTGGTAGTGCTGCCGACTACCACGTCTCTCGGACGCAGGGCGCTCGACGTAGTGGAAATCGCCCACGGGGGACGGGAAAAAGGGTGCAGAGAATGGAAATAGGAAAGAAAGGTAGGAGAAAAGCTCCTGCCACCAGGGACCTCGGATGACCACGATCTTGGTGTTCATGGTGCGGAGGCCGCGGTTGGCTACGGCGAGCCAGCGCCGCGGCCAACGAAACTCCACGTTCCCATTGCCCTGTTCCCCAGACCAGGAGCGCAGTGACCACGCCGCCCATCAGGGCGACCTTTTCTCCCATTTCGACCACCCAGTAGACCGATCCTCCGACGCCGCGGCCATCTTCGCGCGGGCGGAGAAAGAGCGCGTAGGCAAAGTAGGCGATCCAGGCGGCAAGCAAGAGAAGGAAAAACGTATTTTGTCGGCGGCGTTCCCGAAGAGCGAGGTACTGAGCTCGCAGGGAGCTCTCGAGAATGAGGAGATTGAGGTATATCTGGGGTGGGGAAGAGGGGAGGGTCGACAGTGGATCGGGGGTTGACGACCGTGGCGGGGAAGAGGGATCGCTAGAGGGAGGATGGGAGTGAAATGCAGGCGCCAATGATTCGGAGGAGGATGTCGCAGAAGATGCAAGGCGACTGTTGGGTGCTGGAGATCCCTTAACCAGTTGGTCTAGGCTTGCTGAAGCCATGGTGAGCTTTGGAGTGGAAGCCAGAGAAGAAGAAAGGCGAGGCAGGGAGATCGGGTTCGTCTGGACGGAAAAGAATAGAGGGAGCAAGAATTAACCTCGGAGGTTCAAATCGCAGGTGAAATTCAAAAACACAGTGGTAGATTTTGGCCTTTGCGGCCCGGCGTTATCTCATCGCATGGAAAGAGAAGAGGTTTTGAGGAAGATAGAGAGGCATGGAGAGAGAGGGAGACGGAGAGGGAGAAGAAGAGACAAGAAAGAGTGAAGCATCGTCATCCATTCCATCGGCCAACACTTGGTTGAGGCTCCACTTCCGCTGGACTTTCAGCTTTTCTCAACTTTCATCTCTCCCCCCCGTTCAATCCTCTGCCTCTCTTTTCCAAGTATATACTGTTTTTGACAGTCAGGGTCTTCAATTGTGCAGGTTAGGAACTGAACATTCTTTTCTGAGGTTTTTCTGGTCCTCACCTTCAGCGTCATCAACATTGGTTGCCTGTTGCTTAACTCCATCTCGGATCGGGGTTAACGGTCTTTGGCGTTGCCTCAACCGTTTCTCATTTTGTTCCACTGACCTGTTTCTTACTCTTTCCACTGCGCCCCCCTAAGAGAGAATTTAATCTATTTCCCCTTCGCTGTCTTTTAAATACTCCCTTCTTTTCCGTTGCAGCCGAGAGAGTGACAGGGCTCTTCCCTCTGTCACTCCGATTTTCCTAACGACAAGGTGTCGACCGCGCGACTCCCTTCGCTTTCTTTTCAGGTCCCAGTCTCACGTTCCTGGACCTCGTTCGAAAGCGCTCGATATATTTCCTCTTCTTCCCGACCGACGGATTCTAGACGCTCGTCGTCTACATCTACGATGGCATCCGAGTCGTTCAACTCGCCCAGCGGCGAATTTCGGGGCCGCAGCCAGGAACCCGTGGCTTCTCGCCGAGAGAGTACGCCACACGCAGCTCGCGGAGCCAGCGCAACTCCTGCCCCCTTGGCCTGGTTTCCCCTAGGCTACAGGGAAGGCTTCAGTCAATGGGTACGTTTCTTTACTGAGGAACAAAGTCAAGTGTCGCATGGGTGACTGAGACTGGGTTTTCTTCCAGTGGGCGTCTTTACCCGCCGCCACAGCCGAACACAGGGTTCTTTCCCACCTCCCTTACCTCCAGCATCAACCCCCAACCCATCTACAAACCGGTAAAACGAGCAGTGTCTCTGGCGGGACGGGCAGTCTCCAGTCCGCCGATCAAACGCAACAGGGTGAGGTATCAGCCAGTTCTACCAATGATCCATACGGCCCCCGAATGTGGCGCTCCAGTATGGTGGAGCTGAGCGGGAAGAATCGGGCTCTGAACGAGTTCTCTGTCGAGCGGATTGGTGAAGAAGCAGATCAACATCTGGTCATGCTTCATGGATACGGTGCTGGTTTGGGGTTCTTCTATAAGAATTTCGAGCCTCTTAGTCGCCTGAAAGGGTGGCAACTCCATGCGCTGGACCTCCTGGGCATGGGCCGCAGTACGCGACCACCCTTTCGTATCAAAGCGAAGGAGCGTGAGGAGGCCATCAAAGAAGCAGAAGCCTGGTTCGTGGATGCGCTGGAAGAGTGGCGTGTCAAGCGCAACATCGACCGTTTCACACTACTTGGCCATAGTTTGGGAGGCTACATGGCCGTGGCATACGCTCTCAAATATCCGGGACGACTCAACAAGCTTATCCTTGCTTCCCCCGTCGGAATCCCAGAGGACCCGTACGCTGTGCGGGCAGAGATGCCTGCGCCAAACGAGTCGACCATGGCGAATGAGCTCACTCAGAACCAGCGCAATATCGCCGAATCTGCATCTTCGGTTCCCCCAACTGAGCTTCAGAAAGGCGATAACAATATTTTGCTAAAGGGTTCCCCTACAGATAGTGGCGCTTCCCAAGATCGGCCGCCCCGGCGCATGGTTCCCAAGTGGTTCGCCTATCTTTGGGATGCCAACATCTCCCCCTTCAGCCTGGTGCGATGGGCGGGACCACTCGGTCCGCGTCTGGTCTCCGGGTGGACATCCCGGCGTTTCTCCCATCTTCCGGCAGAGGAGGCCAAATCTCTGCATGACTATTCGTATTCGATCTTCAGCATGCGCGGCAGCGGCGAGTATGCTCTATCGTACATTCTCGCCCCGGGCGCATTCGCCCGCAGTCCGCTAATCCGACGCATCGAGGGCGTCGGTCGTCAATTCATCCAGCAAAATCCGTCACCCGCATCTGCTGTCCTCGAGTCTGCGAAAGCCGCAGCTGTAGCTACCACATCCCAATCTACTCTTGAATCTTCCTCGGCCAACTCGGCCCCCTCTCAGACCCCCTCAACGACACCCAAGCGCGAGAACGGTCTCCCCATAATCTTCATGTACGGTGACCACGATTGGATGGACGTGAAGGGCGGGCTAGCCGCAAAGGCTAAGTTGGATCAAGAGAAGGAGCGTATCTTGCAAAACGCAACAGTGGAGGAACGCGAAGCGGACAATGGCTCAGCTAAGGTGGTCATTATCAAGAGGTCCGGCCATCATATCTATCTAGACGGATGGGAAGACTTCAACCGCATCGTTTTGGCTGAGATGGAGGAGGTGGCTCAGAAGGAGAGAGCTAATCGCGCCTCATAGAGCTCTGTTTCTTTGTGCAGTCTAATCTAGCTCTTTTCTTTCGGCCAAAGTCTTCTTTTCTGTTTAAAGAGGTGTTTACGTTACGTTGGGTCATCAAATAGCGGGTTTTGTTCATTTTGCTTGTGAAACTTGTTCTTTGTGGAGCAAGTAAACATTGATGGTTTTGATTTAAAGATCGGGCGATGTCTCAAATAGTATCTGTCGATCATGGACTACGTGGAATGTATATACCTTAACGGTAGAAGTAGACATATGATGAGAACATGGCAAGCATAGAGAATTTGAAAATATCTGTGTCATGATTGGTAAATCGCTACGACGATGTAAACGTAACGCTGTCAGATCCACCCAAAATTGATGAGGTAAAGAATACCATATCCAGAAATATCTCACGCAATCAACACCATCAGATGAGTATGTTCCATAATAAATCAATTACAACGCCCGCTCCGTGCCCGACGACGCCTTGGTCAATTTCACCCCACTATTCGGCCCTGACATACTCCTCCGACGATATCTCACGCCCGCGGGGTAATGCACCATGGACTTGGCCGAGGGTCTAGGCGATCGTCGCTCTTCACCTGGTGTTGTTGACCCGCTCGTGCTGCTCGTGCTACCGGGTCGCAAGGAAAAATATCCCCCTGATCCTTCAGTAGGGCTCGATACCCGAGGGATCGATGCGCCTGGAAACTTCCCAGTGGGCGAGGGCGTGCAGAAGAGGGTATTCGTACTATTTTGCTGTTGTGATAGTAGTGGCGAGGTAGCCCTACGCTGTGGATGGTCTAGACCGTGGTGGGGAACGGCGTCTGGCAGTGAAGACCTAGGGGACAGGCTAGTGGATAGTAAGGAGGTGGTTGCGGAACGATGGTGATGGCGGGGACTGCGAATGAGGTTATTACTGCCTCCGGGGGGCGGGCTGGTTGAAGCCATTTGCCGATGTCTCCAAGGGAGGGATTCGAGAGCTTCGTTGTTGCTGCTGTTGCTGTTGTTTCGGATGGATAATAGAGGTTGGGAGGGGAGTTCTAGTCTCTCGTTGATGGATAGCCATGCTCTCTCGTCGTATTCACTGGTGGTGATATTTGGTGAGGGGGAGGCGGTGTCTGAGAGGAGATGATGGGCTGGGTATCTTGCTGTTGTGGTTGTTGTTGCTGCTGCTGCTTTTGCTGTTGTCGCACAGCGCCAGCCGCCTAGACCTTCAAAGTCGCGGCCTTCGTCGCCACTGATCAGAGTTAGGAGGGCAGAGGGAGCGTTATTTGCGGGTTCATCTTTGCGATAGAGTGGAACAGTGGTAGTGTCTTGGGAGGTTGAGGAAGTGGAGGTTGTGGTGGTTAAACTGTTTGTTCGACGGGGAGGATTGTAGCCTGGACGATATGTTGCGAGGGCAGTGAGAAGCCCATTGTTTAAGCTGTGGTCGACTGAGCGACGCTTGGGTGTTGTTGAGGCTGCTGGGGTGGTGGGTTCAGATGCGGAGAAGTTGAGGAGGGAGGTGTTGGCAGCTGTTGGGATGACGAAGTAATTTGTGATTATGGCAAGGCATAGCTCAATATAGATGACAGAGAAGCGTAGGAGGAGAAATATGATGGAAAGGAAGGTGGTGAAGCATGCCAACAGGGCGAGAGGGAGGGAAAAGAGTGTGAGGAGGGGAAGACTCAAGAAGGCGGAGATAGAGGACATGAAGATGAGGGGAGTAGGGCAGCTATGAGGTAGGCTATAGAAGATCAAAGGAGGGAGTTGAATACATGGAAATATTTATTTTCTTACTAGATATATAGAAATCAAGTGGCATGGCTATAGTATGAAGGAATAGCCCTGCAGTGTCCATGCAGGGAATAGAAATCATGACTGCATCCCCAGAACCAAAATGCGGAGAAGCAAGACGACGAAGAAGCATGTGATGCTCGATGTCCGTTGCCTGCCCAAGGCATCATTACACCACGTATCGCGTGTGTATCGGCGGGCTTTTCCTTACGTCACAGCTTAGCTCTCTCTCCATTCATCATCCGACTTTTTGTCAATCAACACATCCCCAAGCTGCCTCTGAATCATTTTTCTTTTCGCTTTGGCACTCTAATTCCGCCTCGGCTTTCCGATCAATTCTTTTTCACATGCACCATGTCTGAGACGGATCAGAACGATGCATTTCCTTGGCACTTGGGGGTGTTCGACGCCCATTGTCACCCCACTGACACCATGTCATCCATTGCGGAAATCCCCCAAATGAAAGTATTGACATTAACAGTCATGTCCACTCGCGGGGAGGACCAGGACTTGGTGCTTCAGACCGCTACATCCTTGACCCAGGGTCAGGACTCCGCCCAAAGTTCGGCAACAGGGCCTGTGCTACCGTGCTTTGGCTGGCACCCATGGTTCTCGCATCAAATCATCGACGATACGACTGGTTCGCCCAAGACCGATGAAAGTACCTCACCAATTGAGCTGAAGAAGCTGCACTATAAGAAGGTCCTTACTCCAGAGCCAGATGATGACTTCATCCTGTCGTTACCTGATCCAAAGCCGCTGTCAGAGTTGCTGTCGGAATCTCGAGCACGGTTGCTGGCGTATCCTCGTTCTCTTGTGGGTGAGGTTGGCCTTGATCGTGCGTTTAGGCTTCCCAAGGCGTGGACCGAGGAGGAAAAAGAAACTCGGGATGAGCGAATGACCCCTGGATCTCGGGAAGGTAGACAGCTTTCGCCGTATCGTGTTCAGTTGGCGCATCAAAAAGCCGTCTTGGAGGCTCAGTTGCGGCTAGCTGGGGAACTTCAGCGGCCAGTTTCTGTGCATAGCGTTCAAGCTCATGGGGCGGTCTTTGACCTTTTGAAGGCCCTTTGGTCTGGCCATGAGCGAAAGAACGCCTCACGACGGGAGAGACGCCGACGTTATAGTGTTCCAGATGCGCATGCAGAGAGCGATGCGGAGGATGAACGAATGCAACAGAAGCCTGCAAAGTCAGATGAAAAGTCTCTCCCATTCCCACCACGGATCTGCATGCATTCTTATTCCGGGCCGGTGGAGCCATTGAAGCAATTTCTGCATCAATCTAATCCGTCAGACGTCTACTTCTCCTTCTCTTCTGTGATAAACTTCGGCGGACCTTCGTCACAGAAGGTCATCAACGTTATCAAGGCTTTGCCTGATGATAGAATACTCATCGAGAGCGATCTGCATACGGCTGGGCAACAGATGGATGACTTGCTGGAGGAAATTGCTAGGCAGATCTGCAATATCCGCGGGTGGGAGTTACATCAAGGCGTTCGGCAGCTCGCTGAAAACTGGAAGAGGTTCGTTCTTGGATGATCAATACAACTGCGGAACATGAGGTACATGCAAGACCATTAGCCCTGGACTTGCATACGTACATAATCGCATATGGAAGATTTTTTGTTGTGGTAGCGATATGAAGGTATGAAAGCAACGCAACATTTAGGCTCGATAGTGTTGAACCGTCATGCTAACACATCATCATAGCAAGCGTCTAAACTTATTCTGGATGAAGCACTTCAGCTTCTCAAAAAAATCTCTGGGGGCTCATACAACTTTGCGCCTATTCAATGGAAAAACTACAAGCACTTAATGAAAGACCAACACACAAAGAAGGCGGAGAACAAAAAAGCATGCCAGAAACACCGTCAGTGTAACTCTTCTATTTTACAGGGTCATTTGTTTTATCACCACCACCTGGCTGTGGTGTCACACTTTCGTACACAACAGTGATTTTATCTGTACGACGGATGTGCCCCATATAATGGCTTTCGTCCTCGTGATCATCACCTATCTGCAAGATGCTATCCTGGCTGCCAATGTCTGCAATCATCATATTGCCTTTACTTTTCCGGTGTCCAGATCGCTTGCTGCTCCACTTGTTAGACTCGGGCAATTGGGTACTGCTCTCTTTGTACTGATATCCGCCGGTACTTCTCAGACTGCGCTTTCCGAGAATTATTTCGAGAAGCGGTTGTAGCGTGGGGATACATGAGGCTAGGATCACGACGTTTGATTCGATACTGCCGGGAGATTGTCAATATCCGGAATTGCTGCTCAATAAGGGCTTGGTGTCACGAAGTAACACATGGTGGCTTACCTTGTCCATATCACAAGGTCGGCCGTGGCATCTGCTATAGTGTCAGTGAACATCCGGCCTTAGTACAGTTTTGCATCAAGAACAACTCACATGTCGTATCGCTGAGATCGGCAAGACCTGGTAGCTGCATGCACTTGATGATTGCCATTGCACAAGCGCTATAGCCTTGTTTCTTAGCTAATACTGATGACGATGAGCTTCTTGAGTTCTTGCTTACACTGCACTCAGACCCAGCGCTGCACACAACGCCAATCGTTTCCGCATCGACATATGAAGCTTTAGTAAGATGACTGTCGGATAAATTGCCAAATACAGATCCGTAAAGGCAGATATGGCTATCGTTGTTTAAGCTAGACTTATCTTTCTATTGAATCATACTCGCACATACCTCCAGTGAAGATGGCATAGTCCACAAGGATCCACGAGCTCCGGCAACTCGCGCCCTTTGACAGAAGGGACGTGTCCCAAAGAGCTTTCGCTGGATCGCACATGGTAAAGAGCACCAAGATGCAAATACACGACACCAGTGCCACAAACCCCGTCAATCCCCATTAAATCGCGCGTTGTATCGTTGTCGGATTCAGAAAACGGCTCAGCAGGGCAGCCACGGCTAATTTGGGTAAGGCGAAGGAGATTATGCCCAAGGCGAAGTTGATATAGTTGACTAGCAGAACGAGTTCTAGTCTATCTGCTATGACGACTGCATGTTTTCCGTAACCTAGAGCGACGTCGACCGTGGTTACTACAGAATATGATATGCTGAAAAACTAACAGCCGTCAGAATGTACAACAAAAAGAACAACTGTGGCAGTCGGACCTGAGAAATAGTATAATCGACTTACCATTGACGTTGCGATCAACCAGTCGTCTGCACCTGGGTTGCGCAAGACTTTGATACGGATGAAGAGCCTGGCTGCCACAGCTAGAATTGCAAGACTAGTCATGGTCCAAAAGACAGCCAATATTCGTGGGCCCTTAGTCTGGTGGGCATATTCCGAAGATACAGCAGTCATCGCTCCGTGTCCAACATCCACAGCTGTGCGTTGGCGTGAAGTAGTCGAATGTCACAAACATCAGAAGGTCCAACGCTGATATGATTCCAGCAAAACGTGCTCACTGGGCTACTTGGGCTATCCAGAGGCCCAACTTAAGGGGTTTACGTACAGTTCTTTCATTGTACTCTAACATAATTTGCTTTTCCCCTAGTGTCAATTAGTCCACTAGCTGTGCAACAGAATCCCTGTCACTTCCAGGCCGGTTACGGACCATCTCGTGCATCCGAAGTCGCCGCAGAGTTTCGTCGAGAATCCCTTGCTCTCCAATCTTTATATTATTCTAATTCTAGACTCTAGAGTCGAGACGCCTAGATCCAGAGTGATGTGGACTCATCGAAACATCAACCGGAAATAATATCCATGCTACCACTACCTGAGACATCATGGATGGCACCATCGAGATTGTCCAATTAATCGCTAAGCAAGCAAACCAATAGCAGCACAGGGGGCATGGCACTTCCGCGCATTGTTCAAGAGCGTGGCATCAAATTCAGCCTAGAGCTGAGCCCTGATAAGGAACATGCCCGACATTCCAGGGTTCAAGAGACGTTCCGTGTTGGAAAGAGCAGGAGACGGTCATTGCTAGATCGAGATTAGTGGCTTGAACACTAGTCTATTAGTCGAGACAGTTCAAGGAAGGGAATAATCATATGAAAGAACAGGTCCCAATATAAACCGAGCTTTTTGACCTTCCCACAGTTCCGACTTCCGAACGAGTCTGCCTGGAGTCCGGTTCCACCAGCGACGGCGCCGGCGTCACGCACCATCTGGCACCGTTCTATCCTTAGCGTATACTACAAGGCCTAGTGGATCACGCTGCCTTCTTTGTCCATTTGGACGCTACTGGGCGCAAATTAATTAATAACAGAAGTCGCACCTCTACGATGAAGTATCTCAGCTAATCGGTGATTCTTGAGGTTGCATTTCTTCCTTGAGATAGACGATCAAATGATAGCATCCGTGCGCAACTTGAAAGCGCCCCCAAATACGGATATCAAACCCCCCCCCCCTACAGCAACATTTAAGGCTGAACATCAAGAGTCGCTAGAATTGCTTGTCTGGCCTAGGCGATCCACCATGTTCTTGGCACCGCAGAGTTGCCCAACAGCCAAATACACTGTTGCTACAAGGTCGTACCGTGGTGCTAATATTCAGCCATTTCCTATTTGTTAATGAATCATCCGTCGGATACCCAACTCTAGACTAGTTGCACGAAGGCAGTCCAAAAGTACGATGCAGGCCCGGGCCTATGGATGTTAATGGCGCGAAGTGTGGTGTCATGCGCTATGCAACTATCCCTGCAAGACAGCGGTCCCGTTGGCGCAGTGATAATTAATTGAAAGCAACCTTTGTCCGTCTCAGGGGCACCTCCGCTTTTGTTATTGAGATACGGATGCTCCTGGCAGTACTGGCGCAGTACTACGCTCTCTGAAACCCGTGGCAAGAGTGGGAGTTTCTCGTTTCCCTGATGCCTGCTACCTCTGGTTCAAGATCAAAGAATTTTCCAAACTTCGATTCTGGCGATTGTGGGAGCTATCGGTATCCTCTGCACTTACACGACACCTATCTCGCGAATCCTATCTGGAGTCTGCCTACTGAGATAAATTAGTCTCAGGATACGGCGCAGCACTGGAATTTATAAGAGTGCGCTAATTGCTTTTTGGTGCGAAGCCGTCAGGGCGGGACTCTATCTTATGAGCGGATGCCCATCCCCGAACTCCGTCTCCATATAAGCCAGGCCTATTTATATTGCTATTTCCGTGACCTTGTTAGTGGAAGTGCTGCACTAAGGTACTACACCGTCCAGTCTCGAACACCCACAAAATATCGGCGGGGAGGCTAACATAGCGTTATATTGCCGCTGCTATCTCACTTGTGGGTATCCTCAAAATTGCTTTTCCGTCCTAAATCATCCTGTCTAGTTATCCACTGCGCGAGCTTGTCCAGTGAGAACATGGAGAAAGAGCTCTGTAGGCCCTCTATCTCTCGCCAGTGAATTAAAACGATATGAGCCTGCCTTTTTGTAGCCCGCGTCTTTTGCGGCCTAGCCGTTCCATCGGTATGAACTTCCATCATCTGCCGGGGGCAGTACAAGTATCTAACTAGGGCCATTACTACCCCTCGCCAGGAAGTGGAGTCTATCCAGGCGTCGCCGCTACATTAGCGACTCTACTGCAGGTCACCAGAGTGGGCAGCCTGAAAGTGAGATAAATGACCAGTGGAGGTGGCAGCAGCTAGCTTATCTCTTTGACTTAGCTCCACAGTAGGCACAAAAGACAATAGAGGCTAACTATATTGTTCTAAGCGTCATAAAGGTATTATAGTGCGGGCTATTTTGTAGTGCTATGGAAAAGCGCAAGGCGAGAAGCCTACATAGGCTGCTCGTTTCGTCCGGCTGCCGGACCTTATTAAGTAGATGGCGCCATTCGAACAGACCCCTTACATATTCCCTGTAACTCACCCCGAAGCATACCCCCGATAACTACAGAATGACTTATACGAACGTCTCAACGGTTGTTGAGCAATGTACTAATGGTGATCATACCAACGGATATCATACTAATGGCCACCATACAAATGGCATCCATTCCAATGGCCATGGGCCTTCCAAGTCGGACGTGAACGTGGATACGATTGCCATTTCACCAAATGCACCCGATGCTGTCCCGACTCTCATCGATCAGATCGCATCCCACAAATCCATATCTCTGGAGAATTCGGTGGAAAGGTTAAGGCTACGAGATGCTGCGAGATCCCTGGCTAATGCGCTGGAGACCCCGCGAGAGGCGATTGTCAGGCAGTGCTGGACTACGGTAAGTCCTGTCTGTTACGTGAGAGCTTGGGACGGTATTGTGAGTTGATGTGCATAATTGCTGGGATCTAACAAACGGTTTCTGCTGCAGGCTACTCTGCACGCCGCTATTGAAACGGCTCTAGCTATAGGTGTGTTGAGCGAGTTATCTCGGGACAAGCCAAAGTCCGTTGCAGAGCTTGCAGTGATAACACAGAGTGATCCGGTCTTGTTGTGTAAGTACTTACTGGTTGGTTCAGTTTCATTCGTGGCATGTATTGCGTAGGTAGAGTTGTGTTTTACTTACGCCTCCTAGCGCGCATCATGAAACATCTGGCATCTATGAGCGTAATCACTGAAGCGGGACCTGACGAGTACATCGCGACGAACCTCTCGACCACACTAAGTGTCGAACGATATGGAGATGCTTTCCCCGCACTGTGAGTGACACCAAGGCGCCCGTAGACTGGTTACTAACGTTGATGTCAATCCCCAGCTCGGCTTGGTTATACCCAGGTATCTACGCTATCCCTGCCTTTCTTAAACAGACTGGATTCCGCAATCCAACTGATCCCACCAAGTCCCCATTCCAGCTGGGACAGCGAGTCGACGAACACTTCTTCGAATGTGTGCAAAAGAACCCTACCCTTAACAAACAATTCGGCAACCACATGTCGGTGTACCATCAGGGACGACCTAGCTGGATGGACAAAGGCTTCTACCCAGTCCAGGAACGGTTAATTAAGGGTACCGAACTGAGCGAGAAGGACGTCTTCTTGGTTGATGTGGGTGGTAGCACCGGGCACGATGTATCTGAATTCCGTCGGAAGTGGCCAGAGGTGTCTGGGCGCCTTGTGGTGCAGGATCTGCCTCAGGTTATAGAAACTGTGAGGGACTTGCATGTATCCATTGACCCAATGGCGCATGATTTCTTTACGGAGCAGCCGGTGAAAGGTATGTCTATGAAACATTTACTCTGATAATTTGAAGATCTGGGCTGATAAGGTTCAGGAGCACGCGTGTACTATATGCATTCGGTTCTACATGACTGGCCTGACGATGTGTGCGGTCAGATCCTGTCCAACCTTATCCCAGCCATGAAACCAGGGTACAGTAAGCTGTTGATCAACGAGTATGTTGTCCCCAGTCTCGACGCGCATTTCGAGACGACTAGCCTTGACATGATCATGATGTCAATTGCCTCGGGGGAACGGACGGAGAAGCACTGGACTACGTTGATTGAATCTGTGGGGTTGAAGGTAGTCAAGATCTGGACGGTGGAAAAGGGAGTGGAAAGCTTGATAGAATGCGAATTGGCGTGAACTTAGAAAAGTCCCGAGGGCAACTTGTCCGCAATGCAGAAGAAGTCAATATTAGGACCATGACTCCGCTTTAGCCGTACATTTTTGTCAAACACTTTATCTCGAGAATGGATGTTGATAAGGAATTCCACCAACCGTCCAGTGAGAAAGACAGGAATGGACGATAGGCGGACTGATAACGGAGCTGACGCCAGGGTGGATCCCCGGAGTGGATAAGCGCACGGAAGAAGACACCGGGTGTCACGCAAATGCAGGGCAGAAGACATGGAGGGGGTCCTGAGCGTGGGTAGTTAGACTAGGTATGCTTTTAGGTAACCATGGGCAGGATGGTAGCAAGCAAACGGCGGATCATGACAGGCTTCCAGAAGACGAGGAGAAAAAGCATCGAAGGTCTTAAAACAAATTCAATGGAATCGATCAGCAACCCCGCCACGTGACTCCCCCAGACCCGCCCTGGATGAGCCCCACCCGATTGCCCATTATCGGCCAATCACAGCTATGCCGAGCAAAGCAATTCGAGTTTCCCGCCTTTTCTCCTCTTCATGTCTGGCATTTCTCCTCCTCCTTCTCCTCTTTCTTCTTTCCGTCTTCTTCATTCTCCTCTCCAATCGTTCTGTCCGTGGGTAGATCATGTCCTGATCTGACCTTATGCTCTCTCCCTCAGATCTCTCGGATAAGAGATGACGAATTAGCGAGTCTCCGGACCCTTGGATCTGTGTCGATGTTTCGGCGATGACCTCCGCAGCGCACAGCAGTCATTCACCCGCCGGGAATGGGGTGACTAAGCGCAAGTCAGGTACGCTCTGCAATGTCTATGAAGGACTTGGCATATATCTGCTATTCTTCTCCTGGTTCTAATGAAAATTCCCCTCTAGGCTCCGCAGCCTGCGTCCACTGCCATCGGCGCAAAGTCCGATGCGATGCCCGCATCGTCGGCCTCCCATGCTCCAATTGCCGTTCCGCGGGAAAGACCGACTGTCGGATTCACGAAAAGAAGAAGCGTCTGGCGGTGCGATCAATCCTCGACCCCGTTCCGATCCGCTGTCGACCACCTCCTGCTTCTTCTGAGCCTACACACAGACACTCTCTGCCTCTCACGGCTACAACCCCACCTGACGCTTTCACCACCACCTTTCGCGGCGTCCAACCGGAAGTGACAACACCTGTCGCACATCCCGCATCAAGTCTTCATAATCTTCATCAAACGCTTAATCATAATGTTAATCACCACCCTCCCCATAATGGCGCCGGGTCAGCTGCAGAATCTCCGACATATAACCGTCCCGCGGGCCAGGATGTCTCGGCCGAATCGGACTCCCACGCGGATTTGGAGAAACGACTAGTGAAGCTCATCGATGAGGAAGAATCGGGCAGTCGGGAGATTCGTCGGGGTGTGCGAGCTATATACGTGGGCCATGAGCTGTCGAACATGTCTTTCTTGATCCGTCAGCAACGCGACAAGGATGACGACGTCTATCACTTTGCAGGCAATGAGATTCCGCGACGACAGTTAAGGACCGGCCATGATCAGCTCCTCATGGATGCTCTCACTTTGCCTGAACCGGCCCTAGCAGATGAACTGGTGCAAGCTTACTTTGACCACGTCAACCCAGGGTATCCTATCATTGACGAGGACTTGTTCATGGCGCAGTATCGCAACCGGGACCCTGCTGATCCTCCCCCGATATTGCTGCTACAAGCGATTCTGCTAGTGGGAGCCCATGTCACTCGTCCCAAAGCGGAACGCGATGCCCTCAAGGATATTTTCTTCCGTCGTGCCAAGTGGCTGTTTGATTCACGTATTGAGCGTAATCGCGATATCCTGGTGCAAGCTGCTCTACTTTTGACTTGGCACTCGGATGGTGCCGACGATGATGTCGCAGCGAATGCGCACTACTGGGTGGGTGTAGCTGCCAGGATTGCTACTGGCCTCGGAATGCACCGAAATCCTATCTCTAGCCGGTTTGTCTCCCGTGATCGCCGGATGTGGAGGAGGCTATGGCACATTATAGTGCAATTCGACGTTATGGTATCACTTTCGTATGGTCGACCGCAGGCAATGTAAGCAGATAGCCCCCTCCTTACCCTCCCGATCGGCCGCTGACTGCTTCCGACAACAGAAACCTAGAAGACTCCGACGTGTCTCCATTGACAATCTCTGACTTCGAGGGCTGCGGACCTCGTGTCCAATCCGACTACGTGATCCATTTCACTGAGCTCTCAGTAATGATCTCGTACATCGTTCGAAGCCGCTTCGGACTACGAGTGAGCGCAGAGCGTCGCAAAGCCGTCCTCCTAGAAGCCGACGAAGCCCTCGCCAATTGGTCCCTGAAGCTGCCCGATAAACTACGTCTCCGAGCGTCCGACATGGACCCCTGGTCCGCCATGCTCCATCTCACCTACAACAACTTCCTGATCCTCCTCCACCGCCCACACCCCCGAGCATCCGCCTACTCAGATGACTACGGCCCGCACGATGCCGAAATCTGCAGCGCAGCCGCAGGAGTCATCACCTCCATCTTCGAAGAACTCCGATTAAACGACCGCCTCAAGTTCCTCTGGTACTCCGGCGTCCACACCCTCTTCACAGCCATGATCCAAGTCCGCGTCGAACTCCGCTTCTCCAACCCCGTCCTAGCAATCAACGCCCTCCGCCGCTTCGACTCAGCCTCCTACTCCCTCCGCGAACTAGCAAGCTATTGGTTCCACGCAAACACCATCCTCCGCCTCTTCGAAGACTCCAGACGCCTCCAAGAAGACCTCCGAATGGCCACCAGCGAACGACCACCCCGCCGCTTCAGCAACCCTCAAGACCAACTCAAAACAACCCTACACTCCACCACCACTTCCACCTCCGCACCCACAGCAATGCAGACACCAAGACCCCCCAACCCAACCCCGACAGACCGCCCTCTTCCCTTCGAAGTCCCCACCCCAGACTCCTCCACGAACCACCTCCCAACAAGCCCTCACCACAGCCACCCTCAACCTCAATCTCAGCCCCAACAACATCACCATCTAGACGCCTGGATCCCCCCACCTCCGCCATCCGCCACCATGACCCCCGTCGTCGACGCCATCGACGCCGACGCGCCCCGCGAATCTCTCGACTGGCGCCAACTCTTCTCCTTCACGGATCTGGACCAGCCCGTGCTGCCTATGGCCATGGAAGGGCTACCAGAGTTAGAGGATGAATGGCGTCAGATCTACTGGCAAGAGACTCCGATGTCAGATCTTCTGTTAGATGGGGGGTGGATGCATGGATAAATTTCACATCATACCCCACGTGCGTGGAACGTGCGGTTGGGTTCTCTGTTGATTTAGCGAGTCGTGGTATCTTTCTCTGGTTGCTTAGATTGGCATTTCATTACTATGATGATGACTATGATGATGACCTTTTGTGTTTGATTTTTTCCTTCTTCTTTCTTTCTATCGTCCCGTTGTTTATATGGTGGATAGCTCGTTTTTGTTGAGTACGTAATAAGGGGGTTCAGCGTTACACAGCGTGAGCCATTCATGAACTATTGTCTGTCGTACAGGATTTATCTAGCGGTAACTTAAGACTTGGCTTCTACGGTTAAAATGCAACCACGTGATTTTTTTCTGTCAGGGGACAGTGAAGTCCAATCCGTGTTCTATTTGTCAGGTTCCTGTCTTCTTCTTCTGAACAGTATCCCATACTCTGCATAAACAATGACAAAGACACACAATAATAGATACTCAACTCAGACAATAATTACATGTAACTGGCCCAAGCAAAGAGGTGGGGTACCCTTTTCTCTGGTCACCATAACGCGCAGATAAATATTGGTACTCGTAAGCATGAGAATATATGGCAGCCTCTCTCTTGGTTGGCTTGATGTTGAGAGGTTTGCTTTGGTTATATGAAGGTGACTGAGGCGCCAAGTGGGCCTGGCAGGTCGGCTGGTGCTCTAGCCGATTGTAGAAGAGAAAATGAAGAATCAGAAGCAAAAACAAACCAAATCAGTAAAACTATCTCTCGGCTCCGTTAATCCTGTCGTATTGCTTGATTCGTATTCGTTCCGTTAATATCCCGTAAGTAACCCATCGTATCGTACCGCTTTATTAGGATTGCTGTACAGGGAGTAACATCCGGGAACGTTCGTCGTTTGGGCCTGTGATCCCAGCCGCTTTTCATGCTGGAGACGAGGGGCATCTAGCCTCTGTGGGTGTGAGGTGAGGCTGATGTTCGATTCTCTTCTTGTTCGATTCCGAAGAAGACCCTTGCTGTGGGATAGTCGTCAAGTCCAGCGGATGGTTCTCCCGCACAATAGCATACTAATAAGATTCACCAGCGGTGCCGTTGTGCGGCTGGCCGACCATCGGGGGGTAGCCATAAGCGGAAGTGTCCTGCTCAGACGGGTCCAAGCTTTGGTTCATGATATTGTTGGCGCTGTCAGCAGCATCAGGAAACCCTGCACCTGGTGCCATTGGACGGCCACCAGGACCGGCAGGTCCCGGGGCCCCTACGGGCGCGCCAGCACCATATCCACTGCTTGTTGGACGGTTCTGGTGCTCGCCTCTGGCGGATTGGGTCTAGAGGAATCATTAGCGTCCGGATACGTCATGAAACTCAATGTCGCCTGTTACGAAAAAGAGGCAACATGATTAGGGACGTTGCACAGGTCTCACCTCGCGATACTTGGACAGGTAAATCTTAAGGGCCTCTGCATAGTTTTCAAAGCCGAGGGAGGTCATGGCGAATAGAATGTCCTCCCCGTTAACGGTCTTGCGCTTTTCTTGCTGGCATTTCTCGGAGGCTACGGACAAATGTGCGAGACTCCGTCAGTGAAAGAGCTTGTAGAGCAGGTGTGGTCGCACCAACCTTCGCTAGTGATGAATGAGATAAACTCGCTCACACACTCTTGCATACACTCCTTGGCCTCCTTTGCGATTTTGGCATTTTCAGGCAAAGCCAGCTTCATGATGCGGGCCACTTGATTTGCAACATTAGTATCCTAATTTGGTATCAACTGTGATAAATGCGGGAGTCGCAAGCATAGATGAAAGTGATCAGGCGTCTTTTACTTCCAGACATTGGGGGGGAGTATGCGAGCTTCTATGATGGGTAATGTGCGAGCAACCAGAAGACGAACGATAAAAGGGCCAAGGTAGGCTGTATCCGAGCCATGAAAATCCAAGTCACAAAAAATTATACAGAAGAGCCGGCGGATATGATCAGATAAAGCAACTAGGGGGTGGTTGAAGGGGGGGGTGGGTGAACCACCATAGTAGGGCAAGAGGCGGTTGACCAGCAGATAAACGTAAGGTACGCGCAAATCAGAAAAAGAGAAAGCTGCAAGGGAACGTAACTAACCATTTGCAATTGGTAGCCATCTATCCTGCTCCTTCACCTCGAACTCTCCCTGACCCTGCGCCTGAGTGTCTTGTTGTTCCTTATCCATTTGTTCCTGGTCTTCACCCGATTGAACTTCGGGTTCCACCTCCGGTTCCTTCGAGGGAGAGGTCGACGACATGATTTTTAGCTGTTCTGAGAACGTGCAGAGATACTGGATTTAGAACGGGGGCTTGTCTCTAACTGCTCTGTTGGCAAACCACGTCAGAGCTGCGTGCAGCACGCGGTGGATTCTCGATCTCGCGCGCTATGATACAGCCGCGCCAAGGACAACGAGGGTGCGTCTGGCTGGGCAGCGATTCGCTTCACGACAGCCTGAACGGGGAAAGACGGGCGTAGTTGCGCGTGTGGGGGATTGGCAATGCTTCTGCGATAGTCCTGCTTTAGCGTCGTGAGCAAGGACCGGCGGGATCTATTATTCGACGAGGAGGGTGGAGGGGGGGTTGTGGTCGCAGCAGGCGTTTCTGTTTGTTATTGTTTCTAAAGTACTTTAAATCTGTCTTGCCTGTCTGTTCTTGAGATTTCCTGCGCGTTTCTTTTTCGTATGTCTTTTTTCTCTTTTTTGTTTTATTTTCTTTCTTCTTCTAAATGGAAGGATCTGATTTGATTAGCCAGTGAAGAGGATACAGCACCCAGAAACCTGGAAACTCTTTTTTGGGCAAGCCCCTGTGGCTCTGTGTGGAGGGAGTTTAGAGGGGGCGCGCGCGCGACTGCAGGAGTGGTCACGTCAGCAAGCCATGCGCACTTGACAGTTTCCAGCGCGGAAGATCTGGGAACAGTCGGGGCGGGATGTGACGCGGGTAATGCAACACGGAAGTAACCGTGGGTCAGACTGGCAGTGTGGCACGTTGCGCAGCTGGGAAAAGCAGCAAAACCAACAATTAAAGAGGGAGCGACCGACCAGGCGATTGGATCAAATTCCGGTGGCCCACGACGCTGGGGATGGATGGGGCGTGTTGAGTTATTGGCTTACCGTCCAGTAGAGAGCAGGCAAATGGTCGTAGGGCAGGTATTACTGGGGACGGCCGCGATGCGCGCAGCAATCAATTGGCGAACCAGAAGTCCCTGGCAAGGCGAGCAACGATCACTGGTTGTTGCGAGAAAGTCCCCCGACACCAATGAGATCGAACGGAGATCTAGATATAAATGGTGTTTCTCCAACGGAGAGGACTCGATGGATGAAACTGATGATGATGCTGGATCTAATGGAATCGCGATTGATGAGCGTTGATTGCTTGCTTGCTCAGTCAAGAGAATGATGAGGAAGAAAGAGAAGAGGAAGAGAGAGAGAGAGCGAGAGACAGAAAGAACGAGGAACCGCGCGACGCTGCTGATGGCCTCAGGACTCTATTACGCTTTCCTTACGCGGTATCCTTAGGTATTGGTCTGTTTTCGGAAAGGTGCAGACACTGAACGGCGGGTGAGGGGAGATGAGGGGGGTCACAATACGGTATTACACGTGATGTCGGCCTGACATCGTCATCATCAAGTTTGTCGGTGATGCACCATGCGATCTACAATGGGATACATCTTCTCGAGTCACTCTGTCGCGAATATACTACAGAGCGTCTGAAAGATAGTGACTTTCAGACATGGCTATCTCCGAGCTCATCCGTCTTCAGTGTAAACTCCCCCAGAAGCGAGGCTATGGCCCCCGCTGTTCTGTATCCTGCATCTATCTGATCTGACATACCATAAGCTTGCACTATGGGCAATTTCTGGAACGATCTACAATCTAAATCCTTAGCAAATTGGAGTAAGAGGCGTTGAAGCCCTGGCTGACACTGCATAGTCAAATGTACCAAGGTCATGCATAGGCGTAGAATCCCGCCTGGAGTGTGGACCGGATAGCAGGTGTCATATCAGGCATCAATGTATAATCCTTCGATCTTGGACTCAAGACGTCAAACAAAGCAGTCGAGGATGACTGCATAAAAGCCGTCCAGAAACAAGTAATAGCTACTGTTCACACCACCTTGCGAAGCCCTTTCCTCAGGTGAACAGCCTACTTTATGGTTGCCATCAGGCGAGATTGCTAAGTGGAACCTCTGCAGCCCAACGCTCAGAAGATGGTGGGGATAAGGATAAAGGCATCCACCAAGTACTTCATTTACGTTATCAATAAATTTGCCGATTCATACCCAACAGTAACCAGCATTGCTTGTTGAACTATAAAAGTTACAACGAGGGAAGGATCTTAGCCCAGTACTCAGGAGCCATGACCGCCAAGTATCACATCACAATCACTTATCTACTGCCTGAGGCGATCATGAAGCAGCCAGTAAAAAACGCTATAGGCGTCCTTGTGCCTGGACAATGTGATCAGTAGAGTCGATCAAACTTGGGCGAAGCAAGCAGCCTTAATCCGGTCGGCTGCAGCTTAGACGCCTTGTCCCACTGAGGCCAACTCATCCGAGCCACACCATCCTCTTCGATGCATAAGCGCTTCGAGCGAATTGGTCAATATACGCGCCCTGCAAAACCCGCCTGGAAGCCAGACCTGGGTAAATAGAAGGAGAGATCGCTGAAGAAGAAGCAAAGGAAAGTTCAACACCGAGAAATATTAACGATCACTACTACTAGTTACCATATACATCAACCGTTATCTTCCCGACCAGCATTATCAAACAAAAGCTTAATGTCTCACATCTCGCATTTCAGACTGATGAAATCTTCCTTGACCCCGGCACTGCTCATTAGGCACGAGTGCATCGGAGGCCGCAGCTGTCTGTGATAGATGGCCGGTCCCTGTCGATTTGCCTCATTCCTATTATCGATGACGTGTGGAACTTCTAATCCTTTGTCTCACCCGGCTTTGGGTACAGTCATAGTCACAATCATGGTAGTTTGGGGATTGCAAGGCATCACTGAAGCGCAAACAAACGGCTCACCGGACATTTGTTTTTAACGCCGTGATGGCATTTCTTCTAACTCCGAGATATATAGTACCGTTTTGAGTTCATCATTTCCACTTCTGGCTTTCAGGGTTTAATTCTAGTGGTGTGTGCTGTTCTCAGGCCTGCTGTGCTGGCTTGTCTTCATATTACAGTAGTAGAGTATATACTATAGCGTACTACTAGTGGGTGTCCATGACTGAACAGGACGGAGTGACTGAGCCCACGTCGTCGATATGTTGAGCATGGCAAGGTGGTTGCTGAAGTAGTACTTGCTACTTACTACTTCTACTGGTTGACTATGACAGGCGAGCTACATTTATCACTACAGTAGGAGACAAATGTGGTAAAGAGCACAGGAACATTTTCATTTTAGACCCCAACATATGGGGGAACCGGCCACTCCTAGGCCTCAGCAACATACCAAGCATTTACATAGAAGGCAAGAAGAAGACATGATAGCGAAGGGAAGAAATGCTGAAAACGGAGAGCTAGAAATGGACCGGGTATGTATGAACATGCATGTATGTAATGTGAGGAACTATGAATGGTCAAGTAGGCGTTGGTTTCCCGCTGGTAGTCTCCTCCCAAGGGTTGGTTGGCTTGCTTGCTTCCATCCTCCCTCCTAGTACAATAATTGGGTTGATAAAATAAAATTAGATGGGCGGTCTGAAAGGTTACTGTAAGGCGAATATAAGGATTCATGAAAGTAAGGCCCTGGTTACCGTTCACGGCTCGGTCCAGTCTACCTGGTCTGTTACAGGATCAGAGCCATCCTTGGCATACGTGATACGGAGACGAAGGCGGAGCTTAGGTGGGAGGGCCTGCAGGACATTAGTCAAAGGCAATTAGAAAAGGCGCGGTTGGTTTTGACTTACCCCAGTTAGTGCTGCAACTTTGAGCATCTGGATACCTTCGTCGCCAGCATCGAGATCAGCCTTGTTGATCGCGCTTAGCTGTAGTTTCTGACTCTTGGGCACGGCTGCTTGCAATCCAACATTGGAGAAGCGGCCAAAGCTTGAATTGTTGCGGAAACGAGCCTGAATCTGCGCACTTCCACCGCTACCACGTTGGACTTGAAGGGCAAGGGAGAGGTCGTTCTTGTTAAAGGCCGTATGAGCAGGAGTCGCCGACGGCGCAGGAGTGGGTGCGGGCGAGGCAGAAGAGCTCAAGCCTGCTAGAAGATCCAAGCCTGAAGATGCAGGCTCCGCAGGTTTGGGAGAGGGCGTGCTTCCATTAGTGTTGAACAAGTCCATGATAGCGCTGGTATTGGTGGATCCTGCTGCCTTCTGCGCAGGTTGGGGAGAAGGTGACGATAAGCTGGAATCGCCGCCGAGGATATCGGCCAAGAGATCAGCCGTATTTTGGGAACCGTTGGTAGTCGGGCTGGTCGGTGGAGCATCGCCGCCCATGAGGTCCAGGAGCATGTCCTGCTCAGCCTGCTTGGCAGGCTTCTTGGATTTGTCTTTCAGGATTTTGCTTTGACGCTTCTTGGTCGGTGCACCCAAGACTCTTTGTTCTTCACGTATCTCAGGCGGGGGCATGCGTTCGAGAACTCCACGACGAATCTGGTCATAGCCGAACAGGTTGACGTACTCGACAGCCCGCTGTTGAATCTCAACACTCAGGTCGGCAGTCCGGCTGCTGAGGAAGCGACGGAGCCGCTCAACCTGTGCTGGATCAGACATGCGCACGGTAAGCTTCATAGAGGCCGTAGTGATGTATTCCACCACTGTTTGCGTGGCGTATGTGCTATTGAGGATGTTGGTGAACAGGTCAACGATGTCGCTCTCTTTGACCTCTTTAACTAGCTCCTCTTCCTCATATTGACCACCTTGGAGAAGGTTATCACCGTACTCGCCAATGACCCAGGTAGCAGCAAGGGTAAGGCCTTCTTGGGAGATGTCTTCTTTCAATGAGAGATAAAGCTTCTGCACCGAGTAGGTCTGCAGCTCTGGTGTGGTGGCTATGAGGCGAACAAAGGACGAGAGTATCTGCTCCTTAACATAGGCACCAGCAAGCTTGAGTACTCGCAGAATAGTGTCAACGTGCCAGCGTTTGTTGGGGGCATATCGGTCAGCAGCGATACCAATTTGAGTCGTCATGGCTGGCTTGAACTCGTTGTCGGCAACTTCCAGGAAAGCGAGCAGCTCTCGAACAAGAACACGCACATTACTCTCATTGATCAACATGAAGCTGAGATCAAGGGCACGTCTTCTTATACTGATATCCGGGTCACGGAGACACTCCAGAATGGTGTTGCGGTGCCGCTGGACGGCATTGGGCTCAATTGCAACAACTTTGTTCAGCGTGTTGAGAGCAACGTAACGAATATTGTTGTCCTTGTTGGTCAGGAACTTTCCAAGAATGTTAACACCTAGCACTCTCAATCCTGAATCAGCTTCGATGTCGAGAATGGTCAGGACAGCCTCGTAGAGAATAGCGTTGCCGACGTTCTTCGTCGAATCCGTGTTAGTGGCCACCTGGGCCAGAATGTCGTTGATCATTTCGCTGGTCGCCGCATCCCCTCTTCCTAGTACTCTGAGAAGGCGCAGTATCTTCACTTGGAGGAAGGGATCGGTGATACCGGAGACATCATGTTCGGGAGCGTATCCCGAGGTGGTCAACCCCTTTAGGGAGCGCACAAGACCACCGGCCAACGGCCGGAACATCTCGATCACCCCCTCCTGGCCTTCTTCCGCCTCCTCAGCTTCACACATGTCAATCGCGAGTGTTAAACCGCACAGCAGAACACCATGGTTCCTGTCTGACAGAAGAGTCTTTGCCTTCTCCAGGAAATGCTCCTGCAGGTCGGGAACCTTGCGACATACACGCATAGCACACAGTGCCGCCTTCCTCCGAATATAGGGATTTGCAGTAGACATTAGGTTTTCGACTTCGGGGAAAAGGTCTCGAGACATTTCGACGGAGGCGATATTGCCCAGGGCGCACAGGGCCAAGCCGACGATATATTGGTTGGAGTGATTAAGGTCACTGCAAAACATTAGCTAGGAGACCCTAAGCCGACCTTGAATACAGACTCACTTCTTCAATGAGTTTGTTACCAGCGTCAAAACTTCTTGGTTCTCATCCAGTAACAGCATCGTCCCCAAGTATCCCAGGCGCTTGTCGGCGAAACGGTGGGAGGCCAGTAGCTTCAGACATTCGATTTGACCAAAGTGTGTCCGTTCACCGAGGGTGAATAAATACAGAAGCTTAGCCACATTGTTTCTCCTGTGCAAATAAATGAGAAGCTGGTTCGAGTGTTGCTAGAGGTTGGCGGTGTCAATGCTAACCGGATGCCCGAATCATGGCTCTCTTCCCTAAACGACGCACGGATGGCCGCACTCTCCTTTTGGATGACTGCTCGTTCATCGGCGATTGTCTTGGCCGAACGCACGTTCCGGATAAACTGCTTGACTGTATATAAGAGGCGGGAGAGGGGGCGACAGTTAGCGATCGAATTCCGGGGACAGGGGCATGGGAGCAGTATAGCAATGTGGGGGAGGGTTCAACACAAGGACACCTACGGGATGCCATGGCGGCCACAAGGACCCCCGGATGGGGAGGTGAGAAGAAGGGAGAGGATTGACGTGAAGGGGAGGGTCGGAGAAAAAGAACGGATGCGAAGAGACCAGTCTGCGCAATCCGGGGGTCGGTGATATGGAGGATATAATAACGACGGGGTCAGGGAGTAATGATCGGATGCAGCAGCAGCAACGCGGCGGTGGTCAGTCGTCGAGAGCCTCGCCCGTCCTTTGCGTGTTGGCCGGCTTGGCATCCCTCAAGGGCGGCCAGCTCGTCACGTGCTGGTACAGTGATCTTAATCACGGATAGTTAAAGCTACAACAGCGAGTAAATTATTTTTATCACTCCTTATGTAGCTCTAAGGGGTTGTTGAAAATGCCTTGGAGGGTGAATAATGATAGTAAACGGGAGATGAAGGTATATAGAAGAAGAAAAATATAGCAAAAGTGGGGACTAGTGACGATGGACAAAAAATATAAAAAAGAAATTGGATAGCATGTCCTGGTTTCGATCCAGGGACCTCCGGGTTATGAGCCCGGCGCTCTTCCCCTGAGCTAACATGCTTGGGTTGTTAATATGCCCAGCCATTTTACATATTATATACCTTACTTAACCTTGGCTACTGTCCCACTTACCAGCATATGAGGCACTCGAGGAAAATGTCAATCACACGGTAGGATATGTATATAATGCAATACAGGATGAGCACGCTAAAGTCTGATCAGATCACTTCCTACTAGTAGGCTGGTCATACTTATGCGGACATAGAAGGTATATAATAAGGCTACTACGTTAGAGAACAGTAGCTAAATTTCATCTCATGCGCCCGATACTTTTACCACCAGCAACACAAAGGGTGCTCTCAGAGCACCAGATATCCTATTGAGCAGAGACATCAGACAATACATCGGTAGAGGATTGGCCGAGTCGTCTACTTCCCATCACCTGGCGGTGTGAATCAAACAATGAACATAAATATGTTTATCCGCTTATAGAGTACTGAACCTGGCGGTGAGGTGCAACCAACCGAGCCCGATAGTATATCTGTGTCATGGCCCACAGAACCGAAAGTCCAACAGATCGACACGAGCACCTGGCATCCAGCTTTCGTTCCCAACGCAAATAATATTACGGAACATAGCATGTCAACTATTTTTGTGTCTTCGCTGAACCGTGGATCTCTGCTGCTCCAGTATGAGCGTATAACTCAAGACAGTGAACAGTAGCAACTAACGGACAAACATTCACCCAAGCCGTCCTCACTGGAGCTCTTCCACGTCAGCCGATGGATCCTTGTAAGCTTATCAATTAACGATACCATCGGATACGAAGGAAGTCCGAAGAGACGAATCAGCCTGCTGTAAGACATGCAATCAATCAGTCAATCGTTACAATCTTTCAGGCTTCCCCCATGCTCATAGCATGCTTGGGGGTCATCCCATCACAAACTTCCCCAGAAAACAAACGAGAGCATCTGCTAATGATCGGACTCTTCTGGAAGAAACACAATCGATCGCAAACCACCACCACCTGTCATCTATAGTGGGGTAGATAGTAATAAAACAAACACGTGCTTTTTTCTCACGGAACACCGGTCCCAACACTGGATCTTCCGCCATGCTGCTTCACTACTGGCTCTCAGTCCGGGTCGGCAAACCATGGATCGAGTCCCTCTTTCAGTCTTCACTATTTGTCCCGCAGCCCCTCCGAGGGACCCGGAATGATCACAATGAGTATGGTGCCTGTGCCCGCGGAGTGAAAGCTTCCCAGTTCCCAGCATAACTCCTCAGTAGTTAGCATAGTCTCTCTCTTAGGACAGCTTGACCAACTAACTAATTGTCTCTCCTCGCCCGTATTACTGATGATCGTAAATTGACATATGTCCTCTTTGCTGCCGCTTTGCATCCTCATACATGATACGTATCTAGTTACCTGCCTGTTAGGAGCTTAACCCTTCCAAAACATATAATCCTTGGATTCGCCAAACTGTTCTTTACAACCCTTGTCTAAATTAGCAATATACAAGAGACACAAGATCCATACCTGCATGACCCCAACAAACAAACCTTGCAAATAATCGATCGATCACCCACCACTCATTCATTCATCCATCCAACGAACCAAACCAAACCAAACCAACCAACCCCGCCTTCAGAATCTTCGTTGCCTGTCTACCTGCCTGCTCTCTCGGTCTAAATCCGCAAAAGACCCCGAAAACACCATAACACGCAGCCAGCCCCAGCGGACCACCAGCCAGCCAGGTTGTTATTGCCTAAACCAAAAACCAGGCAGAAAAGAGAAAGAAAGAGGAAATTTGATTCTTCCCATTTGATCTAACTATCCATCTATCTATTTATCTAGTGGCGTACAGGGGGTGTGTGTATGTCAGTGGCTGTTCGTCAATTAGAAAAAAGACACGGACCACTTCCATTTCATTAGTCTCCGTTTGCAACCACGCTTTCCCTGCGTGACAGTGAGGGAAAAGGGAGAAATGAGCACAGAGTCAATGAAAACCTCACTCCGACGCCACGCAGACCAGGAGGATTTGGATTTCTGTAATCCTGAACCTTACAAACGACGAGGGTCTTTCTTCGGCCATGTAACTGGCTACTACAATAGTAGTAATGATAAACAGACTACTACTAGTACTACGGAGAAAAGCCACGATGAGTCCTGGTCCATAAAGAAGTTTCTCAGTCGGCATGTTAGTCGTCGATATCGTGTTCCGGAACGCGAGCCGAACCGGCTGAGAAAGAGGTTTACTCAGTAATGAGATAAGATGAAATGAAATTAAGATATGGGAATGGGGTGAATGTATCTATTTATTTTATCACTTTGCACATGATTTGGTTCTGGTTATCATTATCCTTGCCGTTATAACCATTGTTATTGTTCTTGTTCGGGGCGTTCATAGTATATTAATTATATTGCTATGCTGCAATGGTTCACTTCGAAGGCTAGAACAAATCGTATTCCCTCCTATGCTTATTGGCGTTGATGTTGAAATGGGGCATGCCACTAGATACGACACAGTACCATTATTCCCACGGATTCCGCTCGAAGACCAACCGCGGAATGGTTGGTGGGTATTAGGTATCTATCGGCACCCGCAGGAAAATTTCCTCCCACGTTATTTTGTTTCTTTTATTGGACTATCATGTACGCTTATCAGTGGATGGTGTCCTTCCACCTAATGTCACGATCATCATGTCTGTCCCAAGGATCAATTGAATGAACGAATGGGTCAGGAACTCGGAGCTCATATTATTTTTTTATTGCATGGCTTTTTTCTCCCATTATTACCAATCTTCTATTTTGCTTAGCCCATTTTCATCCATGGCTCCTCTTCTTTTATTTTTATCTGTTTCCACGTCGGATCTTGGCGTTGGTACTATCCCCATCGCAACCGTATCTCTCTAATGAACTGAACTCCGGTGTTATCCCGACAGATATTGACTGAATTATATTGGGCACAGGAAAGCCGTCGGACATGGGGCACACGCCATATGGGACCAGATTATGGAGTCAGTCCCTCCCAACAACAACGTGGCGCGCACGTCCGTTAGAGACTAATGGGTCTGGTTGAATCTAGACTTCTTTTCATGTCTCACTTTGTCCGTAGTTCGGATGGTGGACTTGACTTTAGTGTGGAACGACGTCGACCGAGCTCGAGTCCATCCAGTTAATCGTCCATCTGGATGCCTTTTATTGATGCCACATGTAATGCGGGTAGTTGCCTGTGTAGGTAGTTCGTAGTAAATGAGTATAGTGAATATGCGAACAACAAAGTGAAGCATCAGAAGATGATAATGATAACAGTAACTTCGTGGTCAGTTTTCGTAGAAAGCACTGATGCATGCATGCATACACGCACACAGAAAATGTAAGTATTCGGTGCTCTGTCTGCCTGCCTGCCTGCCAGCTCAATCCGACGTGGTGCCTTACAACAGCTCCCGGGCTTCACGTTAGCTCCATGCCAAGGGTACCAAAACAAGATTTTTTCCGTCTTTCTTTCAACGTCTGTTGGAAATAGACTGGACTGGCTGGATTGCTGGCAGTTGACTTTGGATTTGATGCTTGGACGTTATAGCATGTATGTGTGTGTATGTATGTAGATGAAAATGTCTGGTTGCCTTGACAGTTGGACATGTCATATCGGGTCTGTGATTTGGTCGACATTGGCGATGCGCATCTTAAATTGTAGCTGCGTCTGGTTGTTGGATTTATGGTGTGGGCGCCTCGTGCTGGTGGTCTAGGTATTGAAATGGCTGGATTTTTCCTGGGGGTGTGGTGCGGTCGTCCATGGTTTTGGTCATGACTCTGTTGTCAAATTGGTATCTTTCCGTGGTATTCCGATGATGCATATGTCGGGATGAGTGGTTGTATAGTTTTTCATATGAAGGATAAAGGGTTGGTTGATGCTGCAAAGCTGTGTTATATCATGATTTCGATACTATATATAGACATTGATTCGACAGCATGATGCAGTTGACAAAGGTCTGTTCGCGGTCATCACAAGCTCAGATGTTGGGTATTATAGTAAGGAACTAGGACATGCACTATTATGGGATGTGTAGACTAGTTAGACATCATATAGTGTGAACTAACATGATGCGATATTGGGCAGAATTTTCCCGGCAGTAGAAGGCTACTACACCGGCGTGTTGAGTTGTATATTGGCTGTCGCCAGGGCAATTGATTAGAAACCCATGCAGGATGTTTATAGTACTTGAGAAAAGAGGGTAAAAGAATTTGCGACGCAAGGTTGAAGTACTAGTACTACTCTTCTGTATGGAGTGCAGAGTGCATGGACGTATTGAATGCAGTGCTGATTCTACACTGCATGTACTTGCGGATTGGAATGGACATTTATATTGCAGTGCATTAGTTGCTGCACGGTATCTTCTCAGCCATACACAATCATGATATATACTCCGTTGCCTATGACACTTCGGCGACACTGCAAAATATTTATTCGGTAGTCCAGCATGTAACACAAAATGGGCAGGGTAACGCACCCGGCTATCCTAATAAGTTGGGGAGTCAGGTACCAGAATTGGTTGGATACACAACGGCTTCTTAATGTTAGGGAGACCCACACCCCCTCCTAGAAGGGAAATTAATCCGCCTATCAATAAGAGCGTTTATACCGAGAGTGTTCGGTGATAATTTACTAGTGACTGAATGATAATTACGAAAACCCACATCTGGATGCTCCATATGGCCGATGGAGCATGACATGCATAGGCAGCGGAGCGCATGACTAGTTATCTATCTAGAACGAGGGGGACGCCGGACTAGACAAAACAGACTACTAGTACCAAGAAAACTCTGGGCGTCCTGTGCGTTTGATTAGAGCTGCTCTAAAACCATGGTACCGGGAGTGTTGGCTACCTTTCCCTGCCTAGCCGAATGCTGTACAGAGTTAAGCCACGCTGAAGTCTCCGAGTAAAACCCCATTAACAAGGGCCGACGGCCACCTGCTCTCGCCTCCGTACATGCAAGGCAGGAAAAGCTAGCCGCCACTTGTGCACGCCCAATCTCTTTCCAGCGGATGTTAGTCAGACGGAATGTCTCACTCCTTCTTCCATCTCGTGCCTCTCGTGAGACAGAGATCTAGCCGGGTCTCTAAGTAATCAGGAACACTGGTCCACTGATTTGCGCTGGATGACCCTTAAAACCAATGTGTATCATCGCGAGGGGCTGATGGGCCGAACTCAACGGACGAAGATACGAGTGGACGAAATGACAACCTTGAGACTAGTATGAGCGCATCGGTGACTACTTTGTAGTAGTCTGATGATGCACCGGGCTAGCAGATGTCATGACAATCGCAGGCTCTAACCAGCACGAGATAGGTAACGATGAGAGAGATCGTTAATGTTTACCCGAATAGGGTAACTTGATAGGATGCCAGCAACATTGTGTAGTAATTGAATAGTATCTAGGTCAATAGTAGAATTGCGCGACTGTTCTGCGCTCTTCCTAATCCAATGCAGCACGCGCGTAAGTGGGCTCGCATGGGCCTGACTTCGGCATTTCCGGTCGAGTACGAACTAATGATTGAAGACTCGAGTGGGCTAGACACTAACTCGCTTGTTCCTAGTTGGTTTGTAGGGAGAGTCGGGGCCGAGTAAGTAATCTGCAAGGACCAAAGTAAACAAGAGGAGATTATTTCCGTTGCCGGGGTTTGGCGTGGTGGATGACTCAGGTCACTCAAACCCAGGACAGTCGAGCCGCTCATCGCAGCTGACTAGAGTGAGCCACTGACGCAGTTCGATTCTGTCCAGGCCTGCGGACTTGCCCATTTCGAATATATGACCGGATCAAAACCACAGTGATCGACGGACATCGCACTGACTGAAGTTTTGTGGTGTTCAACCTTTGGACCCTAAGGTTCTTTAGTCGGAAAAAAATGGCCCCACTGTAATTGCGAGCAGCAGCTCCCTAACTGACAATGGGTATTCGACCGTTACGGTTTACGTTATTGTGATGGGTGCTGCACGCTTTGGCCAATGCATACTCGACCTGTCAATGGCTGTCAAAATTGTCAATTTATTAGCTTGTGGCCAGCGGAAATTGGATGGGCTGGGAGCGGGAAGTTAAACATGAACTCCCATCGTGGTGCTCCATAGTCCATACACCCCTGTAAGATGTGGGCGGTACCTGACTAAGTAAATTGTGTGAGAGTGGTTTTCAGGTGATGGAGGAGCGCAAAATGGTGAAAAGTTAGCCAATTCCAGACCGATGGAGGTAGTTTAGTACTTTGTAGCAGGTGAGTAAGACATTGCTGAGTACTAGGCTTACTCCATACGATCAACCAGCAGTGATACCTATTGGATACCGATGGTCATGTACCGATCCCTAGCTGCCAGAGTAGCATCGAACACAACCCACTCACCTAACTAAGTACACTGTATCTCTCTCTGCTGGTCTGGATCTCTGATCGTATCGACTGGTAAAATTATCATCGGCTCTAACACACTCGGCTGAAGCCAAGCTAAGATTTTCGTATCGCGGTTATGGCTCCTGGGGACGGTGACTCCCCACCCCAAGAAGCCCGTTGGACCGTCATTTCGCCCCTCTAAGCATTCCTCATGTCGCGAGGATGGGGCCCAACTGCTTAGCTAAGGCCCGGGCGCGGGACTTGAAAATCTTTCATCGTGCTTACTGTAATTTGGAAGTGCGATCGCTTAGATACTGCGAAGCCACCATGTAGGCATGAGGAGTAATCATGCATGCTCTCAGTATTCCAGGGTACTTTGTGAATGAGGAGCGGTTATTGCCGTCGGTAAGATGAGCGGGGGTATTGAGCGTGCATCCGGCTCATGTAGGTAGGTTTGGAAAGGTCTTGCACGGTACTTTCCGCGGTTGTGATTACTTCTAGATACAGGTCATGTCGAGCTCACTGAATATATATGTCATAGGCGCGCGCCCTCGATAGTAACCAGAGGAGCCTTCCTTGGCATCGGCCGAAAAGGCTAAGGAGCAGCTGCCTAACACATTCTCAAAAGCTTCCTCTCTCTTATCACGATAAACTCAATTCCGATCAGGCTGCATGGATCTCGTATGTGAGAGTCGTCGGAAGAGTAAGCTTTAGCATGACATCATGGGCGATAAATTTTGTCCTAATTAGCAGATCTCGTGAAGTTAAGTAAGAATGATCTCGAAAGAATAACAGTATCTGCCTAAGTATGTTCTAGGAGATAATATGATCTTCAAGGGAGAAAACGCCTTGCCTCCTGCCCCGAAGGCGCCCCCCCTCCCCGGGAGGAGCTGAGGCTGTATTGATTGGCGCCTTGTTTTGAGGTGGTACTGACCGAGCTCGCACATACCGAGTGTGCTGTAAAGTGGGCTGCGTCGTGCAGTAACAATATCCGGATAAATTACTAGCTGCTGTGGTTTAGTTCGGTTTCTAAGTATGGAGTGTGGAGTACGGCAGATACCATGGGTCATTCACTGGCTAGGCACTCCCTAAGGCAGGTACCAATGAAGTTGCCCCTAGTTTCTGGTAACAATAATCGGATTGGGCTGCAATCTGGCAGTTTAGGTGCCACTAGTGGTCTTTTCTCCACATTTGGAAGAAATTTTTTCGACAATCGATTTTTGTGTCTTTCAGGTTTCCCGCATGATCTCTCTCCTGAATAGGAACCAACTAGACTAGATGTGTATTAAATGATAACCACACAGAAGGGGAAAAAAGAAAGAAAACATAAAACGGGTTTCTGTTGGAGAGTTGGGAGGCGGCATCTGCAGGTATGTGCTGGACATTTCTCCTTCTAGACACCCTAAAATGGGACGGACCTCTATCCAGTAGAGAGACGAAGGAACATCTTGGTGGGTAAGGGAAAAGAAAGGGGAGGGAGGGGGTTGTTAATTAGAAGAACGGGTTGATGCATATAATCCATCACCTGAACAGCAGCGCAAAAAGACAGAGACAGAAGAGAGAGAGAGAGAGCTGTATGTATGGAGTAAGTATGTAAGTAGTAAGTAAGTTCGTAACGAACTAATCTCCTTCTGTTAATAATAAAATAACAATAATAATAAAATAATCAGAAAATATAACGGAAAAAATCAAGCGTCCCGGTGGTGGATTTGGACTGGTTCCAAGTGGTTCTGCTGTGACGGCCGGCCCCGGGGAGGGTCGACGGTGTGTAACCACTAACCAACCGACGAGATCCCCTGGTTCAGAAACGGGCGGGTTTGTTTGTGTCTCGGCCCTCTCAGTCCCTCGCTCTCGACTTTTGACCGTTTTGTCTACTAGTGAGTAAGTGAGTAAGTAAGTGAGTAAGTAAAGTAATAGTAAGTTGGTACTAGTCGGTAAACTAGGAGGTAGGCAGAATAGCTTTGCTTTGCTTTGCTTCTCTTCTGGCTGTCAAGTAGGAAAAACCGCTGCCAGATAGGCAGGTTGTCGGTCCTCGTTGGGCTCATCACCTGGTACTTGCTTGCTTACCTTTCTGCTCGTCTCGTCTCGCTCGTTACTTACCATCCATCTCTCGCTTTCTACATCTTCGTCGTCTTGTCTCCCTTTCTCCTCTCCTCCCTCTCTTCCTCCTTTCTTCATCTTCCTCGCTTTCTCATCTCATCGGGTTCCCCTCTCTCGCTTTTCTTCTTTCCCCTCCCTCCCCCTGTCCCCTCTTTTCCACTCCTTTCTGTTTCTCTTCTCCTTTCTACTCCTTGTTTTGTTTGTGACCCGAAAAAACGAGATTGCCCCCCTCTGTATCTCTGTTTTTCCGCCACCCCATGTGGCGTGGCTCCCGGTCTCACTATTGCTACTAAACCGATTCCCACTACTACCTTTCCTGCTACGATTACCCGTTCGTTCTAAACCAATAGTCACCTGCTACGACCCCTTCTGATCTTCCCCCCGGTCCCGTACCTACACTACTCCGGTAGCCAATTACCAGCGCCTGGATCATCCTTGAACTTACTACTTCCACTGCCTACACACACACACACACACACTACTACTTACAACAACCCACACGCTCCGCTGCACCCTAGTCCTTCCCACCGCTTTGCATGTCTCGGTTCGCCTCCGTCTCTAGACAGACCACCTTGGATTGTTCCTCCTTCTCTTCCTTTCTTCAGTCACCCTGTCTGTCTGGTGCTTTGTTTATTTCAGGCTGTTACCCGTGCCTTGTTATTTACTCTAGATTCGCCTGCTGGTCGCGTGTCTAATCCTTCCCCGGTCCTTCCTGATGAGTCCAGTCACCCGGTTCAACGTCATCTCCGATAGTTTCAGTGTCCACGTTTGACTGATCAGGCGGGACGAGGTATCATCAACCAGGCGCCATGGCGATATGGCCGTTTGGTCGTAAGAACAAGCGGCATACGATCCAACTGGATGCACCTGCCGTGGCGGATGTCCAGTCGTCACAAGAGCCTCGCCACAGCTTCGATGACGGCAAGCTCGGCAGACTGTCCCGCAAGCACTCCAAACGTCAGAAGAACAGACACGCCCAGCCCGTCGAAGTCGTCCCGAGCTTTTTGCACGATGCCTCTCATCCGACGTCTTCTCCTGTCGTCCAGTACCCTCCACCTACGTCACACAGTGAGCAACCGACCCCGATGAAAGAAAACCGGGTCCCGGTCTCCCGAGCAGGCCAGCATTCCGATGCCTACACAACTTACTCCACCATGAGCCACGAACAACCTTCTTTGTCTCGCTCTGCATCGTTGCTGAAATCCAAGCGTAACGAGAATGGCCCGGCAGTGTTAAAGAAGAAGCTGAGTAAGCGCAAGGCGTACGAGATTGCCAGAGAACGGGAAATACGGATGTTGGCTTCTGCTCCGATCGATATTCCTCGTCGTCCCTCTCCGCTACCCGGGGAGCAGTTTTCCATTGAGACACGCAGGGCTAATGGAGCCCAGAGTCGACGCTCCGATCGGCACTGTTCTGACACCAGTCTTTCGATGCGTGACTCTGCTGCATCCTCACTCTCGGATATTTTCGAATCCTATACGTTCAAGGTCAACACTTTTGCTGCATGGACGCCTCGTCCGGTCATACGCTATGTGGAAGCTCCTCGGGTGTCGACAGCTAAGAGTCAAAGGCCGTCTGAGCCTTCAATTCGGAAGGATAAGACACCGGCTTATGCCACGCACAACGAGCACTCGCGTTCTAAGAAGAGAGTAGACAAGCTAGCCGACGACTTAGATGCCGGTGCCCTCAGGGAATTGCTTGAAAGGGACCGCCGGCGTAGGGAGCGCAAGCAACTTGAAGATCAAGCAAGACTTCACCGGAAGTTACAACGCGCTGCGGAACAACAGCGGCAAGCAGAAGCAGAAGCCGAAGCCGATGCTGTTCCCCAAGAACCATCCAGCGAGGCTGAAGACACATCTTTAGCTCCACGTGGTCGGCCTGGCGCGGAGAGCCGGGCTGTATCTGATCGGTCAAAAGAATATGCTCCTCGGACAAACGAAACCAATGCCTTCCTGGGCGGTAATTCTTCTGGATCTTGGCTGAGAGGTGCTTCCAAAGACACAGATCGACGTGGCCGCGAGTCCGTTGATAGTGTGCATGTCATTGGTAACATCGACGATAGCTCCATTCGGGAACCGAAGCTTGTGATGCGTCGTAGCTTCGCTCCGTCGCAAGACATGGGAATGTCTGGCAGCAGTTTGTCTCATTCGCCGTCGAGGCGTGAGCTGTATAGCCCAACTTCTTCGCAACTCTATGGCATAGGCCGAGAATCCACATCCGATATTTCGCGAACCATAGACTCAGACCGGCGCTTGTCTGACCATGGCAGCGGACGTGTTAATACGCTTACTTCTATTTTCCGACGTGGTAGCTCGCGCCTCAAACGCAGCTATCGTGAACGTTTCCATGAACGCAGTCCTGAGCACTCGAACCCGTCTCATGAATCTTTCTTCAAGGTCCAGACGCAGTCGTCTGGCCCACCTCCCTCATTCGTCACTGCTCCTCGGACATTCCTGGGGTCAGGTACCATCAAGCGGTCGCAGTCCAAGTTTACCGAACACTTCGGTGACGAGCCCCTTTCTCCACCGGACTCTAGGCTTCAATCACCTGATATCCCAGAGGTGTTGGATGAGTTCGAGAGAGAAGATGAGATGTCAGATATCAACATGGGGACCCAGTATCCCATCCCCAGTTCTGGGTCAGAACCCCAGGACATCCCGAGAAATCCTCACCATTCTTGGACAGGCGACAGCTGGGAAGGTGACCCGGACAATCTTCCTTTGTCCCAATCTCTAGCATCGATTGACTCCGAAGGATCATGGATGTCGGGACAATTCTTACGTCGCATATCTCAGAAGAAGGCGAGCAATCCACTGCGCACCAGCCTTAGCTCATCGCGAAACATCATGGAAGAGGGCCATGAGGGGTCCTCCAATGGAGATGACGTTCCGGTTAGCGAACCTCTTGTCAGATTTGGGACCAATCAGGATGAGGGTCTCAAATCCGGCCCTGATGTAGCTGGTGCGTCGCCTGACAAGGACTCGCCTATGGATAGCGTACCGGAGCAAGCAGAGGAGACCTGGCATGATCAAATTGCCCGGCGACCTGTACTTGTGACTCCAGCAATCCGTCCGAAGTCCAACGAAGGACTCTTGAAGAATGTCCAGTCCTTCTGTGCCGAAGAAGAATTCAGTCCCATTGAAGAGCACTCTGCTGAGTTTGAGCTCGAAACGTCTGATAACCACGGGAATGGGCGCTCGAATTGAACCAGGTCGCCAACGGACCATCCTGTGCGCAACGTTGCTTCGATCACCAGAGGTAGATCCTAGTGACGCCCTTGCTACTACGTGGAATAATTGCCCGTGTCGAGATTCTTCTGATGTCAGCACGATGCATTTTATTTGATTATTTCCCGTATATACCCCAGTCGCTCGTTTAGACCTTTCCTATGTCGCTCCTTTTCCTTCCAGAAACCCCCCTCCCCTTCCCCTCATACTTCCCCGGCGGATTTCCTCAGGGTTCATGGCGCTGGATGTAGCCATGCTTATATTCCTTCAACGCTCTCATCGGGTCAAGCACTGGTTGTGTCCGTGCTCTGGTCTTGTTGGTGGGCATTGTTACTTTTCGAATTTGTTGATACCCCCACATCAGCGGAAGTTTGAATGAGTTTGGCCCCGATCACTGCCTTGTAGTGATCGCAGGCACTTACGCGTTTTTGATAGACTCGAAGCATTCTCGTTCTTCAGTTCAATGCACATATTGTGACACAATCTACCTGTTCACGTTTCCTTATTACGATTACCACCCGTGCTATTGTTTAATGTCTTGACTGTACTATATGCTCGAGTATCGCGGCCTGTTATCTTTCGAGAGATGGATGACATCCTGGACCGCTTACCTACTGCCTGTAAATATCACTAGATGGATCTTTCCATACCCCCCAGACAATAAACCAGCCAACTTGATACGAATGACTCCCTGAACCCTCTCCCCAAATACACCCGTGAATTATACTGCCATCTTCTTCCGCTCTTGAGTCAGGTGATCGGAGAGACTCGCCGAGGGCGGCGGCGGCTGCTGCTGCTGCTGCTGCCTCAGGCCGAGCGCGCCTGTCCAGACCGGTCGCGATTCATAAGCGACGGGAGCACGTCATTTTGCCTTGGGGGTTTCTTCCTTCACCGTTTCGTGCATCTCCTTCCCCTTTCCCTTCCACCAACCAAGTTGCCCAACCGGCCCGTAATATACCTTACTGTTGATTATACTATTCAATTGCAGCCAGAATGTCTGCTGTTAGCCTGACAAATCAAACCCGTCTTCGTCTCTCACGAGGCGCCACTTGGTAAGCCCATACTGCCCAGAAGCGACCCTTGCCTTCGACTGTGACCGAGAGGCTTCGACGCCCCGGGGTGATTAGTCAGAGGGCGGTGCAACGTCACTCAAACTACAAATTCGATTTGTGCCCCTCCGTTGCTGGGCTGCCCCTCATTCGGAGCTAATCGTCGTCTCAACCTTCCCATAGTTTTAAACCATCCACTCTGGCCTCCCGACGCCTCTTCTCTTCCTCCTCCTCCGCTAGATTCTCTCTCCAGTCTTCCACTAGAACCGCAGTAGCGCCCTCTTTCCTCCGTCCAACTCCGTTCATCCACAGCCGTCGCGCTTTCTCTCACACATCCTCCACCATGTCTCACAAGGTTCACGACATCACCTCGTATGTGCAATTCCTTCCCTTTCTCCCCCGAAGCTCATCGTCTTACCAGCAGACATCCCCGCCCCTCTCTCTCCCCGCACTCTACCCCTCTATCCATTCTGAGACCACTACTAATTTTACTGTCTTTGCAGTAAGGCCGAGTTCGCCGAGAAGGTTACCAACTCCACCGACGCCATCGTCCTTGACTGCTTCGCTACCTGGTGCGGTCCTTGCAAGGCTATCTCCCCCAAGGTCGAGGAGTTCAGCAACACCTACCCCAACGCCAAGTTCTACAAGATCGACGTCGACGAACTGTCCGAGGTTGCTGCCGAGCTCGGTATCCGTGCCATGCCCACTTTCCTGCTCTTCAAGGACGGCAAGAAGTTCGACGACCTCACCGGTGCCAACCCCAAGGGTCTGGAGCAGAAGATCCAGGCTCTGCTTGCATAAATTCCCCGTTGATAGATGATAATAAGGGGATACCTTGATGGTTATGCTAGTTACAAATGAAATCTAATTGATGGGCTTCTTACCCCGCACACCTTGTCTAGACTATCTATATAGAATTGATGGTGGTACCTGTCAATTTTAGATGTAGTTATGGTCGTATTCCTGGGCTATAGTAGCGATTCAATCAAAACCTCAACTAGTATGCAGGTAACCTGCATATCTATCTCTATCGAACCATATCATACGCTAATGTAAGATGACATCAGGCTTGCTTGTCACTTTACACTCTGATCAGACATCGCAGCAAACAAGAGCAAATCGACGACTTAAATCCCTGTATCTTGCTACTTATACTATGTATTGTTGAAGCAGCATAAATGACACAATCTTAGCCGGATTCAGACATATCCAGTCTGTCGTACATCACCCAATGAATATATGGTAAATAACCACCACAAGCGTCATGCAGCAAGTACTAGCAACGCGCTTAAAGGGACAGCATCTCCAAGGCATACAAATGCTACTGCATTGCTCTGGTCGAGAAGAATCATCAATCATTCTCAACAGTATTCCCCATATGCTGGTCTTTCCTAGGTTCGACCTATAGTATAATACCATCTTGATGCCGATAGAATAAAAAATGCAAGACAGCAAACTACCGTCTTCAAGTGTAGTAGTAGTACAACGTGACCGCACTTAATTTGGTCTTTCAATTCGATGCAAACAAGTTGGTATACTATCCACAACGAACTCAAATATCCTGATACGTTCGGTGTAAACAAACAACAACATAACTACGAATCTCAATTCACTAGAGGAGCTATGCCGCATGTAATTTGATTAGATATCATTTTCCCTGCATATACACCATCCCATATTTCAGCTTAGCTGTTTCCTGTTTAATTCCAAAACAAGCCGGATTCTCATCCTGAGCAACCCCGGCTTCTCCCCCCCCCCAATGATCTTGGAATCATAATAATAATATTCAAGTTCGCGGACACCATTGTATCTAGTACGGGGAGATACGACAGAAGTATTACCCAGACAGATCAGAATTGTAGACAGCTTCACAATGTACCTGGTTGAGATTAGGCTTCGCTTTCTCCAGATAGATAGTACTAGAAATGTAATATGAAGTGAATATAGCAGGGCTTTCTAGTTAATCCTGCTTATATACTACTCCGATAACTAGATAATAGCCAGTTTGATTGAATAGGTACCTAGTGGGACTTATATACAGAGAATACCCACTTGTCCAAATGGTGAGTTCGGTCCAGTTGACAAGCTGCGACTTGCTTAGAACGTTTAGATTCTGTGCTAATAATCTGATTTTCCATACTCTAACTTTTTGGGGAGGGGGGGGGGGGGGAATTCAGACTAATCATACAACATCATACGTCTTCTTGACCTCTGTCACGGGTATGAACAGAGGTTCGAATACTCCCTCAAGTTATGCAGCTGCTATTACTTTGCCTGGCCAACTTCTCACAAACCTCCGGGACCCACTGGTGGAAAAGATAGTCGTTAAGGTCTTCCATGTTGCTGTTCCTGGCTGCTCATACAGTAAGTAGCAGCTTGACTATCATGTTAAAAGCATGTAACGAAAATGGTCGAATTGAGTAATAAACGTGTGATTGCAATAGAATGGGAGTATTTAGGAAGGTGGCTGCAAATAGATCCCGATGATTGTACGAATACTGGTCAAGCAGAGTATGGATGGTAAAGCTTTTATGTACCCTCTTATGATAAGTAAATAACACGCATTGTCTAATAGTTATGGCCCCAAATATGAGCAATATATCAATCGTCCGGAAATAGAGAATAGATTGTCATTATCGTATATATCAGATGCTCTTTTCTCAGGCATTCATCTCTCAATTGATCGTAAGAGGAGGAATCATATCGAAGGGAGAGGAGAGTAGCTTAGTGTCGACACGTATGCTTTTAAGTGCTTCTACGCACATTACCTTATAGAGCATGAGCTTATGGGATAGGGATTCATAACATTCTGTAGGTAAGGTGATACATTGTCCTTGGTCCAAAAGATTGAAACTCAGTTCTTTAACACTAGTATTTTATTGTTGCCTAAAAAGAGCAATCAATTGGATTATTGGCCCCCAGCTCTATATATCCGCCATTATTTCTGGCTAATGAGTGGCCCCCATGATGACTATATATAGATGGAGATAGAAATTGAGTAGTTGCTGTGATGATTTGGCAATTGACCAACAAGCATAGTGTAGGAGCCTACCCCCCAATAGGTACTGTGCACTGGATAAACAACCAGAATGAATAGATAAGATAATTAACTACTGTGTACCTCGAAATTGGCCTCGCCGATTAATCATAGCCAAATAAGCGGTCTGAACAAAACTGGGTCGTCGAGTCAGTCGCAGGTCTTCCAGCCACTTGGTCGAGTCTTGATCCGGATACAATATTAATATCGACGGGGGTTACCACATATCACAGAATACTATATTATAGGGATGGTTTGAGATACATCAGAAGCTTATCCAGGATTGTAAATTGTCAAAGCGGAGTTTTCATGCAAGGTACCGGCTAGACGCATCACAACACGTGCAGATGCCACAAGTGGCCGTGGTCTACTGAGTATACTCAGATTCTCGCATCTACACAGAAAATATTATCATCCAAACTACTCTTTCCCTATCAAAATCACCCCTAATCAAAAAATTTCATGGATTGCTACTTCATCTACCTTATCAAGATTTACTGCCGCATTAGCCCCGTCCGAGTACGGACATCTTTCGGCACACCAAAGGATTCCCAGAGGAGTGGGCCAGAGGACCACCACAACACGGCTCATGGCTCCATCATTCAGCTACACATGCACTGTGCGCACAGCCACTTTTTGATGAATGCACCTTCACTGCTCCGTGCTATGTTATGCAGTGCTGTACTGTTGTGCTACTGTGCCTTCTTGTTTCACTTCTCCTATTGCTTATCCCCTGAGGTTGCGGAATGCGTGCCGAGGCTATACCCTATTATGCAATAGAAAAAATCCTTCAGTGAGGCACGTGCCCACTAAATTAATTGGGTGATATTGGCTGTCATATGAATTAATCTAGTCATGGACCTGCCTAGCCCAATTGCTGCTCGGCTGGATCGTATAGGAGTGAGGCCGAGGTATCCCGGAATAAGCTGGATTGTATGATCGGAGCGTGTTGATCGGGGAGGAATCAGGATGTATGTGGTCTGCTAGGTTAGGCCTGGTCTGGGGCTGTCTCTGCATACCAATTACTATTATTCTTGGGGGCTGTAGAAGGATGGAGGATCTTCCTAGATACTTCAATAGTAATCTACATATGCGATGGAGGAATGAAGGATCCGATCAGTTGGGCGGCAGCGCCAGTGCTGTCAGCACAACTCGGAAAGGGTGACAAATTCATTAATCTGGCTGCTGCAGCCTGCAGGCTCATGCTTGTGCTACTGTGTGTTGATGTGCTTACAGCGGGTCAGCGCTGTTTCTATGGAATGGTTATGGAATTGGAAACATTCCCTTCCATGGTTATCAATCACTTGGTTGTTTGGTTCTCTCTTTTATTTTTTCACGGATTGCTCGGGAGGATATTCTACTTCCGTGAAAATCAGACTTAGTGGGCCTTTGGTTTCTGGCTCAGTTATAACAAAAATTTGCAGTGGATTTTTCCCAAAGGACAGAAACTCATCATCTTTGATATAGAGATAGTCAACACAAGGAGCGAGTTGATCATTGAGTTCTGACTTACGCAGTAAGGTTAGTAGGAGGAATATCCGGCAGGGGTTAACCGGAAGGATTTGGCGAATAATTAATTGGTTGTCGCGTTCTCGTGCTACTACTACTGCTGCTGCTGCTGACGGGACACGACGCTCATAGTTCGGATCCCATCTTATTTTGTTGTATTTCCACGAGGGCAAAAGTACCTGATGTTATTTGACTACTTCTACTGACTCTATTAGAGTTCAACCTGGACTGAAACTACTAGATAGTAGCATCGCTGTTGACTTGAAATGGTTGGGTACTCCGTCCGTTTAACTTTATAATATCCTACCAAGGTTTCTGACTAGCAAAGGAGGAAGTACATCCTTGTCTAAAACCTTACTCTTTCCAATTTCCTGGCCAGCCCGGCTAGCACATATTGACTGACTGCCAGAGAAGATGCCATCGCTTACAGATTTCACTGGAAGAGGATCTCAGTGTTGTGTGGGTGGCGACCACAAAGGGACTAGCGGAGTTCATGCTCGGCCAGCTAGCCAGATCAGGATTAGCCAATCGAGAAAAGGAACCCACGATCTGAGTCACGGGGCTGCTGCCTAACCCCGAAGTGGCCTAGTGCACGCGTGATGGTCCAACGGGAGTGCATCTCCGAGCTCCGCCTGGATCTTTCCCCCTCTCTTACTTCCCACTCGGCCACGTTCAGCTCATCCAACGGTGCAAGACTCTGGTTTCAAACGTGCTACCGGTGGTCTCCATCTGGTCCCATCCGTCGGGTTCCAGCTCGCCTTCTCAGTTCCACTGCTAGAGATTGATTGTGTCTTACCCGTGCCTGTGAATCGCATGATTCCCAATGGACGTGCCCCGAGCTAAGCCCGCCACTGCGTCCACTGACCACTCAGGGTCCTTGTCAACCGCGTGGGTGCTGGCAATTGGCGAATCTGCCCTTTTCCATCCCGTCGAAAATCTCGATTCAGAGTGTACCATCAGTCATGGTGCTCGGTTCTGATTGTCTGGTTCCGCCTTGAGTTTCATCTGCTGACGCTACAATACGGCCCCTCTGGATAGTTGCTACCTAAGTTGAGGACTCGTGACGTATTAGTGGCTAGAGGATGATTTAACCGATGGAGTTGCGAACGATGTGCTGACGGGCTTCTCGCCATTAGGGGAAGTCTACACGCTCGACATTAAGATACGTAATCATCTTTCAGTTTCCCCGATAGGCCTTTCCCAGCTATGAAATTGTCCTGCATGGCTCACCCTATAGTGCAAAACTGGTTTATCTTCGGAGAAGAGCGAAGGTTCAGCCAGACGGCGCAGCTGAACCTTCTTGGCCCTCGTCCGACAGGGTTGGCTTTAGCGGTCCTTATCCGCCGAGAGCCATAAACGTAGACCCATCTGGTCGACAAGTAATAACCGACTTTGGCAGAGGGGAAGAATTTTAGTTTCCTGGACTAATCTGATCATAGCCTTCGGCCCTTCAATCATGTTTCTGACTCGCCGAGCATGGCTGCAAGTCTGGAACCGACCCGGTAAACTCAATGCCCCATGGTTCCTGATTGCAACCTCGATCGATGGTTCTGATCCAATCAGACACAGATCACACTTTGATTCGCCTTGGAAGGAAACTGACATTTTAGTTTACATTGCCCAATGTGAACGCTGGAAGAGCGCCAGACCCTCATTCTGGGGCCCTCGCATATTAATTGGACGCGTACAGCCAACGTAAAAATTTGAAGGGTCTCTGTGGCCTCCGCAAGCAATAAGTGGTTCCCACTCGGACATAACACACTTTAGTCTGCTCGATAAATTAATGTCCTTGATTGCATTACGGTCCGTCAATCTGGTACCTGGAGAACCATGGCTAATACGTAGTACGGCCCAGCCGCGTGGAGCTCCTGGAAGCTGAATGCCATTGTTATATTAAAAAGAATTCCCGCATGTTGCTAGTTAGGCCTGCCCCTGTTAGGCTTACTCTGCCTTTGCCTTCCCTCATGCATCGCCCCGTTGCTGCTGTTGTGTAACCTCCCCAGTGTTGTATGCTCGCAAATGCAGTGAGGGATCTTTCATCATCTTCTCCATGCCAATGTCTTGCGGGTAATATTTGGTTCTAACAAGCTTCTCACGCCGAGAATGTTGCTCACGGACAGGGCTCCCCACGGGGACCATGTCAATGTGTCTTACATGGGTGGTTTCATCTTCCTGGCTTACGTAGTCAGTGTGATGGGATGTACCACCACTCTGGAGCTTCTGCACCGACGGACGTCGAGGTCTGGCCTGTACAACTGGTACGATATCTTCACTGCATGATAACAACAAGCGCCTGTCTAACCGTACATATAGGTATCTATTGCTCACTTCCTCCATAACAATGGGCGGTGTCGGTATTTGGTGCATGCATTACATTGGAAACCGTGCCATTGTCCTGGGAAACGGGGAAGCACAATTTCAGATCATTTATAGCATGACGTTTACGGGCGTATCCTTTGTGCTCCCGGTTGTCGTTCTGCTTGTTGCCTTCTACAGCATAGGAGCCAGCGAGAAAGCCGGTTATATCCGAATCCTGACGGGTGGTGTACTCACAGGAGGTGCAGTATGCGGTATGCATTATATCGGTCAGCTCGGTATCAGCAACTATCGCTGTAGCTACCGTGTTGCAAACATCGTCGGTGCCACCATCATCGCGGTGTTTGCTAGTACTGTTGCGTTGACGGTCTTCTTTCGGTGGAGGGCTACATGGACAGATAGTTGGTGGCGACGCGGTATTTGCGGTTGTGTACTTGCCCTTGCTGTCTCCGGCATGCATTGGACTGCTGCAGTTGGCACATACTACTACAATCATGACACAACCATGAAGCATAATGGTCAGCTTTCGCGGAGCCAAGTTGTCATTATCAGTTCTGTTTTGGTATGTTTGAAGTCCAGGGTTACCTGATGTGGCGGATGTTAACGGATGTTAGGCATGCGCTGCTTGCGGAGTTTTGACGGCGTGTGCCGTAGTTGCTGGTGGAAATCGGAGAAGACTGAACATACAAGCTCGACAGCTCGTCTTGACTTGTGCCTTCTTTGACCAGTCTGGGCGGATCATGGTCACTCCTCACGCGTTGCTTCCTAGCCGGAAGATTGTCGATCGTTATGTTGGCAGGGTATGTTTGCAATCTAATTCATTCCCGAACTGTGCTGATGCAGAATCTTCCCCCAACTATATAGACGTTCAACGATGACGACCTTACCCGGAGCCATCCCGCTTTCCTTTGGGCATTCCGAGCGAGTAGACACTGGAATCTGGTCAAGGATGTTGTCCCTTTTATGAGAAGTCGGATCGAGACAGACAAAGAGGCGACGGAGCACTTTCTTGCCAAGGGTGAGGCCCTGGATCAGGAGAATGAATTGCAGAACGATTTCGACGAACTCTTCAAGCGACATTTTTGCGTTACCGCTCAGGACCTCGCCGACGAGGTTCGACAGCCTCTGCCGGCCCTCGGAAAGCTATACGACGATGTACTGGTTACGACTGCTCCGACATCGCGCTTCTCTCGGGCGATGGGATATTCTCGGTTAAACAATAGCAAGGGACAAATGCTTTTCACAGTGCGCCATTTGGACAAGCAGGAAGCGAATCGACTGGCCGCCGCAGGTTTCCGTTTCACTGCGGTCGAAAATGTCACATCGGTTTTGTCCAGCCGAATGCACATTCCATTGCCTGTGTTGGGCGAGCATCTAAAAGACATGCGAGATTACGCGACTGGAGGCCGCAATTACGAGCCGGGCGTCCACCTCGTTTCATTTGTTATGCGCCCTACCATTTCCGACCACTTTGAGGTACTAACAGCGAAGGGGACCGGTAACCCATTGCCTTCATCAACATTACCGATTAAACGAATTAACATTCAGCACCTCGATCTGATTTCACACATGGAAGGATGGACCATATCGACCTGCTTGTCTTGGCTGAAATCTGAAGCAGCCCAGTCGAACAAAGAGATCGATGACTTCCGCGAGCAACTGATCCATGCGATGACATCGCTTGAAAGCGCACTTCCTCCCGATATCAACATGGCCTCGAAATTCTCAGCCAGACCTCTCATTGCCCCTTGCCGGATGTTCTCTGATTCTGATGCATCAAACTCTATCCTACTGCCATTCTGCGCTGTTGGAAATCTGGATACTCAAGTCTCGAACCCGGACTTCACCTTCATGCCCCTACGCCTCTTCCGCGCACAGCAACAACTGAACGACGCAAACATCGGAAGTGATGGATTTGCGAAGGAGCTGGGCAGGGAACTGTACTATTCAAACGCACGCAGCAGCTCCGCCACGGAAGCCGATATCACACCTTCCATCCGTTCTGTTCTGAAACTTTGGCCGCGCAAGCATGCGGATTCCCCCCATGGCGATCTCTCCCAGGAAACGTTGACGGAGCTCTCACAGCTTGGCGATATTATGGTCCGCAAGGAGGTCAAGGTGGATGTCGCCAAGCTATCTACGCGATCACTGGACTCTGCCAAACATGCTTCGCACGCCACCGTTGTAGCCGGTGATTTGGCTACCAGCAGTTATGTGGATGAACTCTATAATCTTTGTTACTCACCTGGTGTTCGCTTGCGGCCAGATACAGCCATTACTCGGAGCTCAGTGACCCGGAGTTCAATGGCCACGGGATGAGCATTGAGATTGGACTATCTTACTCTCAAACACTGCCCTGAGCCATACGCCGGGCTCTCACCCAGATGAGGGTATGCGCCAAACCGCGAGGAAGGGTGTTAGCTCCGCCCCCTCTCAAATATACGTGCGCTCCATGTGTGCTCCCAGAAAAGAGAGCAGGCCTCCACGTGGCCTTTAAATATATCGGGTTGCAAATAAACAGAGCTATCCCACGGCAGTCCACCATGTCATAAGGGATTTACCAGAAGGCCAGACTATGGACTAGCAAGCATCACAGATATGCATACATCACTTCACGATTTCACGCCCGTCAAATGACCATATTGTATCGCATTGTCCTCAATCTCAGCAAGCCAGACAAATGCCTCATTCTCTTTATCTTCTTCTCGTTGACATCTACATACTAGCGAAGTGAAGCAACCAGCTCTGGCGTCATTTCAGTCATGTACATATAGCCAGTCTCTACTATCCTATGAATTTAATAATCATACAATAGAACAAGAGAAACTAAGAAATCCCTAATAAAAATCCTTTTTAAATCATCATCAACCCACCACCTGTCTTACTTTCCGATACTCATTCATCGGAAAACCGACAACAACCACGCTCAGCATAACATCGAACACCCTTTTAAATCAAACAAACTTATCAATTAACCTCCAACATACCACCGTACAAGAAACCCCCAAAATAAAGAAAGCACCATCATCCTACAAATACCATCCCCCCAAAAGAATAAATGACAACAGACAATAATAAAAAAGCAAAAAGAAATCTCCCCGACTGGGAGTCGAACCCAGGTCTCCCGCGCTTGTTCCCGAGATGGGATTGACAAGCGGAAATCATGACCGTTAGACCATCGAGGATTAGATGAAGTGAACTGTCTATATTAGACTATTTCAGTCAACAGAGAATAGAAATAAAAAATGACGGGTTTGTTATAGCTAGCTGATTATTGGTCGGTCAGCCACACCGGAACTAAGTACTAGTAGTGGGGATGGTGGGAGGAGAAGGAGGGGTAAAATTGAATATTATGTGTAATAGATAATAATTATGAGTACTCAGTAGGGGTTCATTGGGAGACGATTGGATTGTTGGGAGAAAGTATGTGTTGTGTGTGCATGCTTGGGGAAGGAAAAGAGAAAGAGGGGGTGGGGGTCTGGTGCCTGATAACTTGTCTGTCATTATGTATGGGTGAGTTGTTGGTTTGGTCTTTGAGAGTACTAGTTATGGTATGGGCCGTAAGGGCGGAAGAATACTTGGTCTCGTTGGGTAGCATTGATTGATGATTACATTACATCTTGTGTGCTGGATGTTGGGAACGAAGGAGATTGTTTGCTTTGTTGTTGCTCATGTAAGTATGTAGATGATGTTGGAGTAGGAATTTGAGTAGTCCTGGCAATTGGTCACTCGGCTTGTCAGGTAGTTGGTTAACTAGGTATTCTTTACGATGTTAGAAAATTGGCTTACGAGGTACGCTTGATACTGTCTATGCGTCTACGTGCTCTAGAGAGAAGCTGACATGGTATACTCGATATGTGTGCCTTTTATTTTCGTGGCGAATGAGTCTCATGGCTCAATCATAATCGCTAGTAAAAGAGCTAACTAGCCACAGAAGAGTCCAGCAATAAGAAATAACGGACCTCTACCAGTCTATTCAGTAATAGCCGGTGATATCAAGCAAGGCGGTGTGTTTGACGGACAATACTCCTTCTATCATCAAAGTCGTTGTGATCCGTTCAGCAGTATAATCAGCAGAATCGTCCCAAGATGAAAGTATTCTCCAGAAGACCGCCAGGGCAAATCAATAGATGAGAAGGTAACTTTTCCGAAAGGTGCACCAACCCAATGCATGCATGCAAGTTAGAAAGTTAACGGGATTTATGCAATGTGCAACCGTCCAATAACGCCTCATGAAGATGTAGATGGTATGTGTCGTATGCTTCGCGTGTAAGTCAAGTCAAAAAGTCGTCATTGACTATGTCTTTGGAGATGGTGAAAATATGCGGGAGGAAAATGATTTGGGTCGTAAGTGCTCCAAGTCGCCAGTGGTATGGAAAGGAAGAGAAATGTGATTGTCGACAGATGCTCTAATGGTAAAGCGGGATAGTATGATCAACACCCAACGCGCTCGTAATGCAATGATGAAAAAAGCAATGAAGCGAAGGTGAAGGATGGGGTCGTAATGTCGTATGCGTAGAAGGATTTGTGATTCGAAACTGATGTTCTCGAAACGTGAAGATGAGAGTAAGGGGAGAGCCACAGAATAGATTGTAATTGTCAAGCACTTCTAGGCGCCGGACGAGTCCTGGAAATTCGTTGGCTTCGTCGGGGTGGCTTTCGCTCATCGCTGGACTCATTCGGAATGCTAGACGTCTCACTTGAAACAGTTTTTGACCGGATCCTGAGTTTCCTGTCCTGTGGTAAGAGACTGGGACTATCCGTTGCAGACTCTAGAGAGCTGGCCTCAGCCTGCTCGGTGCTTGGCTGGACTGCAGGCTTGGGAACGACAGTGTCTGGGCTGACTCGCAATCGCAACGAGACCAGATCATTCTGATCGTCTCTAAACTCAATCCCGACCATGACATCAGGGAGGATACGCCTTTTACTCTCACGAGTCCGGGTACGTCGGACAGCCGGCTGAGGGCTGTCGTCGGCGTCACTTTCATCTGCTGAACGTTTGCTGCCGACGCTGAAAGGAGACGACGACCTCGAAGATGCTTGGAGGCGTGACTTCATGATGGCCTTGGACGAGGGCGCGTCTGCCAGAGACGTATTGCTATCCTCACCGAGGAGATTCATAAACGCCCGGTCAATATTCCCGCGGCACTGCTGTAGCATTTCTACTATAGCGCCTTGGTCATACTTACCCCCCAGACCCTCCTGAATTGCGGAGATCTTCCAGGGGGTAGCCATGTCGACAACTGTGGGTTCAGCGGCTGACGCCTCTGCTTCCCGTTCTTTACCGACTTTGGGAATACAAGGCAGACCGGTGTGAGGCCCATCGCTATGCCGCACGGAGGAGTAATGGTGAAAGTCCTAGGCCCGTTAGATAACCGTAAAGTAGAACCATGGCATAAGGTATCTTACGTGGAATGCGATATGGATAATGTCGCGTTCCTCACCTTCAGGGGCGTGAACGTCACGAAAATTTTGAATACCGTACATGGTATAGACGCAAACGTCCTTCTTGAAGGCCTGGCAGAAAGCTTGAATTTCCTCCGCTCCTCCCCATACGCCCTTCTTCCGGGACTCTGCCACCTTGGAGTCAAAGCTCCGCTCTTTATCCTTGGCTGAAGGAGGCGCCGGGCTAGCGGACGAAGAGGAACAATAAGATTGTCGGGCGGCTGCAGCCGCAGCCCGTCGAGGGGCTCGACGCTCTCCACCGGCCGCGGCTATGAAGCTCATGAAGTAGTCTTTGTTGGCGGATATATGGTCTGCAAGACGATCACGGATTTCGTCGGCGTGCGTGAAATCCCCATAAGTCTGGTCCGACAGCGCGTAGTAAAGGCAGTTGCCTACGATGGACAGTTAGATAGACTGGAGAGCATGCTTCTTTAACCCAATTGAGGCCAAAATTGAAGCTAGGTGCCCAATGGCAGGGACCACGTTACCATCACCCTCAGTGGGGAGAGCATAGAGCCCTAGCGCATTGAGGCAAGGAATCTCCAGAGTTTCCGCCTCTGCAGTCTTGTTGCGTGCATTGCGAGGCATCTTGGTCTTCTGAGACGTCTGCGGAGTTGTTTTGGCCATGCTTTCATCTGTCGGAGAGCTGGAGTAGTGCTGACGGGCAGTCGTGACTATGGGCACGATTCTGCCACCATTTGGAGCGTCCGCCATGGTTGATGTATAGCCCTGCCCGACGAACGGCCCTCATTTGGCGCAAGGGGAACACAGACGAGCCTCGTCGAGCAGAGGAGAATAGAGGCGGGACAATAGGGAAAGTGGGGAGCAACACAATAGTCAAAGGGGGAACAGCCCGAGTGTTTTGGCGCAGTAGAATGGAGAGTGAATAATGGGGGAAAGAGGGAGAGAAAAGCAACACACGATCTACACGCGAGAGAGACAGGCGAGACTTTTCTTGTTCGGACGGAGAGTGCGGAGGAACCCCGTTACTTACAGAATCAACTTACTTTAACTTACCTTACCAGGAAAAAACCTACCCTCTTACAGCCCCGTTCCTTACCGAGGACGAGGCGGTGAGCTAATATGTTTGTTATGATTGGCTAGCACGGGTGTGAGGCTGTCACCGATGACGAAAGACCTTTCCCCTCCGTCGCCTCGGCGCTTACAATGGATCTGTCTGTTCGGGAGCGGTCAGGCCAGACAACCCTGGCGCTTTGCTGGTAACATCTTTCCGGCCATGCAGGCATACCTGATGAAGTGGCCTGAACAAAATTGGCAGATCAGCCTTCCTGCACATCATCATCCTAGTTTTCTTTCCATACCCACCGATTCACAATATAGGGACCTGTTTTCCTGGCCTATACTTACCGCCGGGCAAGCCTGTGTCAGCCGGTCCGTATGGTAAGCCGCGGTCGGGACGCGTTCCGTTAGGTATGTACTTTGTACCGTATATACACCAATTACACGTTAGTGTTTACCGGAAGCCGCCCGTACCTTACTGTAATCGCCGAATGAGGTCCGAGCAAAAGAGAAGAAAAAGAGGAGTCGAGTCCTTATCAAAATGGCGGGATCGGCCTCCGATAACTAATTTGACTGACGGGGATCGTGCCTCAACATCCCCTCCTCTTGGCTTGACTCATGCTTATTCCTATCTCTTTATCTGTATGCCTGGGTGCTTGCTTATAAGCCCGTCTGTGCCATTGGAGTCTTTTGCAAAGCATCTTTTCGAAAATATCTGATCTCCATTGCTCGAACGGAAGATGGCTAACAACCGCATTGTAATGCTGGGGTAGGAGCTGCTTCCCCGCAAGCTCACATGTCACCGGCGTATGCTGATTTTGAAAATCACCAGAGCTGGTGTCTCCGGTCTCACCACCGCATATCTACTGTCCCAGGATGCCTCGAATAGCATTACAGTCCTTGCAAAGCACATGCCCGGTGACTACGACATCGAGTATACTTCTCCCTGGGCTGGCGCCAATTATCTTCCGTATGTCCTCCAAGGGTAGGCCCTCAGCTGTGTATCGGTCCACACGTCTCAAAAGACTAATGTAAGAGGTTCTCCCTTCACAGTGTGGGAAAGGCCGGAAGTGACCATGAGAGATGGGAACGAAACACCTGGCCCGCCCTGAGGGAGCTCACGAAGAACCACCCCGAAGCGGGCATTCACTTCCAAGGTACGCTCCAAGCCTCTCATTAACGAACACTACTAAGCATACCTCATCAGAAACCATTGTTTACAACCGTACAAAGGATCAGGGATCAGCAACCGGGGAATGGTTCTCTGAACTGGTGCAAAAAGACCCATGGTATATGGAAGTTGTTCCTGATGTGCGTACACCCACATACTCTCCCTCACCGACAACACTCCTAACCTCCAAAAGTTCCAAGATATCCCCGCCGACCAGCTAGCCCCCGGAATCGACAACGCATCCAAATTCACATCAGTGTGCATCAACACCGCCGTCTACCTACCCTGGCTAGTCGGTCAGTGCCGGAAAAACGGTGTCGTCTTCAAACGAGCCGTCCTGAAGCATGTGGCAGATGCAGCAAACGGCCACCACACAGGCCAAAAAGCCGATGTGGTAGTCAATTGCACCGGACTCTCGTCCAAGAAGTTGGGCGGTGTGCTCGATGACAAGCTCTACCCTGCTCGTGGTCAGATTGTCGTCGTGCGCAATGACCCGGGTAAGATGGTGTCTATTTCCGGCACTGACGACGGTGAGGACGAGGTCGTTTACATGATGACCCGTGCAGCAGGTGGTGGAACTGTCATTGGAGGTTCGTATCAGAAGAACCAGTGGGATCCGCTGCCAGATCCCAACTTAGCTGTTCGAATCATGAAGCGGGCCATAGCTCTATGCCCGGAGCTGGTCGAGAAGGGACAGGGTATCGAAGGTCTGGATATCATCAGACATGGTGTTGGACTACGCCCCCTCCGTGAGGGCGGGCCGCGTATTGAAGCGGAGAAGGTCGACGGAGTGTCCGTTGTGCATAACTATGGCCATGGTGGCTTTGGGTATCAGGCTTCATTTGGATGTGCGGAGGATGCTGTCAAGTTGGTCCAGGAAACGCTGCGCCGGAAGGATAAAGCCAAGCTGTAGACTCAGACACAACATTTTGTCCTGTGATAGACCATAAAGTTTAGCACGCTAATCTTAAAAAGCATAGTTATTTCGCTCTAGTTACTGGTACGTTACATGCAAGAATTGTTTCAATTCAATGACGGGGCATAGCGTCTGAATTCATCATGACGCCATAGCCGCGGAGAAGCCATCTACGATCTACCCCAGACTATTTATCCATGAAAACTTTCAACTACGACAACTCACTGTATCTTAACTCAATTGATTTTGGAAACAATAATTCTCCAACCTTTCTACGTCACTTTCGTCTTGTTCGCATATTAGCAGCTCTCTACCAAGATGAAGTACAAATCGCCCCAGGTAGAGAGCGAAACCGACGCAGCTGATGCCCCCAAGCGCAAGCTCGATCAGAGAGACCCTGACATCAGCACCGGTGAAGGAAGCCTCGAGGTAGAAAAGGAGCAGCCGCCTACTAAAGCGTCCAAGTCAGCTGCAAACACCGTTGAAGAAGATGACGAGGTTCAGGAGGATTCGGGGTATAAGGACGAAGAATTTGAGGAAGAGGGCGAGGAAGATAATGAGGAATTCGATGAAGAGGAAGAATATGATGAGGCAGATGACGAGAACGTCGACTTTGTGAAAGAGCAAGGTGGTGAAGAAGAAGAGGACCAGGACGCAGAAGGCGAGGAAGACGATGAAGGAGAAGCAAAAGAAAGGGTCTCAAGCAAGCCCAAACTGCAAAAGGTCGTCAAGGAATTTGGTCGCCCACCCTTGTATGGGACCGAAATCGCAGAGGGACGCCTGGAGAGCTCCCCGGATACACTACTTGCTATGGTTATGGACGCGATGCTGAAATCGCGCCCTATCTCGCACGACCTGACACAGCGCGCAGTCAATAAGCTTATCGAGGTCGGGTATCATGATATACGGAAATTAGGGGAGAGCAGCTGGGAGGAGAGAACAATGGTCCTCAAGGACGGGGGATACAATCGCTATCGAGAGCAAGGTGCAACGAATCTAGGTGATTTGGCAGAGTTCGTCAATGAGAAGTACGGTACGTGTGTTTCACCGCATGAGTGCGTCATGTAAGATTGTGGCCAGTAACTGACTGCATTTTGCAGATGGAGATCTTAACAATCTTCTGAAAAAAGCCCATAATGACCGAGACGAAACGAGAAAGTTGATAAAGGAGATCAAAGGACTAGGCGACCTGGGCGTAGATCTCTTTTTCAACAATGCCCAGGCTGTGTGGCCTTCCATTGCACCTTTTATTGATGGGCGCAGTTTGGAAACTGCTGATAATGTCGGCCTTGGTACGGACCTGGACGCTATCTACGCCGACCTAGGACGCGACTCGATGAGTATGAGCCGACTAGCCAATGGATTGTCGGCTGTCAGACTGGAGAAGAGGCAAGGAGATCTCATGGCGATTTGAACGGCTAGTGCAGGGCCGTTTTGCTCTGGTACATAATCGGGAGTCCGTCAGGCATCTGTTTAAAGCAAAGTATGCCCGTCAACAGCTGTCATACCTGGACAGATCGTAGCTGCCTGTCAGATATGACGTATGAGTTGCCCTCGTGATCAATGAAGTCTACACATGTCTTTCAGAGACAGTGGACAGACCAAAAAAAATAGTATGAGATTTGTCGAGTGCATCTAGCTCCTTCCCCTGGCCTCAATGCCGCATAGTAGCTCCTTTGTAGAATCAATGTCGTCGCACATCCCGAAATAGTAGCTGAAATGGGTCTTTCATCTCGCGTATTTGCGGGCGCTCCGGAGACGAGACCTGCTGAGTCATCTACTCAGCGCCTTGGCAGACCCGCTGCTTGCGACAGCGCGACGACGATGCTTGAGCCTCTCCATCTCCTTGGTTTCCCTTCCGCCCTCTTCCTTCCGACTCGTATCTGTCAAAGAAGCTTGGCTTCAAAGGTGAGCTTCCATCCTCTGGCTGTGTTATCATGCTGCCCACAATCCCTTTGAGTGGTCATCACTCGCGCGACCATACCTGACGTAGCTGTTATGGCTAGCCTGCCGGAGCCCAATCCGGCGTTGGCCTCACCCTGTTGGATTCTCCAGCTAACCCAGTTTATCTACAGAAACTCTCCCCTTTGTACCCGTTCCGATACTCAGTCTTCGTCGTTGAACACCCTACCTATATCCCGACGACCGGTTATATTAGCAGGAAGAGCTCCTTAGGCCTAAATACTTGCCAAAATGGATCTTTCTAACATCTTGTACGTCGACGATGGCCTTGCATCGCATACATTTTTGGTGAAATGTACTCTAATTCCAACGGCTGCAGTCGAATTGTTAACATCGCCGTTGGCGTGTTGATGGTTCTCGGTGGTATCTCGCAATTTTTCCCTGCGTCTATGAGCTCCATCATCGTCGGCATTTACGTGATTCTCTTTGGTCTCAGTAAGTCTCAGATCAGGCAGCAGTATAGTGCATATGACAGCATACTTACACCATGGCTTTAGTTGTCGGTGGGTTGGAATTCCTGCCCAACGTTCCCGACTACGTTTACCGCTACGCGTCCTTCCTTTTCTCTTTCCTGGGACGTGGTGCTTGTAAGTCACACTATCCGTGATTGCCGTAGATCGCTGCTAATGAGTTGACCACTTGCGTAGTCTACATCTTCGTTGGATGTATCCTGCTGCACGACTGGGTTTTGCGGTACATTGCCGGCTCCATCATCGGATTCATCGGCCTGGGCTACCTGGCCCTGGAGTTCATTCCCTCCATCGAGCCCCCTTCCAACATGCGTGAAAACGACCAGGGCTGGGGCGCCGAGCAGGTCTAAATGCGGTGTAAAATCTGTTCTCTGTTAACGGAGTGATGGTGTATGGCGCATAATCTGTGTTCTCAGAGTTGATTATCGTCTGCGGTCTCTCCCTCTAACAAAGAACAAAAGACACCGTGACTGCAAACGAGGCGTTCGAAGCACGAGTGAGAGTCAGGGAAAGCGAAGATAACTCTTATGCGATGTTTGATGATCGACGAGCGCGATGATTAATTCTCAGCGATGATTCAAGTGATGGGGGAATGCAAAGACCAAAGGATCAGGTTTGGGCCGGGGTGCCGGCCAGAAGATGACACCAGATCATTCTAAATCACGCTATTTCTTTTACTTTTCTCAAACGGTGGATGTGTGCATTGGAAAATTCTAAAGGTCTAGGCTGTCCTGTGGGGCCAGTGGTCTGTTCGTACCGGATGGCGCTGTTTCATGCCCTTTAGTTTTGTATAATAAGTAGTAGATGATATATAATAAATCTTAAGCCGAGGTCTGACGTGGGCAAACGCAAGTCTAGATAATATGGCCGCGTGGCGTGATGACAGCTAGTAAGTATATGGGTGCTGAGACGGACATCGCACCATATGAATCCCCTACCATGGCCAAGCACTACGGTATACAAACTGAGTACTAGTTAGCGATGCTACAGCACCACAACAGCGGCGTCCCGCCGTCACAAGCTACCCATGTGGGACAAGAACACATGGACTCGTCTTCTCCGACGACAATCACCACGGACAGTCCCATGCTAGCATGTGTGGGTAAAGTTATCTGATCCGGCTTGCCGCTCAGGCAACATGCAAACTACTCGACTAGCTCGATCAAGTCCTGGACTAAGCCATCCATCCCACGCCCCCACAAGTAGAAGAAAGAGGGCGCGGGCATCAAAAAACAAAGATCGCTCGGGCAAACCTGCTCCATTGGAACGTTGACACCACAAGCACGAGCGGTTCGGCATGCTCTTCCGGTCCCAGGATTCGGAGATGGCGATACCCCAGCTCGGAGATAAGCAATTTCAAATATGTTACCGATGGGCCTCCTTCACCCTATCCAGGTCGATTGATTATCAAGATGGGGCCGTTGTGTGTTCGTTCCGGATGCGGTAAACCTCTGCGCCGTCCCACTCAGGTCACGGCTTGTGTTTTCGGCTTTTCTTCACTTGTTGAGAACACGCCCCCATCCTCTCTTTGCTTTGTGGAACATTCTGTTGAGACTTATCATTAATCGTATATTTCTTTTTAAACATATCAACCAATATTAACGATCAAGTAAAGCCAACCTGTCGTATGCCTTTACCCAACGCCCACTAGTCTAGACCAGACACTAGACAGTAGAACCTCACATATAGCCAGCCTATCACTGCGTTCCATTGCAGCTGTCGTTGCCCCTTCATTCCTCCACTATTTTAACGCGCAAGATCGACCTAATCGTAGCGTAAGCCGTTACTCCCGAGCCCGACTCCCGGGCCCGACGCCTAGTCAGAATCATCTCCTCGTTCAAGATTTCCGTCCACAGCTATAACGCCAAGCCCCTTGCCAAGCCCCCGCCAAGAAATCTATATCGACTTATCAATCAACGGATCGATCCAGAATCAGCCTCACCTTGCGAGAGAGGGGGCCCGAGTTTGCTTCGCTCGCTCGCTCCTCCTTCCTTTCAACTCGAAAGCAACAACTGCCAAACATTCGTATACACTCTAGGCGACACGCTCAGACGACACGCTTTGTCAATCCAGACGAATGGCGTTCATTTCCGGTCATATCCGGGTTCATTTACTTACGTATTCAGGCAAACTTGACGATGAGTTCCCTATTTCGTTGGTAGACTATGTATGTGGTCGTCGTCATATCTCACACACATGCACACATATGCAGACTAACTAGATACTTCACAACAAGTATCTCCTTAAGCAGACTAGTTCTTTTCCCCTATTCTTTTTCTTTTTCTTTTTTCTTTTTTAGTATCCCGAAAGGGCGGAACTTCCGCGCGTTGGAACCCCCGAGTCGGTGTAGGGCGGCAAATTAAAATCCGCGCTGATGAGGGGGTGTGGGTGGGAGAGAGAAAGGGCAAATGTGTCGAAACCTAAATCGACGCAGGTTGCCGATTTTAGCGTTATCGGCAAGGAACTTTACCGGTACAGGAAAGTAAGCAGGTAGGTAGTAGCGTTAGTTAGTCTACTGTGATCATATCATATCCATCTCACATCATATCATATCATATCATGTTGTGGCCGGTTTGGGGGAGAGGGGGAGGTGGTCAGGTTATCGGTGTCATACATCACGCCACGATCGACTAAGGGGGGGGCTAGTGGCGCTTGATCAAGTTGATTCTGTTGGTTGATTGATTACTTCGCTACGGTCTAAGTTGATAGATAGGTCGGATGAGTCGGCTGATTTTGATTGATTGTAACTAACAGTACGGATTACTCCGTACGGAGGATTGAGGATGGATTCAGGATGGTCACTAGATGGTCAGAAATAGATTAGTCCCGAAAGTTGAGAGCCAAAATAAGCGAACGTTTCGATAAGGAGGTCGGCGTTTGGATGGATACTTTCGGCCCCCCCTCTTTGCCTCTTTTCTTCTCTTCACTATCCAATCATCCTACTATTGTGAATGGTACCTATCAGATTTATCTGGTGGGCATGCTTAGAAGAGTGGGAACAAGGAGAAAAAAAAGGAGGCGTGTCAGAGTGTCAAAAAGTCAGACGCAGCTGCGCCTTGCGCCTTGTGCAGCCAGTGTCGGAAGGTTATGGAAAGTCTAGAAGATGATGGTTTACATACGCCAGAGCAAATCGGCAATCCGGAAGAGGAAAATAAAAAGAGGGCTCAGGCAAAAAGGTACTTTGTTGTTGTCAGGTTGGGTGGGTAAGAATCCAATCACATGAGCGAGATAGATCAAACGGGACTCTTTCGTCAGCCGCGTCGGAGAGATAACAACCTGTTCCGGTGTGCTTAGGCAGTAGCCTTACGGGCTTCCACAACATCCCAAATAGGGACCAGTGGGACTTCGGGCTCATCTTATGCAGTCTGGTCACCTAGTCCAACAGCTAGCACCACTAGGGCGGTGCTTCGTTATGGCCGACTACCGAACGAAAGAGTGCATAGTGTGACCGTCGGAGCGGAGCATGGAAGCTCGGGATATCGTGATAGAATCTCCGAAGCAGCCAATGTGGTTGCCTAGAATACCGCTGACTGAAGCGCCAGGGTTTGGTGCGCCAATGATAGGCTGATGAATAACGCTTATTCGTGAACGGACACGCTATGGACGATTCGGGAAGGCGCAGTGCCCCTTAGACCCAGTTCACTAAACCGTAATAGGAAGCGGTGGAGCCCGGGAGATTCGATCTGGGGAGGCCGTAGGCAAATGGGATTGGAATTGGCCAGCAAAGAGGGAAAAAAGGGTGAGGGAACTGCGCGACCGAGCTCTCACGCGCAAAAATTCTGTCCACCCTCCTTAGCGGATGGAAAGAGAGAAAGTAAACGAAGTTTAGAGACATTCAGACTTTTTATTCCGTCAAACTATCGGTTTGAACCTACAGATTGCAGGGTAGGAAAAAGCAAAACCCTGACGAGAAGAAGGAAAAGGAATAGCCCCCGGTCGTAGATCCCCCTGGGAGATCGATAACAGAAGGGCTGCCTGATAAGCAAAAAGACCATACTGCTGGGAAAGTTGACAGACCGACAGAGCACGCGAAGAAGCGAAGGGGAAGGGAAAAAAAAAAAAAAAAAAGAAATTAATCAAAAACAAAAAAAGTTCAGAGGCATCCCAAAAAAGAAAAAAAGCGAGTGCTTCAAAAATAGTTGAGTGAAAAAAACAGACCGAGAGGCGTGTTGGTAAGTAATCTGGTACTTTCTATTTGCCCGTCTCATGACAGAACCGTCCGAAAAAGGTCTGGCCCGTGGTTATCAGCATACGGTGGTCACCCTCACCTTCATCATCATCATCATCACCACCACCATCCATTTCCATACTTACCCACTTCCTGCCTCTATTATCAATCTCTTCCTCGGCTCTCTCGCCTTCTTGCTCATTCACCACTTCCTCCACCAACCGCTCAGCCCCCCCTAAATCCCTTCCTTTCCTTTCCCTTCATCCCCCTTTCATCATCTTCTACTCTTTCAACACCCCTCATCATATCTGATCCGACATTCCATCCGTCTTGTTTGATCGCCCTGTTACCGCCGATCTTTCTTGTCCTGTCGCCGCTGTCCTCCCCTCCCACCAACAACGATCGATCTATCCATCCCATCTCTCCAGACCGTTCTCTCTCTCTTTCTCTCTCGAGCCTCCTCCATTCCGTACCTTTTTTTGCCTCCTACCCACCTCCACCCCCCCCAAATCTATTCGCGATCTGACCTCCTTTGATTTCACCTCTTGTTCTTTTTTTAAACCTTTCCTCACCTGTTCATCCGCACCCAGTACTCCGGGGCACTCTATCCGTTACGACTGGATCGCCACTCAGACCATCCCGTTCTGGATTGGCCAATATACGAGCATTTCGTGGCAGATCTGTTGCCCATCAATACAGTTTGACTGCTGCTTACTGATCTCTGCCTTTTGACTTTACGATCGCTCAACTTTTCCGAGAACCCCTATCTCCTTCTAGTACGCTTGGGTCACCGTCAGGGATCAGTGTTCTGTCGTCTCTCCGGTTCCGCCTGGTTGGCTCTGGGAGTTTCACTAGCTGCAGTTACCTGCCTCTCAGTCAGGCTGTCGTTAGACTTTTCTTTTCTTTTTTCTCCTTCCCCCTGCACTGTCATCTTGACCGACTTTTGACTTTGTGATACGATACATTACTTGCCCCCCCTCGACTGTGGTGCGACGTACCTTCACGACAAAGCCCTCTCCTTATTTCGACTACGCTTTTATCTTGAGTGACTCGCTCTACTCTCGGAAGTTGCCTTGATCTGGGGACTTTGTCACTGGGAGATAGAGAAGGAAAACGAATATCTTCTGCGGGCGATTTCTTGTTGGCAATGCTGGCATCAATCCCCCAGATGGAGACGGTGCGATCGCTCCCTCGAAATCCCGATATGGTTGCGCGGCATCCATCAGCGGAGGACTTGGACGCTGCTCAGCAGCTGATCTCGTCTGCTCAGGCTGGTCGAGAACACCTTGTTGACCGTGCCCGTGATGATGATGCGGCTCGAGGCTACGATGCTTACGATGCCTACGATGGCAAACATACACCTACTCCTTACGATTCTGAACGGCCTACGCTGCCGTCGACCGAATCTGCCTCGAACACACTAGCAGAAAGGACATCACCCAAGTCCCAGAAGGACACTTCCTTTCTAGGACATTCCTGCAGGTGAGTTTCCATGGGCTTCTTTAGTTTGTTACCTGGGCGGTACTGACTTCCTTGGTAACACTTAGTAACTGTGGAACGAAAAGCACTCCGCTATGGCGACGATCACCGACCGGGGCGATGATTTGCAATGCCTGTGGTCTGTATTTGAAGGCACGGAATGTTGCCCGGCCCACAAAGCGGAATCGTATACAGACCAGCACGGAACCTGTCCAACCCCAACCGTCGCAGCAACAGCCACCATCGATAGCACCCCAGCACGAGGCACACACCCATAGCGAAGGAGGCTGTCATGGCTCCAAAGGATCTTGCCCCGGTGGGGGCAACTGTAACGGCACTGGGGGTGCTGAGGGGTGTGACGGTTGCCCAGCTTACAACAACCGCGTGTACAAGTCCTCTGCCCGAGGGACTGTGCCGGTGCACGCTTGGGGTCGACCCGCCAATCCAGATAGCGAAAAGCCCCTGCCAGCACAGGAACCGGACGTACCCGGAAAAAGTGGTGCGTCGGCCGAGGGAAACATATTGGTATCGTGTCAGAATTGTGGAACTACTGTGACCCCGCTTTGGCGACGAGACGAGAATGGCCATCCGATCTGCAATGCGTGTGGTATGTTCTTTTGCCTTATCTCGGGTATCAGAACGAGCCTTGAAGCGGCTAACATTTCACTTAGGTCTATATTACAAGCTCCACGGCTGCTATCGCCCCACCACAATGAAGAAGACTATAATCAAGCGGCGAAAACGCGTTGTGCCGGCGCTGCGGGAACACTCTCCGACTGCTGCCACGCAGTCGTCGAATGGCTCTTCTGCCTCGCCCGAGGCCTCCCCAGCGACGTTGGCTCGCGTCCACGACGATCACTACCGCTACTACAGCTCTGAGCCGGTGGATCACTATGGACCGATGTCCGGAGACAGGATTTCACCGGCCGCGCCCAAGCAATTTGGCTTTGCACCCCCGCCTGTCGATTTTACCGGGTTTAGTTCCGGGCCCGTCTCCTTACCGCACCATCCCCCGCCACCAAGATTGTTAGAGCCGGATCGCATCAACGCTCCAAGCCACTCTCCGGTGTCTCAGTTTGGTCGGCGATCTCTTTCGCCGAATCCATCGGGTAATCCAAAGAAACGCACCCTTGCAGAAACCGCGTCATCAGCAGAAGCGATGTCTATCCCAACCACTCTGGAGAACGGGTCCAACCAACTTCCTCCGATCATGTCTTCCGTCAATCCTTCCCCTCCTGCCCGCCTCAGTTCAATTTCTTCTCTCCTCAACCCTAACAGCCATGACGAATCGCGTCTAGACCCCTCACTCGCTGCCCTTAGCCGTCAGCACCATCAGTCTCACCAAGCTCCTCCTCTTGCTCCCCCTCCCTCACAGTTGCTGCCTGGTGTATCGGAATTCGACAACATCAGGGAAGAGCGTCGCTTAAAGTTGCAACGAGAAGCGGAAGAGATGAGAGAGATGCTGCGAGCAAAGGAGCGCGAATTGGCAGAATTAGGACAACAATGATCATGGATCTAGTTGTCCTAGAACTGTTTATGCTGCTATTGCTATACCTTTACTCTTTCAACAATCACATATTTGGCGCAGACTTTTTCTGACGAGATACCATTTGCAACACGATGAGTTTCACGGGACTTGTGCACTATTAAGGGAAAAAAAAGTTCTCTACATAGTTTTCTTTTTTTTACTTGGGTTTAATTTGTTCGAAGCGCTGGCGGGATAAGCGATTACAAAAGAAAGACTACGGAGGCTTGTTTTGTTACACTTTTATTTCCTCTTCTTCTTCTTCTTCTCTCTCTCACTCTCCCCTTCACCTTGTTTGAATCTGTACCGGCGGACGGATGCGTGGACAAGGCTATTAATTACGGGATAACCGGGGGTGAGATGACTGTGTTCGTAAGGTCATGGAATAACTGAATAGATTTCGGTAATAAGGGACTTATCAAGATCATATGATGACTGTTATTGATCTAAAGTAAACTAGTTCGCTAAGATTCCTGCTTGATCGAACCTGTAGCGACCGATTGATTGATAGATTGATTATCTGAAACCCATCAATTAGTTAGTTATCTCTCAACCACAGATTGATTGACTGATTGACTGATTGATAAGCTTAACTGCCAGATTCCCTTTCCAGATCGGTTCGGCCCGACCTCGGCCTTTCAAGTCCCCAAAAATTTCTCCTTGGCTATTATTCTCATGTAATTCTTATTAATTATTCGCACGTAGGTCTACTAGTAGTCTAGCACATACCCCTCACTGCAAGGGATCGGATTTTCCGGATTTTGTTTCGTTACGAAAACAAAGTCGGTCGCTTTGTCTCGTCACATACTGAATCCTGCGAAATAATAACACGTATGAGGCTGTTTGGAACTAACTAGCTAATAAAGTAGGCCATTAAGCTGGCCAATTTCATGTGTAACAGCTAGGTTTGAGGGTAGTTGTTTTGCGTGATATGATCAATGTTAATTTATTGTAGAATTACTTACTCCCTGCTCGCCTGTTTGGATTTCTCTCTTCCCCTTGTGGTGGGATGTTTCTTAAGTCCAGATTCCAACAATTACCAAATGTAAGTTAGCATACAGCTAGTTAGTTAGGAGCTACAATTACGTAGCTATGCATTGCGTCGGTTAAATTCGGATTTATCGCTTATGATGATCATCGTCTGATTCATGGTTATGGACCGAATGTAGTAAAGCTTTGTTTTTGGTAATGCGAGGCGGGGGGTTTTATGTGATTGTTTGTTGATTACTTTATTCTCGAGCGAATTGTAGCTAGTAAGTGGTGTAAACAGGACATGGGAGGATGATAAGCACATAACGACATTGGGTCTTGCTAGAGAATTGATGTTGATGGGTTGGAATTGTGTTACCTGCCTAGGATTATTCGGAAAGGACTTTCTTCCCTGCTGGATTGTCGCCTTACATTGACAGTATCTATCTACCGTGCTGCGAAAAAAGAGGGGCAAAGGAGGGGAAAGGAGGGTGTTCTAGATCCGGCGAAAGTGTTATAGATGGATTATGGCATGATGTGATGCGATTGATAAGATTAAAATTAGGGGGGAGATTACTATGATCGTGTGAGAATTATTAATCTTAAATTGGGGTGGGTAGATAGGTAGATACACCGTGGAGAGCGGGATTCTGTTTATCCGGGGGGGGGGGCGCTAGGTTGGTTTATCAGTAGTGTTTGATTTTTCTAACGATTTATCTACTGGGTTTTCCGTCTACTATTTAGTATTAATGTCTGTTGTACAGATGTATTATGTTGGGAGCTCGTTAGATGAGCGAAAGAAGGGTGAATGTACATAAAACCAAGAAGAAAGAGGGGTTCAGCTTGTAGCATGGNCATAAAGTCGTCGATGATTAGACATCCGAAGAATGAGAAGAATGTACACGAAGGTGGACGGATAGGTAGGTATGTGTGAAACGAGACGCAGGTGTGGGATATCAGGATCAGAGAGTAAATAAAAAAAAGAGGGGGTAATGTTGAAGATGCAGCGTCATATATCATGCATCGTGGTATCAGAAGAAAGTAAGTTCGTGAATGTATGGGAAATAGTGAGTGTGTGCGAAATTAGGAAAGGTCGGAGATCATCAGACATCAACAACCAATCGACGCTGACTGGTCGACTCGTCATTGTTTCTCGATGTCTCCTGAATCATCGTTGTCGTCGTGACCGCGATTCCGTCTAGCGCACTATCGTGGCTCGCTTCGCCGGACTTGACGTCGATGGTGTACATGCCGTAGTCGCGGTCCTGGGAGTAAAGCTCGACCTTTTGCCGGTGCGAGCGCGCGGTCATCCGAGTGGCGGTCATGCGACTGGCTGTCATGGTGGGGTTGCGAGTGTAGCGGTTGTAGCTGTTGGTCGAGAGGAAACGAGGGAAGATGCGACTGACGATTGGACGAAGGAATGGTAGGCAGGCGCAGATGATGGCGACGTTGCATTCTGCAGCGGTCCAATAGGCAGCGCCAACATTACTGTCTGGTTCGTTTGTTAGTCTAAACTCGAGGAGGAGAAAAGAAATTGAATGGGGGCTGCGTACAAGACGTGTCTGTGCTTTTAGCTACGCTTCTCAGACTGGATAGACGGAGGATACTCGTGATCACGACGCTGGAGTGTGGTGGTTAGCGTGCATTGGACAAACTGGCGATCGCCATGACTTACAGTCCACCAATAGCAAAGACACCCATAAGAGCGAATTTTTGCATGCGCGGGAGTTGTAATTGCGACAGAAGAGGCATAGGCAAGATTAACAGGGTTGTGTCTGTAGCGATATTCATCGATGCGTTGAAGAACCAGACGGCCTCGAAACTTAGGCAGTAGCCGGAGATGTTGCGGTTCCAGAATTTGGCGACTGGGACACAGTTCAAGAAACCACTGACTACTGCCCATGTTCCGTAAGTAGCCACGATACCAAACACGATCCAGCAGGCAAGCCGGAAGCGGCGGTCGGGGAAGATCCGAAGATACTGGAAAAGAATGGAAAATTTGGTAAAGATCAAGCTGGCATTATAGAAAGGGATAGCGGCCCAGAGTCGCTTCATTACAGAGGATCAGTATAGGTTCAAAACTGATTAGTGTTGGGGAATGTTACCTTCAATTGCTCTTTCACAACAACGTCAGACAAATCGGCGTCATGTTTTCCGAGTCCAAAATGCACCTCTGGAGCATGTAAGAGAGATATTTTAGGTCACTGGCGGATGGCCACGACTTACCAGCAGCAACAAGACCGAGGTACGTGCATGATAATACCTACATGCAACCAATGTCAATGTACGGCACTTTCCCAGCGAGAACTCAGACACCCCAATCAGGGTACGTACCAGAGAAATAAGAATCATATAATCTTCACGACCAGTCAATTTCATTAACCCAACTCGCGCATACATACGCATAGCGACAATGACAATTGAGAGTCCGGTAAGCACGGCTGTCACTACCAGGGCTCGCTGTCCGCGAGCTGTACCATCATCCGTAGTCCGGGGAAGCAGCATGCCTCCCATCATTTCATCCAGCATGGCAAAGGAGTGGGCCAGTTGAGCAGATGAGTGTTGCACAAAAGAGCGTGTGATTTCTGATATGGATGATGAAGAAGCGTCGGTTGTTGATATTGCATTGGTTTGCGGTCAATGAATCGATCTGCGTAGATGTACAGTCTCCAGGTTCTTGAACCTAGAGGCCGGAACGTGGTTTACCACATGGGTCGAATAAGCACCGACAAGATTTCAAGAAGGAGTGTCTGGGCTAACGCCAACTCTTGAAGCAGGTTTGCTTTTTCAAGATCTTGCGCCGGGGTAAAAGAGGGAAAAGGAAAGTATCGGGGATCCTGCTTTTAACAGTTCAGCGAATTAAGCCCGAGTACCCCCCGCAATAGCTCAAAGTTTGATAGTAGTTAATAGCGTGCGAAGGCCGCTAGACTGCTGGGGAGCCCTGGATGGAGAGTCATAGTATACGTAGTAGACAATTTCAGCTCGGTGTTGCCCGGCACAGTGTGGCTACATGACCCGGACTCCTTCCAAATTGCAGTAATGATCTATGGCACTAAGCTGTCGGTCTCCACTGGTGTCGTGGGCAGACGGCAGAGTGGATGCGCTTGTAGGGGGGACATTAGTCAATCAAGACGGCGACCTGTAGAGCGAGACCCAGAATGGCACCCAACGCCCTGTCACTGGAGTCTCTCTCCGATGGTCGATCCATGGGACGCCACCCTGGTGTCTTGAGAACTTCCCTCCTGGAGTATAGTGCTCTTTCGACTTGGCTGGTACGGACTCGGCAATATCCCTCGTACGGTACCGTTGATTCGGCTAGATTGGCTCCACTAGGAAGAGGGAAGGCCAAACACAAAATGCCCGTTTCAACCTTTTGGCTCGTGTATCCCCAGCTCATCCTGTGCCCCTTAAGAAATCGCAAGCAAAGCCCCCGGGGTGCCGCAAAAAATCAGACCAGGATCAATAGCCACATGGAGAAAGCTGGGTGGCTCACTCAATTTGGCTTAGATGGTGTTGAAGAATGTTCTTCCACCGGTTTCAATTTGATGAGACTCGGTCACGACCGTGCTGGTGTGGATAGCGCCGCCAGTGGAGGTACACAAGCCTAAAGCGGCATAGAAGTCCTCTGGCACTAGGTAGACTAAAACGTGTATGGCACGATTTCGAGCATTCATTCGCTCGTTGATTTTATCCTATCCCTGCAAATAGAACAGGATAAGAAATGATCTGCCGTTCAGCGTGGCGGTGGGTCACCAAGCGAGGAAAAAACACGAGATCTCTAGTCCAATGCCTTGCATGAACTAGTTTCTTTCTGGGCGCCTGGTTTCTGGCTAACAATGGCAATTCAGGGTATGATCAAGGCAGCGAGGATATGGGAGCATGCATAGCAGGGCAAAAGATGGCCTTCATCAGTCCCCGATTAGCGGAAGACCCCGGATGGCTCCTCCCTAACAAAGTTTCGTACCTCGATAAAAGCTAATCCTGCATACTAAGATCGTGGGTTGTCGCAAAGGAAGTCAACAACAGTTCGAACAATCAGCTTCGCTGTGGAGCAGAATTTTCATTAGCGTTCACCAGTTTCTTACATTTATCCTCTGCGTTCACCCGTTTTGGTCAAACGTGAACAACCGCAACCATGGTTTCTTTCTTCCCATTCATCACTCGTCGGAAAATTCCTAGAACGATAGATCACTATCTGCTCAGTGATTGATCGACATATTTGGGGAAGTCTTTGACGTAGGCTCGAGTACTCGATAGGCAGCGTGTCCGCGCTTTGTGCTATTGTCCACGCAGGTCCCTGTCTTCTCGCAACCTTGGGCGCAAGCGACTACTAGTAGTCATAGTCTTCTATTTTCGGTTTCCTCACCTGTAACCGTCGATCACATCAGTCCATAGAGCACGTCATGGCCGAAGTTTGACCAGGTAAGAATTTGAAATTGCATGATCCGTCTGAGCATTAGTTGCTTTGCCATCTTTCATAGATGAAAGGAACACCGGATGTTTAAGAGAAAGGCAAAAGGAAGAATATATTAACTACTATTCCATACGAGAGCCTGTTTCGTAGACAGAGATATTGTGTGTTTCGCATGACTCGTGCCTCCAAGGACCATGAGTCCAGGTCGCAAGCCAGCAGCCGTTGCCATGCTTGGCTGCATCAAAGCTGTGGACTCCGAGCTTGCATGTGGAGAATGCTGTGCAACCCTCGCATCGAGTCTGCATAGAACAGGGGCGTGCTTTCCATTGTTGCTCCTCGTGGCTCGATAATTCAAATGACATACATGATTCCGGGGGAATGGAACCCGAAGGAAAACTCGGGGTTCCTTTGTTTTACTGCTTTGAAAATTCTCATCCCAATTCAGCGGTGCGGCTGCGACAATGTGGCTATGATCATCAATAGAAGATGGGTCCCATGCAGGTTCAAAGGGGAGGGGGAGGACGAGGCTGGATAGCGCCGCGCTACTGCTGCGCCGGGCAAGCTATAAGCGGCAAAGGATGTCCACTACCAGCCAGTTGGTAGAGCGCCACCATTGAATAGTAAAAGTGCATTTCTTGTCGATGTGACCTGCGCAGCAAATAAGCGCTGCAGAGACCTCTTACGGAAGTTCGGGGAAGCTGCCCGACGTTCAATTCCATTTTCTTGCCATGCAACCCGGTGACTAATTGCTTTTTGGCTCTGAAGCTTGGTCTCGATAGCTGAGGATTTGTCTTGGAGCCTATGCCTGGGGGCGTTTCGTTCATTGGTGTAAAATAATATGTGGATAAGTCCCCACTATGTGTCCTCACGAAGCACCTCCATGCGAAGCTCCGGGTGTCACAAAAGGGGCAACTCTCAATTGTACGATAGATATTATGGGGTACGTGCAACGGGGAAAGATGAAAATGACGTGCGAATCCAATGCTTTGGACTGAAGGGTGTAGTCAAGATGCGAAGATCGACGGACGAGAGAGGTGTCAACATTGGAATAGACCTGTGTCAAATGTCAATAATGTCATTCTGGCCCACGGAGATAGCCCGTCGAACTTTCCTGGAGCATGAGGTCTCTCTCATTGGCACAGAAGCCTTGACTCTGGGGCCTTGGAGGACTGTCAAAAGCTAGTGATGATCGTCGGCCGGAGAGGGAAAAGGGAAAGAAGGCACCGAAGCGGTCAGAGAGCGAGTGACCAGCCACTATCCCTGACGATCCACTGCCCTTAACTCCGACCCAGGCAATTGCCAGGACTTCGACAAGGAGATAAGAGCATTTCAATAGTTAGTTGATTTAACTTCTTCTGATGCCTGACTGTCCAAGTCATGGTCTCAGGACTTTTTGTCAAACGCCGCACGAGCATCGGAGTCACTTCCGAGCTCAAACTCTACTTGCATGGCTGAAGAATAGTCCAGATTTCCTTGGTTCTTGGACCCCAACCTTAACCTCCCCTAGACGCCATCTTATGAATTACAATTCCTCGAATAGGGCTGAGAATCCAAATGACTATCACGTCGAATCTAGATATCTATCTGGTGGTAAACACCATGAGTTCCGAATCCCGCCTTCAACACCCCTCGGAGCGCCGGCCATTCGCCGAAAACGGAGTACACTCCACAGTCGACTTCGGTTTACGGGCTTCGGACATGCTTGCTTGGTACCCTGCTTGAATTTCCTACTGTATGCTCGCGACCGTTGTTACCTCATAGCATTGTGCTCACACATGACCTGGTAGATACTATGGTTGTTCAATCTTACTGATGCGAGGTGTCAATGTTCAATGATCCAAAGGGTTCGGCACCTCATACGTGCGCAACAACCAGAGAACGTGCCTACCGCGTCCGAGCACATGATCTCAAGGTTTGCAGACTGGGATGACGATCTCTTCGCTTGCAGTTTGCAGATCCCTGAAATCCGTGGTTCGTTCAAATCAGGATGTCTTGTCTTTCATCATAGTGGATGGGCTGGCGGCTTGAACTCTTGAACTCTTTGCTAGCACGTTCGGTAGCGAACGATCGCCAGCACCAGACCTATACGGGAAACTCGCATACCAAAGTACCTGAAGGAAGATCTTCGTTATCATATGCCCAGTGACTTCTCAAAGCTATGCCACCTACTGATCCTTTCATGTCGAGATTATCAAGGCGACTAGGTAGCTTTCTCCACGGACCCGTGGCATTGTACCGTTTGGCGTCACCTTCAGGAAGTGGATACAATGACTCCTTGTCCAACATAAGACTGTGCCCGATTTTGTGTTTGTAGTCAATGGTCGCAGACAGATAGAATAGGACTTGACCTAGCCGTTTAAGCTAGTTCTGCATGGCGATGCGAAGCTAGTTACCTAAGAACGCGTGGAAGCCTTGGCATATTCATGCGTTCTAAAAAAGCAAAGCCCGGTCTTCGGGATTCTAATTTCATGGCCGCTTATCATACTGGCCATAAGACGATGTCGTGGTTGTCGTGGATCGCTAAGAGGCCAAAGGCTGCTCCATTTCTCGCCTAATTGACTACGACCTTACTAAGTCCCCTTCAGAGCTGTTGCGGATATGATGACTATGGCTTCTTTTTCTTCGAGGATTGCCCGCGGTTAAGCTACCGCCAAAGGAAATGGTACGTTCATGTCGTTTCAGTGTATCTGGAATTAACGGATATGCCCACACTGGTGCTAACGTGAGAGTCATATAGATTGTTCTGTGAAGATCAAGTGCAGTGGTGGTCTATCATCAGTGCTAGTTCATATTTCTGCATGGCTGTGAATGATTAATGCTTTTGCCAGGCCTAGCTAGCCGCACAAAATGGCATGCCTGGATGGGAAAGATTCTGTTTCTTGCTCCAAAAATGAAACCCCCCTACTGCCAATGGCTTTAAAACCGTCTCTGTTCGACTTATCATCCGGCGACTGATTCCTGCATCGTTCGATAATTGAGCGACTTCAGCTGAAAGACATCTATTGACCGATTTTGAGAGCTGGAGTCAAGGCATTCGTGTTGATAGAGGATTCAACAGCGTAGTTGTGTGACTGATGGCGCTTTGTGTCGAATACAAGAATGAGCTGTTCTCCAAAGAGCTATCGTTCCTGGCAGATTCAGAATCGGGGGAGGAGCAGAAGCTGGGAGAATTTACAAGCAGCCATCGGAAGCCAGTCCGGCCGGCATAACCATCAGCCGAGGCCAGGCCCCCCCGCCCGAGCACGAAATGGCCTCGCCGGATCCCCGCACACGCCATCCCGACCTTCGGCCTATGATTCATAAGAAACCACCAATAGCCCCTGTCTCCTCGTCCGATTTGAAACCTTTTCTCTCTTACTTGACCGTTATCGACGCCAGCTGACAGGCTCTTTATGCGGCTTCTCCAGGCTTATTACAGTACTCTCAGATCCCTGCGACAGCTCTCCCCTTCATCCGGATCATTCTCCGCATCCACCCCGCTTCCGTTTCGTGCTGCAATCAGACCAGCTTTTATTAAACGCACAATGGCGACAGCAATGGCAAAGCGCCTTGAAGGCAAGACAATCCTCGTGACCGGTGCATCTTCCGGTATTGGACGAAGCACTGCCAAGGAATTCGCCCGCACTTCTCCCAAGGACTTGAAGATCATCGTGACTGCTAGACGCATTGATTCACTGCAGGAGCTGGCTAAGGAGATTAAGGAGGAAGTCGGTGAGGGCGTCAAGGTGTTGCCTGTGCAGCTGGACGTGAGCAACCCGGAAGATATCAAGAAATTCGTGCCGTCTCTCCCCGAAGAGTTCAAGGAAATCGATGTCTTGGTTAACAATGCGTGAGTCAGGACTTTTTCCAACTGCTACTCACAAGTCTGTGCTAAGAGAAATGCAGAGGCCTTGTTAAGGGAGTTGCTAAGGCTCCGGAAATTGCACCTGAGGATATCAACGTCATGTTCTCGACCAACGTTACTGGACTGATCAACATGACCCAGGCCATCCTTCCCATCTTCAAGAAGAGAGCCGACGGTGGTCGCGGAGATATCATCAACATTGGCAGTATTGCTGGCCGCGAGGCTTACCCTGGCGGTAGCATCTATTGTGCCACGAAGGCGGCTATCAGATCTTTCACCGATGCTTTGAGGAAGGAGCTTATCGCCACAAGAATCCGTATCATTGAGATTGATCCTGGCCAGGTTGAGACGGTAAGACTTCGCTTATGTCAATTGCATGACCCTTCTAATAACTGTTCTTCGATAGGAATTCTCCGTTGTGCGGTTCTACGGAGATAAGGCCAAGGCAGATGCAGTTTATGCGTAAGGATCCCTTATATGTTCTCCCAGCTGACAGTAAAAAGGCACATGGACAAATACTGACTACTTATGGGCACTACAGCGGCTGCGAGCCACTTACACCCGATGATATTGCTGAGGTGGTTGTATTTGCTGCCGGTCGGCGCGAGAATGTTGTGATTGCAGATACCTTGATTTTCCCTAGCCACCAGGTAAGTCAAACATCGCATACAGGGCTCAACAGCATAGCTGATGGCACCGTCACTTAGGCATCCCCGACTTCCATGCACCGCAAGGCTTAGTGTATACGCATTTATGTTTGTGGACTTGTAAAGAGCACTCAATGGTGGAGCGACATTAGAATTGGCTGGAATTTTGGTAGATTTAGACGATATGGTCAAATGATATTACATGATGAGACTGCATATCTGAATCAAAGTAAGCGTAAAGAATTCAACTTCCTTGTGTGAAAGGAACGACATGATGATACGAAGTCACCCGTTGCCAACTATATCCAGTGCCATCAGCAACTTATATGTTGAAAGATCGGGTTATATATATCCAAGAGCTTTGCTAATAACTTAACGTGGGCAACTGGCAGCTTTGGTTCAAAAGGTAACTTGGAGATTGCGTGTCGCAAACTGGATCTACGGCTCGGTATATATAAGTAACGGCACTCCTAAGCTGCCGATGCAACGGTGACATTTTCTTTGCGACTTGAGGGGCACAATCGGTCTGCATTATTGCCGTCAGCTCATTATATAGTGAAACCTCAGGCTTTTTATGGTAGCCTACTTTTATTCGCACCATCCTTATAGCAACTCGAGTCGATGTGCCTACACGGTTATCTTCTACGGACGATGCCAGCAGAGCATTGCACCCACCTCGTCACTCTGAAAATGATAGTGGATGGCGATGGTACCTGAAGGGCTATCATCGACTGGTTCCGGTGGGTAAATCAATTACTGCATCCGGCACAGTGCAATGTTGATTTGGATGATTGACATCACGGTCCCTGAACGGTTCACCCCGAACTCAAGCTAGAGTATGATATGAGTTTGCATCGCTTAGTCGGCGTGTAGCCAGTGAAGTGCATTCTCACTTCGTGTTATACAGACGTGTAAATCTTCACGCCTCAGTCTTCTGAGATGCCCACAACACCACCTGCACATACCTGTATCTCAACAGCGCCAATATGGAACAAGGATTTGGACCAGACATCATTCCCTTAGAGATTGACATGTTTCCTATGGAGTCAGACAATTTCCTTATGGAGAGAGAGTTCTTCCATATGAAGTCAGATCTCGTCTCTATGGAGTCAGGCGTCGTTCCCATGGAGTCAGACATTTTCCCTATGGAGTCGACTATCGACCCACAAGTCTCAGAACGCAAGTACGAGAACGATCCACTGCTAAAGGCCTTTGAGATCATGGAAATCATCGGTCGGTATCGTACCATGGTGCCAGCAACCGCAAGTGATCGCACCAGCGACGGAAACATTATGTTTCTATCCAAGATGTGGTCTCAGATCCGGGCCAAACAGCCGATCCGAATGATTCTACCGGCTTTCCCCTTCAAGTCTCCGAATCAGGGAAATAAGACTTTGGGAAGCCTTCCTGACAAAGGCGAAGAGATTTGTCTCGCGCACCTTAACGGACTCTGCGCTGCTATTAGTGACGTCTATGAATATGGAGCTAAGCTCACCATTGTATCTGATGGCCTCGTGTACAACGGTAAGTCGAGAAGAAAGTACTCATGATCTTGTATGCTAAAATAGGGACTGACTGTCGGTAGATATCCTGGGCGTTTCTGACAGAGACGTCTGGGAATATGGCCATGCACTGAGGGAAATGGTTGCTGAAAATAAGTACGACCATATCGAGTTCGCCAGACTGCGCGACCTTGTTCACAGCCATGAGGACGTCAAACTTGACGGAGAGACGTACGAAAGGTTGGCCCCGGTGTTTCGCCAGGAACTAATTGAACAGCACACACCGGTGGGATTTGACGCCGCTGTTATGATCAAGTCAGACGAAAACATCTGCACCACTTATCGAGGATACATAAAGTTCTTGACCAAGGACCTGGAACATCTTTATGTAGAGAATGGTACCACATCTCGCAAGGCACACAAGAAGTACCTGGGGAATGTTGCCAAAGCCATGATCACACGAGGCGCGGTGAGTGGAATAATTCACCCAAAACTTGAACGCTAACCAAGCATAACAGTATTGAATGGCACTAACACGTGTGGTTTCACTATAGGCCTTTGCAGAAGCCATCATAAAGAACTACTCAGGTTACATCCGTCTTTCAATCCATCCATCAAATGGATTAACCAAGATCTCCATAAATGTTCTCCCGAGATCCTCAAAACCAGTCACACCATGGCACTCAGCACCTTGCTATACTGTTGACGGCCGCTTCATATATGGATGGCGCGAAGTTTTCGATGCTAACCCAGAATTGGAGTTAGTCCACAAAAACGGGCGTCCATGGTGCTACCGTTTTATATCTGAGCTGTACAACTGGTCATCGCCGGTAGCAGTCGATCCCATCTATCCCTGTGGCATGATGATCACGCCTCTCAATCCAACCTCAATAAGCCAGGTTGAAATGGAGAAAGTGCAGGGTCTAGCACACGAGAACTCACCAGTTGTCCTTCGCGGATTTACAGACACTCATGACCATGAGCTGATCGCGCAGAAAGCTGAGAGCGTTGACGCTTCTTACCTTTCGATATCCGACTTCAATCCTGAAGAAAAAGCCGAAGATGGTGATTCACAAGATTCGAAAAGCACTACCTTGTCAGGTTGGCTGCCCTACGATGGGCCAACTGAGATCATGGAGGATCAAGAAGCCCATCACATCAAGCAGTGTCCGGTCTCCTCTCCAGCCAAGTAAGCTAACTCTGTTTCTCAAGATTCTTTAACTTCCCACTCACATAGAATCCACTCCCGAATAGATATCAGCTCATCAGTGCCCCTGGCCCTATCTCAGAGAACACCAGACGCAGTCTTTTCTCCGCATCCCCTCTGTTTTTCCACCACCTTCCAGCCAGCTACACCGTCGGCATACTCCAGCAACTTTCCTGGAACGCAGAGACTTCATCCCACGACACTGAGACCAGTTCCCTGCCCTTGATCATACCGCACTTTTCTCACGGCCGGCCCTGCTTCCGTTACCACTCGCTCCTCTCTCAAAGCAATATCACCTGTGATCCCACTCTCATCGCCATCGAAGATATCTCAACCGCTGACTCAACTAGACTATGCAATATCCTGAATCCTCTCCTCTATGACCGTAGAGTCTGCTATTGGCATACCTGGAAACAGGGAGACGTGCTCTTTTACGATACTTTCACAACTATGCAGACCTGGGAATCATTCGCCGGAGAACCAGTTCTTTTCAAGTTGTATTCAGGATATCCTTCTTGACTAGTTGGATTTCATACGTTGGGCATAACTATCTACCTGGCAGTTTTCATACCATTAATCTCTTGATCCTGGTCGAATTTTCTCTTGAATACCCCCAAACACCCGGGGAACACACAAAGTACCCATGGGGACGATATGATCTGATGACTTCTCGGTTTGATTTACGTCAACGGCACGATAACCATGACTTTTATTTCAGCGATCTTTCCTTGCAAGTAACAAACCTCAAATGCTTTTCCTTTTTCTGTTCCATTTTTCCTTCTGATTAAGGAGACAAGTGATAGGGAATATTCCTGAGAAATACCAGATACAGGAGCTAGTCAGACATGTACGTAGCAATAGTTAAATCCCATGAACATCTCGGAGTACATTTGCTTTCATTTTTTCTATGCTATATATTGAAGGCTTGTATGAACTCCCGGAGATAAGCAGGCTGCTTAATTGCCATTGACCGGCTTGATAATAAGCAACTAGGACCAAGATAAAATTGTGGTGAAAGGCAACTACGGTAGGAAACGAGACAGGCAAATACAGACATAACTATGCTACTCTCATAAGAGGAAAGGCAAAAGAACTACAAATGTGAGTAAGTAGTTAGTCACTTACTGTACGTTTAGTAAATGGTCTGACCCAGAAGTAACTTTACTATTAAGATGGTCACTCCAACATCCTACTGCCTTTTTCTGGGGTACTGGCATATTTTCAAAGAAGGGATCTGTTAGACCAACACCACTTGAACGAGACACGAAAAGCTCTGATGTAAAAAGAGGCGAGCACAATGTGCAGCTAATTACTAGGTTGAAAATACTGTGGTCTTCCTCTCCACTGAGGTTTCTTCAGGGAGACAGACAGACAGATAGACAGACGGCAAGGAATCAACAGCGGAGACCCCCGGCCGGCCCCCAAGCTTTAAGTACACTATCTACCCCTGCATAATATATCATTGGGGGCCAAAAGGAACGAGTAGTAAGTTGTCTATGCACAACATCCTGAAGCGGACTAAATACTTTAGACCATATGATTTGCAATTTACACATGATAATTGGTTTTCCTTACGGTAGGTGAGCGGTTGATTTGGAATCTTACCAATACCTACTGTGCTCACTTGGAGAGAGTCGAACATAGACAAGGTAGGTAAATATCCGAGATCCGAAAAGGGGGGGGCAGCTCACTTTGTATCGACTAGTAGCTATGACCCCTTTGTGGCTCAGGGTTTGTGTCAGCCAAAAGTCAGTGTGATGGTTTACCGTTTAAGCGATGCCTGTCTGTTCTTGGTACCCCGCAGATCATTCTGATATGCGCCAGTCATGGAACAAAGTTATTGTTGACGTTTGACGGCATAGTCGGAGGCATTGGATGTGTCACGGAGGGGATGAACAAATTGGGAGAGATTGACTGAATTAACCCCACCCAGCTATATGAACTTGGGTGTCGTAGGTAGATAGAGTGTGGGCGGGACTTCTGCCTACTGCAAGTCTCATTGTGATGGCTTGATGTCGCATGCCGTTTCTTGTCTGGCCACGTCATGGGCATGTTTGATGCCTGTCGGCTGGGCTTAGCGATCTAGTCATTGGAAATTTCGGTCTGCCCATCTAGTACTCGAAGATAAAGCACGCACTGCTGACCGAACATCGGAGGGCGGTGTGAGTATGTGCTTCGATTAGGATATCTTCGCAGACAAATCAGTGCTCTGCCCGCTTGGTAATCGATGCGGGAGAATGTTTGATCCTGATTTGGGCATCCAGGCACATGGACAAGGTCTGGAGTATGACTGGTACGATAGTCAGGGTAGGTGACAGGTACCGATCTCGGTCGCAGGCCCCGACGACCCCGCAGGTATGTATCTTTGTCCCTGAAGCGGTCGGTTACCCAGACTTGGGTAGTAGCCTCCAAACCGAGCCATGGCTCTGTTCAAATGTGATGAGTCGGTAGGATGGAAGAGATTTCCGCGATCAGCAGTTGTCCGCAAAATCAGGCAATGTGACTTGGAGGAGGTGGCTTGGGTGCCATGGCTCGGGAACACGGGTGGGTTTAGTTTCGCTCCAGGGTAGTAGCAGCAGAAGATAAGAAAAGACGACCCTGGCGAGAGTCAATGAGAAGCGCATGTGGTGGGAAAGGATCAACGCACGACACTGCAGGAAGTAAGTGGTATTACGGGAGCAAGGCAAAATCTCCCCAGCTGCAGCTAGGATGCAAGGATGCAAAAATGTGTTCAGACTTCCGGGGTTAAAATTTTGCGGGACGTCATCTCTTGACACTCGAGGGTACTATCATCCGGGATTACTCCGCTCATCACCGAAGGGGAGCAAGGAGTTGTGTCGAGGTCGCCGCCTCATTCGCCAATGGTGATTGAGCAGTAACATGGGCTATGGGATCGGACGGTCTCACAGACCAATATATCACCTCTGGCAAAAAGTGGAGGCGTGGAGAACATCCTAAACTCGGTCTGCGGCTATTTTAGGCTTCTTCTGGACTAGTCGAGCACGACTCACTCCATTGGACTCAGTTTCCCCCCCCCTCCTCTCCAGGGACACAATTCCATGACGCTGTCGAAGCCAAAAGGAAGCCAGACTCAGACTCAATATTTCGAATGATGATGTAACTCGGTGTGTCAAATCGGAGCTGTCATGTTGCATCTGTTAAGGCTGAGAATAGTTTTCTACCCTTCTAGAAGGAAAACGGTTGTGCCGAAAAGGACAAGGGACCTCGGATCCATGAATGATGGATGCTCTCTCACTCATCCACCCTCACTCACTCACTCACTCACTCACGCACTCCCACTCACCCTCTTTTTTTTTTTATTTTATGTTATTTTATTATATTCTTTTTTCTCTCCACGCGCCCACAGCAAGGCTCACGTCCAGTAGAAAGTCCCTCTAGGGGAAGCTACCCCGTTTTCCCCTATTAAATTGTAACGTCCAAGGCCTTTAGTCCAATGGATCGTTCCGAGTTTTGACTGAGCCGGACGGGAAACTTATTATCAATGGGAGTTCGTTTGTTGCCTCTCTTACAGTGCTTGCGTAAGTAAGCCTGCACCCTGGGACCGAAGGAGTTCACTTGTTCAAGGAACCGGAGCGGGACGCAGAGTCAAGAGAGGAGCGAATCCACCCAGCAGGCCTCACGGTGATTGGCTTAGACTCCGGAAGCTATTCGTTCGTTTACTGTGTTGCGTAAGGTGAGCAGGGGAGAGGACCCTCAGGGGGAAAAAGTTGGGATGGAGAACACTGGACAATTTAGAAGCATTAACGACCGGCGCTAAAAAAGTAGGGTGGAGCTGGTGAAGATTAATCTGGGAGAGATACGATGAATGGTTTCACAAAGTCATGGAGTCAATCAAATGCATAGTTTACTAACGGCTCGTACTGGAGTCGAGCTTATATTGTGATTCTGTGCAAAGCTAATGACAGTCACCATTTATTGAGTGCTGGGTGGTGGTACGGAGGGAGGGTGGGATCTGCTGGGTCAGATCATCAATACGAAATTCATTCATTATACATGACATAGTAAATGAACCGAATACTAGTAACTAGTTCTGTGTAGGGAACAACTAATTTATTCATCCTATTAAACCACCAAATTCTTACTGTACGGTATTGGCAAGTGTGGGAGGGAGAGAGAGGGAGAGAGAGAGGGACAGCGACACTAGACCCAATGGATCATTAATCTTGGGTGCCCTGGGAATTCGATCCCCCCGGCCCCTTTTTTCAGGCTACCTCACCATGCAACCATTTTCCTTCCCACCGACTGACTCAATTTTCTTCCCTAATGATCGGACCTCCACTCACGAGAATACCGTTGCAGTAGCCTATCAAAGATGATCTCACTGGATGAAGGAAGGATTGACAGAAAACCATTCTGATTGTGATGGGTGTGCTGTGTATCTGGGGTACACGGAGTACCTGGCACGGATTCGAGGCCAGGCTGTTGCTGTTCAGGTTCATATCTTGCGATCGGACGATTGAGGTTAATTATCGGCGGGTGGGCCAACCGGGACCAGTGAAATTAAACAGTTGGCTGGATTGGTTGAATCCACACGCGTTGCCGGTTAATGCCACACCCACTGCTCATCTCTCTTTCTCTCTCTCTCTCTCTGTCTCTCTCTCCCTTCCCTTTGATCTTCCCTCTGTCTTCCACCCCCCTTTCAATTCGGTCCACACAGTTTGTGCCATTAACCGGAGTCAAGTTGTAAGACCAGCAGCAGCAGCAGCAGCAGTAGTAGTAGTAGCAGCAGCAGTAGTCAGATACGACTAGCAATCTGTGCTTAACCGACTCCTGCACTAGGAGGATTATCATATCGTTAGTGATTGTGGTGAGATTAATTCTGGCGAACCTTCGAATCCCCTTCCTTCCAATCAGCAGGCGCATCATATCAATTTCTCGATGGAAGTGCGCTCTTTTCACATCGTCGGTAGGGGTGTTCCACACCAATCAAGGCGCTTATCCCGCGGTTAATAATTTACATATTGTCATTTTGTGACTTGCTCTGTGTTCTTGTGGAAGTTCCTATCCAATACTACGCACTTACTACTTGACTGTCCATTACTAGTTAGTATTCAGTAGTTGACTATCTAGACTCTCTCTCCTCCTTTCTGGGCTGCCCTGCCTATCCCCACCTCCGTTCCTCAGTTGGCTTAACTCTCCTTAATCATCTCCTCTCCCTCTCCCCTTTCCCCTCCCAAAGTCTCTCCACCCCGTTCTCTCTTTTCCCTTTCCCTCTTTTTCTTTTTCTTTTTCTTTTTTTTTTTATCTTCCCTCCTTGAATCCACCCTGGTTCTCGAAGGTGTTCTAAGTAGTTCCCTTCGACTTTCCATATTCCCTGATCGCTTAGAACGCATTGGGTCCAAGACGAACTGCAGACCACGCCGAAACCCTGCCGGTTCGCCTTCAATTCCGCCTGCCTGCAAAGTTCCACGACCCCCCCCCTCCCCCCCTGGATCCTACTTCCCACACGCACTTCTGCTGCTGCTGCTCCCCCCCAGTCTGCTGCTTTAAGCTTGGCCTAATCATTAGACCCGCCGTTGCTGTGGACTGCCCTTTAGGCGCCTTTGCTTTGCGCGAAACCCCCGACGACCTGGGCCCCGACTCTTGTCGTCTTGTCTCTTTCTGCAAAAGAAATTTGTGTTGCTGCTCCTTCGACCCGCTGTCACAGCTCCTGTTGGGATAGCTTCCATTACCGCTTCTCTCTCTCTCTTCCCCTCCTCCCCTTCCCTTCCCTCACGGCATAATTCACGCCAGATCCTACCAGAATGGCTTCCAAGGTAAGCCTTGTCGCTGCGCTTTCCAATTTCCGTCATTAGCTTCCATGTGCCTCCTGTCAACCTCCCTTCCCGACCGACTTTCTCTCATGATCTCCGCACACTGCCTCACCCCGGAAAATGGACGATTCGCTCACCTCTCGGTCGCATATAGTTCTTAAGAGAATACAAACTCGTCGTTGTCGGTGGTGGTGGTGTCGGAAAGTCTTGCTTGACTATTCAATTGATCCAGAGCCACTTCGTGGATGAATATGACCCGACAATTGAAGGTGGGCGCTGAGCTCTACTGTAGCTTTCCCGACCGTGTGGCTCATGTTTCGATCGTGTTTATACAGATTCCTACCGCAAGCAGTGCGTTATCGACGAGGAGGTGGCATTGTTGGACGTTTTAGATACTGCCGGACAGGAGGAGTACTCGGCGATGCGTGAACAGTACATGCGAACCGGCGAAGGCTTCCTTCTCGTCTACTCGATAACGTCGCGCCAATCATTCGAGGAAATCATGACTTTCCAACAACAGATCCTGCGAGTCAAGGATAAGGACTACTTTCCCATCATCGTGGTCGGCAACAAGTGCGATTTAGAAAAGGAGAGGGCTGTTTCCGAAGAAGGTGGGTTTCCCGGCCCAGCATCTGCTTGCCGGGGGAGGATGTGGCTGACGGTTCTTTCTTTACTTTACAGAGGGTGAGGCTCTAGCACGGCAGTTCGGCTGCAAGTTCATCGAGACATCCGCCAAGTCCCGTATTAACGTCGAGAACGCTTTCTACGACCTCGTGCGCGAGATCCGTCGGTTCAACAAAGAGATGTCATCGTACCCGTCTGGCGCGGGCGGCGGCTCACGCGCCCCGGAAGGAAAAATGGACGTCAGCGAGCCTGGCGATGACGCCGGCTGCTGTGGAAAATGTATAATTATGTAATGGGACAGGCGTTGGATCTAAAAGAAATACATACAGGTCGAGATACGGAAGGAAAGCAAAAACACATACATTCACTCCCGGCTGGAAAGAGAGGTCAGCAACAGAGACGGGCCACTTGCCTTGCTGCAACATGTGGCTGGTCAACACGCGTTTTTTGATTTGTGATCATTATACCATACGAGCCTCAACTCTCAGATGATGTCTGCTCTCAACCCCCTAATGCCGCCATCGTCTCCATGAACGTTCGATTCCCCCTTTGTTCCTCTATTTTGTTTATTATTACTTTTTGGAAGATTGATTTTTCTTTGACGATTTCTCGATCTTTGAAAGGACGAGAACGGAGCCTGTCAATAGATCTGTGCATTAATATAGGTACGCTATTGTCGCGGTTCGCATTTGTGGTACTATTCGGAACTGCAGAATCATCCTTCCTCTTCGTCTTGTCGGCCGCGCTGGACGAGCAATTCAGATCTTTTGCACATTCAGCAGCCGCTGATCCTCTTTTACTTGTCGCCCTCAATCTCATTTGATCTCTTTCCTATATGCATCGGGGATACGTTTTGTTCTCTTTCACCGAATTTGCTCTATGTCGGGCTTGATCGCACCTGCTGAATCCTTCTCGGCGAGATAACTGCATGTTGATGCTCCAACGGCCCTGGGAAGGAACCGGGTAGTCTGTTGGAAGTATAGACGTTGTGATATCGCGGTGCCAGCTAGCCTGTCGTTTGCCCGTCTTCGCTCTTCCCACCTCTTATTTTGGTCTTTCCTTGGTTTCGTTCCCCCTATTCTGCACTCAGCAGCGGCGCGCAATAAGCATATCTATCTTAGTCTGTCCGATTTCTTCCTTCATGTATACACTTGAACTATTGGGTAATCTTATTTGATTTTGGAAATTGTGGTCCTCGAGAATAAGCCTTCATTCTTCTGTCTCTCTGCGGTTCGTATTTTATGGTTGGGTCCTTAGTGATGTCTTTGGGGATTTAGTGGCTGGTTTTCTAACCTTAACAACTTCTACTTTTGTAGTGAGTGATGAGTGGTACGTTGATTTTTGACTTGCACGCGTCCCTGATGGCACAATATTTGTATGGACACCGTTGAGAACAGCACGTCTGCAGGTCCGTGGACTCCTAACGCCCATACAACCGAGTGATACCATGACATATTCGGAATAAGCGTGTCATTGTCTAATTCTCTAGCAACTATTGTCTGCACAAAGGCATACTATGACCGCCAGCGTTCCACTTATTTGCTCTCCTCGGTGTCAGAGGGAGGGTCAAGCTCATCCTCTCGAGTTACCTTGGTTCCCTCGACATTCTGCTCCACCTCTGCGATAAGCGAGTCCATGAATTCCTTGTCAGTGCCGACTAGAGTCACAGTGTTGCGCTTATTACCCCACCGGGGATAACTGCCGACTTTGATGTTCTTTGAAGCAACGCGTGTAGCAAGTTCCGTCAGATAAGGGGCGACCGTACTCTCCGGAAGTGGTGTGCTGAACAGGTAGCGATAGATGCCCTTCCCCTCCGGGTTAACCAAGCGAGGCAACAAGTTCGGCTTGAGGTGCTCGAGTAGCCTTTCAAAGAGACGAGGAACACCAGGAAGGATATGGACGTTGCCGTTGACGATGGCGATCGGCACCCACATATCTTCGGCAACAAAAACGGCCTGTTCTTCCAAAGGCACAGACTCGTCGTGAGGGATCTCGACCATGCGCAACTTCGCAGTCAGACTAGGTGACGGGGTGTCCCAATCGAAGTCTGGCTGCATGGGATGGGGCTTGGACAGCTTCTTCATACGCTCGAATGCGGCTTGGTGGAGCTTTAGGTTCAGACCGAAGGCCTTGGCTATCGATTCATAGGTGATGTCGTCGTGGCTTTTGCGATTCACAATCATTCATCAGTCAGCTTTCAAGCCATATGCAGTATTCATGCTCGTGTGGGGTGTGCAATCGACGTAGGGGGTGTACGGACGTTGGGCCAATGCCTCCACTGGTAACGACAAAATCATAGCGGTCGCTCATACGTCGCACTGCCTCAATGATTTCGCTCTCATCGTCTGCGATCACTTCAATGCGCTTCAGTTGAATGCCGAGGGAGAAGCAGAACTTGGCGAAGAAGGCAGAGTTGGTGTCGATGGTCTGGCATTATCGGCAAACAGTCAGTCTTGGTGAAAACCAAGGTGGGTATGCACGACGCTTCAAAAGGTAGAAAAGCAACTGAATAGCAGACGCCGGTATAACTTAATCGCTCCTCACCTTTCCACCAAGGACCTCATCACCAATAATCAGGCATGCCGCCGTGTGAATGGTCCTCTTATTCTTCGGGAGGACGGATGATGTCATTTTGGGAGATGGCGCACGAAGCAGGGGCGGGGTCAGAGAGGGCGAGGTGAAGGTAGGCGTGGAATGGAGGTTGAGGGACGGTCGAGTGAGATGGCGGGCGACTTGACCGAGACGACTGAACATGAGGGAAAGGGAGGAGGAGGAGAGGGTGAATGGCGGAGTAACAAACAAGCGCGGGCGGGGAGGAGAATTATTGAATGAAAGTGAAGGGAGAGCGAAGAGGAAGTGGAGAAGTGCCGCGCTCTTCATCCCACCGGGCCGAAAACGCGGAGCACCACCACTTGCTTGTTCCTCCTTCGTTCTCTTCGGTCAAATTCATCTCCATCCATCCCCGCTCACATCCCGTCTGGGGGTTCCGATTTTCGACTCTCTTGCTTCTAGCGCACTTCCGAATATCCTGTTTCTACCTCCGCCTTACTGTCGCATCACCCTTATCACAACATGGTAAGTGGACATTGCCCCGCATCGCGCTCCCGCTCCCTTTCCCCCCTGCTAACCTGGAGCCTCCGTCCATGCAGTCTGAATCACGACTATATTCCTTTTCCCCCGAGACCAAAGAAAAGCTTCGCAAGTTCCGCTTGGGAACCTCCCGCGCTAAGGATCCGCAGGCCATCATTTGTAGGATCCCGTCTCCTGTCGTTGCTACATAACCCCGCTCTCTTATCCTCTATCTATCACGAGCACAACCGTCACAGCTATCGCGCGAACTTGTTCGCTTCACATCGGATATCTCAGAACAATGGGTCGTTGACAACAGGGTTGGCAGATATCATCGATAGTAAGAGCCAGGAGATCAGACCTGAAGATGGCGAGGTTTACTCCAAGATGGAGGATCTAGCCGACGAGCTGCCCGAGTCGTCCCCTCGGTTTATCCTCCTTAGCTATCCCCTTACCCTCGTGAGTATTTCGACAAGCCTTGTTTCATCTAGACTTAGCGAGGAAGACCTAACTTGTGTTTGTTGTATTAGGCTTCCGGCCGTCTCACCGTTCCTTACGTCATGCTCTACTACCTCCCCGTGAACTGCAACCCGAATTCGCGCATGATGTATGCGGGTGCTGTCGAGTTGATGCGCAATACGGCGGAGGTTAATCGGGTGATTGAGGTGCATGAGGAAGATGATATTATCTCGATCGAGTCGAAGCTGCAAAACGCAGATTAGGGAGATTTTAGATTAAGGATCGTTGGTCTGTCAAGCTGGTTTTAGGCCTTTCTATATTGGTCATTCATGACGCTATGCGTTTACTTCATAATTATAGTGCTGGCATTGTATACATGATCAGGTTAGATACGGATACAACAATGAGTTGCTAGACGATTTCTCAGTTCCGAATGCACGTCTCACCAGACAACACTATAGTATTCAACTCATGTTAGAAACGAAACCAAGACATCGAGCACACGCAGCTATCTATGTAGCTACCCCAAATCTGATTTATAATCAATCACAAATTCCCCGACAGAATTTGTCATTCTTCCTATTCTACACTGCAATATAATCCCTTGCATGACTATCGATAAAATAGCCTCGTCATAACATACACACACACACACATGATATATGAGACAACATAGATAGAAGTAAGCACCGACATCAGACCGGAAACCTTTTCCAGGTTTGACTGCTTGACATGTCTATCTTAGTTTGAACTGAACCAACTGGTTGGGTTGGGTTGGATGGGGATCCACTCGGGCAAATATGCGCCTTGAACTTTGTTTCTTGTTTCGTTTTGGTTGGGGTAGAGCATTGATACTAATGTGTGGATTATCTGTAGTAGTATCTAGCGTATGTATATGTATATGTTATTTTGGTTTGGAGGGGAATGCGGAGTAGTACAGTTGGAAGAATGTGTAGGTATTTGGATGGGTGCTTGTTCGTGGTATCTTTATCACTTAATGAATGATAGCCTTGGTGTCGAGAGGGAAGTGTATGATTGTCGGTCGTTGAGTTGATAGCAGGTGTACAGTGTAGTTGAATTTGAGGTGGTAGTTTTGGTTAAGCAGAGCCTGACATATATTTCTATGCTTGCTTGCTTAGTTGTGATATGAGGTGAAAATGAGGCTGAATATGTTTGTTGGGATATCTGGTCCTATCAATTGAGTGTTGTTTCGTAGCTACTTATGGGTACTATAATATAAGGTAGTAGAAATGATAATTGCATGCAATGTAACATAAGAAAGAATCACGAGATCGTACAAAGTATCGATATCCCATCCAATCAACTGTACTTGAGACCCATCAATCAATCAATCAATTAATCGAAGCAATAGAACCTTCCGTGCCTAAACTCATCCCATACAAGCTAGGTAACTAACCAAGTAATACTTATCCCCCTCCCGTAAATCCTAACATCCATACATACATACATACATACACCATCCATACAAGCTCCATACGCGTCCCCACAGTGGATCTCCAGATGAAAAAAGCCACTAAACAAACCTCACCATTCCTCTAAAGGCAGGAGTTCTGACACCTGGCACTGCCGGTAGAATATCCACCCCTCGACATTCTTGTGTTCTCTCCGCGGCGCTGGGACTGGATATCCCGGGCCTTGTCCATACGAAGGAAGTGCAATGTGATTGGGCCTATGCTCTTCCCTTTTTCCACTTTTCTTCCCCCCCCCCCTTCCCCTCTTTTTGCTCCTCTCCCCTTCTGGATCACGGAGATCGGTGGTCAGCTGTGTGTGTGTTGTGTTGAAGCTGACTGAGAAAGGTGGGTGGTGGTGGTGTTCAGCATGCTTGTTTTTTGGTATATTAATTATTCAGCCCTGCAGATTGTATTAACTAGTTATTAAGCCTAGTTAACTACTAAAGGCAGTTGGCTGGCTGTAATGTGAAAGTGAAGTGCTGATAGTAAGTACCGGGTGTTTGGCACGGGGGGAGGGGGTGTGGTCCCCATCTCTTATCGTTTATTCCCAGCTATTCGGTACGATGTTGAAATGATGAGCTGTTCTGGGTGGGAGGATCTATTCTGAGTAGTATCTATGTAGTAGTAGTAGGAGTCAATGATTGACGATCCTACATCCAATCCAGCCTGAGGCCATCAATCTCCGGTCGGCATTTCCGAATCTACAATGAAAAGGAAACCACCTCCCAAGCAAGGAGCAAGAAACCAGAACCACGGTTCCAACGATAAGCATAACAAGCCGGAACCACAAACATCTCCATCATCATCACCACCACCATTTTCATGCCATGTGTCCTGTCCAGTCCCAGTCCCTGAAACCAACAACAAAGACAATCCTTAACTTACTTACTTACCCACCCAACACCAACCCTCCAACGATGTACCTACAAACCGGTGGAGCAAAAACCCAAGTTCACTGCCTTCGAACCCGGTAGGTGAATATTTCTCCGATCTACTCCGTCGGCGATGCAAGTTAAGGTTCTTCGGTTGCTTCATGTTTTTCTTCACCTCTGACAAATTCCTGCGCGCTACGCTTCCGCTAGATACATACATACATACATACATACAAACACACTTCATACGTAGTTACTTACAGGGTCGTCGGTTACGGCAAAGGAATGGGCAGGCAGTGTCTAGCGTGTTGAGTTGGCGCCTGCAGCAGACAGGCTGCATGAAGCCGTTGCCGTTTCTAATTTATTTTCTTTTTCTATTTTCTTTTCTTTGGTAGGGTAGGGTGGAAACGAGGTGTGGTGTCATGCATCATGCATGGTCTAAGTGGATGGATGGGATGGGAATGGAATGCTGCGGGCGTCTAAAACAGTATTTACACATACACAACCTTGACAGACCAGGCTGTCGGAATGCCTCGGTATGGAGACGTACTATGGTTTCAGCGCTGTGTGATGAGGAGTTGGTCAGGGAGTCTAGAATTCCGCGCGGGTAGGGACTTAGCCTACTTCTTAGGTTAGTAGTTCGTTGTGATGGAGGTAAGTAGTTAGAGATGTCAATGATGGTTTCTACTTTGTAAGTAACTGGTAAAATGAGAAAAATGCAAGGACAATGGTTGCTCCCTTATTTCTCTTCTTCGTAGGGGGATGTCCGAAGCCATCGTCACACCAGAATCTATGCATGAATTATCGGATAAGTTGGGATTGTCGGTGATGAAAGCAGCAGTTGGGACACTATGATGACACTGCAATTCCTTTGAGTTCTCACTAGGAACTGGTTCCCGGATAGTAGGCCCCTTTGTGTTCAGTTAATATAATATAAATTGGTAAGTCTTGCTCCTGAATAGTCGTCTGTCCTTCGGCCGGATCTTCGGTCGAAGTGAGTCTCAGCTCAGGAGGTAGTCAGGTAGATGTTCGGTTCCTCCATGGGGCTTCCTGATTGAATGGCGCATCGCTATCCCGGCGTGAAATTGAAGGGAACCGAGCCAGGGAAAAGGATCCCCCAATGATTCATTCCATCATGTTGTCGGTTTCTCCAGGCTAGGCTGCAGCAGGTTGTCTGATCATAGGCGGCACCGCCATCTACGTAAGGCTTCTTGCTCCGATTAAGATCTATTTGCTCGAGTCAGTTGTCATCCTCTCCGGTCCATGCACAGAAACGTTTTTGGTAGCCTCGAGCCGTTAATGACTGACTATATACTTAGAGCGTCGTTATTATTATCCTCGCTATCGTCTTCTTGCAGCTTCGGAGCTGTTGGTTGTATCTGACAAACTGTAAAATACACGGGCTTTGGTCGTTAGGAGCATATCCCGGAAAATACGCGATGGTTATCTTTGGTACCGCTCATTCTCCAGCTGACATCATCTTCAATCAGCGTCTGATTCCGACCACGCGGATATGAAGGACGTCATGTTTTTATCTATTGTAATTAGTACTCAAGATCAGGAGCATCCTAAATAGAAACTGATAATATTTCCGGATCAGCAAAATAGGTTCCCAGGAGACAACAGTCGCAAAAACCCACACCTTCCGGCGCGACCTTCTTCAGACCCGCGGGCGAGACGCGGTGGGTTCGGGCATTGTTCCAGAGTGGGTAGGGTGCCACGGCATTAGACTCCAACCCCCAAAGCGCCCCGTCGCATCGGTTCGCCCGCTAGTTGCTGGTCATCATGCTGCATGAGGATGTCGAGGCGTATATCAACCAACCAGCTCCTGACCAGATTGGCCTATCGGCAACACAGAGACGATGACTTTGCCTAATCGGTCCTGAGTCTTGATTCTAGAGTTTCTGCTACTTTACTCCCTTTGTTTCCGCTCGGATCGTGGAGCTTCCTGCCATGGTATTGATCGTTGTTTTCTTCACGGAGACAGGCATCGATTTTCGATAGGAGCTGAGTATCGAGTCTTCTAGTGAGAATAGACTGGTTGGCTATAAAAAGTGGGTTTGGTTTCCATAGTTTTGACTTTGTTAGTAGAGGCTCCGGCTCATGTCAATGTTTGGTCCATTGGTGTCCTTAATAAAGCAGGAAGTGAAATCTAGAAAGCATGTATCAGAGAAGCGAAGGTGTAAATAAGAAGAAGAAAAGGACAATATGAAGAAATAAAAAATTGGAAATAAAAAGAGAGAATAGGGAAAATTAAAACAAACTGAAAATAACCACAACGGAACAGGAAAGAGTTAAGTATCGGGGGAGGCCATGTGCCACACTTCCCTTAGATTCCCTTTAGCTACTACTACTTTAGGCGCCTGCCACTCTTACTTGACTGTTACTTTACATACATACAACTTCCTTACCCACCCCCCTCTCGCTCGTCCGGTTCCCCCAGAAAGTCTGTTCGGCTTCTATTTGACGTTCGGCTCGCGCTGGTCGTTTGCCTTCTTTTTATCTTCCTCTCCTCCCCGTCGTCAAGTCGTGAATCTTCAATTTTCCACCATCTTGGCCGGTGACTTTGTTCCGCTCCCAGCGTGCATTCCACCTCCACCACCACCACCATCCCCCATCCTTTCACAACGTCACGTCCCATTCCCTCCTGCACATACTTTACACACCTTATACTTTACATCGGACATCTCATCCACGCCCGGTCCACAGGATCTGACCGCCCCTCAGCCAATCATCCGCTGGATTTGCCCCCAGGCTGTTCCAATTCCCTGCGACCCTTCCTGTTGGGTTTTTCACCCATCTCACCGTCTTGTCGGGTGTCCCAAGCCTACGGTTACGGTACACGCCCGTGCGACCTGCCATACTTAACCGGTGGCTCCCTCGTTTCCCACCTTATTCCACCCACTTGGTCGTTACCCCCCCAATCTGGGTAGTCGCTCCTCGGCGCTTTTGCTTCCCAGTAATTCAACCACCACCACTATAATTTCTCTACAACGTCCCCTCCGATCCCAGTTGGTATGAATTAAATAGCGCCCACAAAAAGTGTCATTACACTGTTCGACCTTTTTCCGACACCACCAAAGCAGTCACCCTGTCCATGTCGTGCGACGCCACACATGATCTGATTTGAATACGACCGGCAAGCGAATTTAGAGATCGACGATACTACCGGAGAAAATGTCGACTCAACAGGATCCCAACCCTTCCAACGAAGGCAAGCACGATGGCTTGTCCAAATACGTTAAGCGCATGAAGATGGCTCTGAGGAGGAGCTCAACTGTCCGGACCACCACGCCAGTCATGCAGAAATCAAGAGAACCTGAGCCAAGCCAAGCTCCCGCGTATGTTCATCTCCCATGGGTTTGGTTACTTTGTGCCACTGACTTGCGTTACAGTCCCCAACGTATCCCGCAGGCTCCTACCGTCAAAGCTACACCCGACGCGACCGTTTTCACCAACTGGGGCGCCATTCAAGAAGAGAAGGCGCGGGCTCTATTTGCGAAATACGGACTGACCCTTGAGCCTGGTGAATGGAGGTCCCCTAGCGATACGACCGTGCAGCGTGTTGTCAGACCGATCCGTATGCGAGTGCGCCGTACCTGCCATCGCTGCCAGACCACCTTCGGCCCGAACAAAGTTTGTGTCAACTGCCAGCACGTCCGCTGCAAGAGCTGCCCTCACCATCCCTCCACCAAGACCAACGACCACCGCGACGACACCCAGGCTGCACTCCAGGCCATTGTCGCGCAGAAATTGCACAAACCTGTCCCTGTGCAGCACAAACCCAAGCAACCTCCTCTTACGCTGCCCTCACGCACCGGCGGCCAGGATGTCATCCACCACCCGACCCGACAACGAGTCCGCCGTACATGTCATCAGTGTAGTACTGTGTTCGCTCCGGATGCTACGGAATGCAGTACTTGCCAGCATATTCGGTGCACAATGTGCCCTCGCGACCCGTGCGTCCACCCCAAGCCAATTGTGTTTGTCGAAAGCTCTTGTACTAACGAATTCAGACCTAAACTGGGCAAATACCCGCATGGCTATCCTGGAGATGTCGATGCTCCCGCAGAACCTCCTGCACGGACGTGGAAGAAGCCGCGGCAGCGGGTACGCTATACATGCCACAAGTGTACAACGTTGTACCGATCGGGAGAGAGAAATTGCTCCAATTGTGGCCAAGAGAAGGGGCCTGAAACAATACGAGATCCGTAAGTCACTCCATTGTTTGATAAGGTGACCCACGCACTTGCTAATACATCCCAGACCTCGCAGAGACAAGCCGAAACCAGACCCCGAAATTGTTCGACGGGTTGAAGAGCGATTGGCAAAAGTCAGGATCAGTACTGGGTAGATAGTTGGCTGGTATACAATCAATCTACTTCGTTATGCAGCGCAAATGGCAAGTCAGGATTTTCAAACCGGTTGCCAAAGCTGCGTCTGTTCACTTACGTGCTCGCACCTTCTTACGACAAGAATAGCAGCTCAGCAAGCTTTACCCTTTGCAGCTCTCGAATGCCACAAGGCACTGGGCATGCAACGATGGTTGGCGGACCTAGCATTGTTTGAATCTTGATGTTACTTTGTGGCACCTGATTATTGACCGGTTTACTCTCCGTTGTGTAATATTCTTGTTATGCTTAGTTTGGACGCTGTGGCGAACGAGCTGAAAGGTGGCACAATACCCTTGCAAACTAAGCTGAGCAGGAGCCACTAGCCAGCCAGCTGGTCGGGAGAGGCCAAAGCCACGGGTCAACCAGGGCCACTTGTGGTCCCAACTTAAATGCCACGGTGGGAATCGGTACGCCCCGCTGCGTATGTTAAGTGGCCGTTATCAACCAATAACCACGGTCAGGGGAGTAGCAGGACTAACGGTATCCTCCCTGGAGGATTCAGGAGGCCAGGCTGATGGCGAGTCTCCCTATGATCCCACGCCAGCCATCCTTTTCATCGGGGGTCTGGATCCCTGAGGACCAGGATATTCAGCTAGCTCCACTGCCCCGCAAGACGATGTTGGCCGGGACCGGTTCCCGGCGCTTTGGCGTTGTCTCCTCGTCCAGCAAGTTGACTGCCCATCGCATGATGCACGGGGTTAATTCTCCTATAGTAACAGCGTGTATATGCGTGTGTGACAGCAAAGCTCTCTTGGCTTGACTGTTACTGCCCATTGGGCGGGAAGTACTTATCCTGTCCAACTCCGGCGACTTGGTTGTCGTCCTCCTATGCATGAGGATGAATGTAGAGACACCGGCTGACCTGACCTGATCTGACCTGCCCACACTTACTCACGCGGTGTGTCGACTAACCCGATTGCCCTCTAAAGCAGATCTAATTTCCCGGTACCAGCAAACTGGGATACCGATAAATTAAAAAAATAAATAGCCCCTGCGTACTAAAATCATTGTTTGATACTTCCGACCTGCCAATGAGGCTGGATACATTCTACCCCTGACTCGCGCAGATAGGTTTTTTTTTGCAAACGCCGACCAAATCCCGCAACGAGAGGATTCGGCCGGAACACGGATGTTCATGCACGGATCAGAGATAGATCGTGTTTGGTGCTAGTAGCTGCTAAACTGTTGGAGTCGGTTTAAGTGCTTATGAAGATTGTCTTGGATAGTCGACACCATTATTAACTAACTAATAAATGAGAGAATTTTCAGCAGCTGTCTTGAATGCAAAGTAGTCAGCCAAGTGGGTCTTCGTCCTCACCTCTGTACCTTGAGATACTGTGTAACTTTCCATACCACAAAACAAAGAAGAATATGTCTAGGTAGTATCTATTCCATTTCTCCTAAAGATACTAGCAGTAGGGACCCAGTCTAAATAACTAGTAGTAGACTACCACCCCCACATGGATACGCAGGTAGACGGTAGTCTTGCTGTGCCAAGGACCCAATGCGGAATGCCGATGCATAAGACGGTCTGTTAAGCACCGGGATGGATGAGTCCAAAGTGGTGGGAATGGAATTTTAAGTGACCCGTTGGTTTGGGTTGTTTGGCGTGGTGTGATGTGAGGGTTGTGCCACCACCACCACCAGCAGCAGCTAAGCAGGCACTACTTATTTCGGCAATGTGCTGTTGTTATGCAGGGTGGTTATAGGCTGGGATGTTATTATAATCTCATATACACTACGTATAGTATTTATAGTTGGGGAGGGTATGTATGTATGTATGTATGTAAGTATGTATGGAGTTGTGTAGTTTCAATGCAAATGTGAGGTTTGCTTCGGTTTCATGAAGAATGTTATTTCATTTGTATACAAAGTTGCAAGGTAACTAAGCATACTATCCATTAACCACATACTTTGTACTAATAGTTTACCCTTCACCCTACAAAAGTACCAGTAAATACCACCATCTCCCCTCCCAGAAAATCCAAAAATCCCAAGAAACCCAAATTCCAGCTGTCATATCATCCCCACACCCACAACCCACACCCACACTAGTTACTTCCTTCCCTCCTGCTTCCCAACTAGGCAGTAGACTACCAGCCGTTACGCTTACCCCGAACAGGATAAATCCCCAATGCTGATCTTCGCTCACCCCCTCCCCATCTCCCTATTCTTCCTTTCTTCCTTCCCGACACATCATGGCATGACTCGATGTAGTCCCTGAAGAGGAGATAAAATAGCTCTTTAGTGTTATTATTCATGGATGCGATCTACGTAATCGTTGCTGTCCCAGAGGTGAGTTGGCACGGACTCCCGGTAAGGTATAAAGTACTACTTATCCTTGACTGCTCTGCCCGTATCTACCTAGGTAATGTCTCTATCCTTATTTGGTAATACCTTGAACGGGATCTCCACTTCCACGTAAGTACTAGTAGTAGTCTACACGCGGTACTTGGGATCGGAGCGATGAATGGAGTGCTCTGGTTCGGAGGTGTGTTTCCTGTTCTGGGGTGATGGACGTTGGATGGTGGGGTTTGTGGTGATCATTTGGTGGTTTGAGTGTACTACGTAGTTGTTGGGGGTTGTAGGGGTGCATGTGAGTAGGAATGGGGTGATTACTTTGGGGGAATTCCGGATCGAGAGGGGTTATGATTATGATGGATGCCTTGGGGTAGAGCAACTAGAGAGGTTGTAAGATTAAGAGGATGGCTCTTTGGGGGCATTTTATATACTGAGACAACAGAGTACAGTGGCATAATATTCAAGATAGAACAAAACTAGCACCAACGCAAAGTAGAAATCGTCCTAATCTCTTGGTCATGCCAATACCGCCCACGATCTTAGTTGACCATGTGTGTTATATCTAACAGTAAGACTAACTGAATGATTGTATGCAAAAGCCTGGCACCATGGAATCAGAGATGCTGGAACCCGACGAGATAGTAGTTGGCAAGCGGGAGGTAAGATAGTATCGTGGTGTTTGGAATGACATTGCAACAGTACTGACATTAAATGTAATCACTATCGTGCTCATGTGACTGCGAGGCAGCAATGGAGGCAAGTACAGTAGCCGTGACGTTGTAATTGGCCATCTCGTGTTGCTATCCTGGGATTTGCCAGAATACTTGGGGATAAGTTGATGAGAAACAACATAGGGCACTGAAAGAGGTGATGGTTAAACATGCATCGNGAACACAAGGAAACTGCCGGGAAACTGAGCACTTGAAGCACCACCTTGCTAGAGACCTCATTGGGAGTCCAGGCAAGCATCTGGGAGTTGAGGCTATACAGCTGGTGGAGATACCCGCTGCTGAAAGGCAGCAGTTCGAAACCTGGAGGCGCCTACAAGAAGGCTCGCGTATCCGCAGTAGTTAGAGACCTAATCTGCCTCCTCCCCCGACATACCCATCACCGCCATGGTTTACATCATCAAGATTCACGTTGACGGTGGCTGTAGAGCCGAACGGTCAGCCAGGCTCGATCGGGGCTGCAGCCGCTGCTTTTAAGGACGCGTCCGGCAGATTCCATGGCGAGACAACAGAAGACTTGCCTTCATATACCGCTCCGACGAATCAGCGAGCTGAGATAACATCCGTTATCCTCGGTCTAAGGATGGCCTTGAAGAGATATGATCAACTACACTCTGACCCTTGGTTGGATGTCACGATCTACTCCGACTCGGCATTTGCAGTTGACTGTATGGAAGAGTGGGTCTACAAGTGGATCAGGAACGGATGGATGAATTGTAAAGGGAACGAGGTAGCAAATCGAGATCTCATTGAAGAAGCAGTGGTTCTCAGTGACCGGCTGAAGGAGAAGGGAGATGTGCGTTATGTATGGATTCCAAGAGAGGAGAATCAGTATGTTGATAAGCTGTGCAATGATTTGATGAACACTATGTGTTTAGTTGATAGGCTGTGCAATGACCTGAAGAACGCTAGGTGTGACGAGCAAAGCTCCTCTTCTGATGACAGCTACTAGACAGTTGGAGGGATTCTGTGTCTAGGAATCAAACCGACAACCACTTTTCATTGATGTTGGAGCGAATCGAATCTATATTGGCTGATCGTGGACTGAACTGCTCGAAGGCTAAGTAGGATATTATGCTACATGATTTTGCCTCTTGACGCGACATCTTGACATTCTTGATGAAGCAGCTAAAGAGATATTGTCGACACGAAGAGGCAGGATGAGTATAGCTGTCCAAGTGTGACGACTCACCCGGCTCATCCTCTTAAAGCAACAATGCCTAGATCAGGCGGGAAGGAGGCGCTCGTAGATTTACCTACCTATTGACAAATCCGGTGTATACTTACGGAAGGATTTTCTGATAATCTCGTGTAACATCACTTTATTAAGATCACCTCGATGTCAATCTTGTGTTCAGGAGGATACTGATAGTCTGGCCCTTACGTCGATCAAGGAGGGCTAGGTAATTCTTGCTCCTTTCATATTCGCCGATCATCCGAGTTATGAAGCATCATCCTGGTGATGATCATGGTATGCCTTATCTATCTAATTACAAGGTGATTTTATCGGTCTGCTACTGTAGATATGATACCTTTATGTATACATGGAATTACAGTGCAGTTACCATGGGCCATTTCGAACGGTCCGATCCGTCGACGACCCGCCGGAGATTTGCGGATTATCTACTGAGTACCTTGGGACGGGTATCTTCTTTATTTCTTTCGTCCATCATACGCTATTGTAATCCAGTTTTAGTACCAATTTGCAGTGTTCAACAGTAACCTATCTTGAGTGTGTCCATCCCCACGGTAAATCTATACATACTCTCATTCCTCGTATGAAGATCACATAAAGCAATAAACACTGACAATTTCATAAACAAGTCAAAGACAATCAAAACACTAACTCAATGACAAACACCCGAACTTTCAATGGTTACTCAAACCTCATCCTTAAGTAAGCCTTATCCTGTGTACATCCGCTCCCACCTGCCGTCTTGCGTCATCCCCATCCATTTTTGCTTTTTCCTCGCTTACCCTCGCATAATTTACAGGCTGCTTGCTTGCTTGAAAGAATCATCACCGCTCCGGTGGAAGGGTTCTCTTGCAGCCGCCCTACTTGACTGCTGTACCTCGCGATTTGTCAACTGACTGACTGACTGCACCAGCCAGAAACAGGGCAATCCAGGCATTGCATAGATCATTTTCTTGGCATGTCGGGTCAGGGTTACTTGGGATGGGTGATCCTTGTAAATCTCATGGTGGGTGATCTGGTATATTTTCGAGGGAATAAAATGAGGAAAGTTATTGTTTACCGTCAATCTAAATGCTGCTCTAGGCATCTTGACAATCGATACGTGATTGAGCTCTTATCGTGTCATTCTATATACTAGCAAGACTACATGATCCACTACACACCCTGTGATATAGGATAGTTACATTATAAGACTGACAATCAAGCAAAGACAACAAGCCAGTCAACGCACCCCTCTCAAGTAAGCAACCAAGACCGAACCCCCGACCCCAGCCACTGGCACTTTTGACTATTAAGTTATATGTTATGTATTGACCGAGCCGAGCATCAAACTTCCACAAAAGCAAAGAAACAAAGAAAAACAAAACAAAAACTCGGATGATCAATTTGAGCCTGAGTTTCCATGTATGGCGACCCAACAGGCCGGAACCGAATAAGAATTCATCCCTGTGAGAAAAAGAAATGAAAAAGATGTGCCAGTGGACTGGATTTAATTTTTCTTTTTTTCTGACTCATTCCTTTGGTGCGTGCATGCAGTGCATATGCATCGTTGCCTTCTTGGCGGATAGGCAGGTAGGCAGCACTTACGAAGGGAGGACTTGCTGGTATGTTAGGTCGGCGTATTGTGTTATTTTACCAATTTTGTTTTGTTATATTTCTTGCCTTTTTGTTTATGATGTAAGTAGCCATATTGAGGTATTAATAGCCAGTCGGACTTATTCGGTTGTGTTGGTAAGGATTTAATGGCTGGCAAGAAGCGGAAAAAATGCACGTAGCACTATGTCGTCATATTCGTGTGGAAACGTTGGATATGCTTGTTATCAACACAGTAGCCCGAAGGATTGTGTAAGTATGACTCAAAACTTCTGATGATCTCAACTGTATTATATTTCAAGGCTACAACAAATGACATGCGCTGAAATTTTTGTTGATACCATGATTCCTCAGCATTGCCAATTACTAGTACTACCACGACTAACCCGAACTATTCTTGCGTTACACCTTCTCTTTTCGGAAAGAGGTAGACTTCGCTACTCATATTCCTCACTGTACATATCCACCTTGTACATTGCCTCGTATGGATTGACCTCATATCTTCCTGCAGTGTCTGCCATGTCTTCTCGACGGCGATCAACTTCGTCCCAAAATGCCTCTGGGTTGCGGAAGCCTGCGTCTGAAATCCTCTCGTTGGTTTCTGACACATACACGCGACACGCTTGAGGCACACCACTGGCGAGCCGACTAATACCTGGGCTCGTAATAAGTACCTTGAACGCCGTTGCAATGTCCGGATCAATCGTTAGGCTGAATAATCGCTGGACAACATACTCCATCTCTTCACGCCATTCTCGCACCTCGAATAACGAAGCACCGTCGACAATGCAGAAAAGAGCAGAGGAGCGGTTCTGGATTAGCATTTCCCTCAATGTCTCACAGAGGGTGGGAAGGTCATTGTGATACAACGCTTCTTCCCTCCGCCCAAAGGTCAGGAAAAGGAGATCATAATGGCCGTCTGTATCCAGAAGCAGTTGTATGATAAGCGATTTGACAAGACCGACAGGCCCTGCCATGGGCTCCCCGGCCAGATTGTGCAATCCACAGAAGAAGAACAGAACTTGGCAATGCGCTTGCTGTAGTAGCTCGTGGACAAGCACACAGCAAAGGAGGCTGAATGGAGAACATCTCGCCATTGCATAGTTGTCACAATTCCCGTCGACGTGGAGCATGTCTGGCTGGTCGGAACGGATCCAATCTTGGAATCGCGGCATACGGAGAAGCTGCTGAGCGTGGGTTTGAGCAGCCATATCAATATCCTGACCATCACGGCCAGTATCATCGAGATCTTGGATAAACTGCTGTCGCACATCCTGCTCATTCAAACGAAGGAAGAAGTATAGGTCGCTTCTGGGATACCCTTGGCGCGTAATCTGCCACTGTCGACTCTCTCGTTGCATGTTTTCCTGGTTTATCTGCCCTGAAGTGCAAGGTCAATGCCTAAGTTGAAGATAAGTGGCACTGAGAGAACCTACACTGCGCTTTCTGCAACTCATTCCGGAGGACCTGCTGCATCTGCTCCGCGAAATTGCTCGATGGATTGTTTAACTGCCTTTCCAGCCGAGTCATGACCTCGTGGCGAAACCCACGCACGTAATTCCCCAGATCTGAGTTTTGCTGGATTACTATTTCCTGCTCTGTTGCAAGGTTGTCCACGATAGGCTTGATATAAACTACCCCCTGGTTTGTATCTACCTGCAGCCGATCGCGCACGAACTGGAGATGTTTGTCGAGCTGAGTCCTGGCCCGCATGAAGCGTTGGTTGACGTGTCCAAGCGATTTGTCTGCATTTTTGACCCTCAGACCAGAAATAATCTTCCTCCCTGATTTCAAGCGCGCATGTTAGTACGGGACTGTATTGGTGTCATATCCGCTGCAGCTAGAAGCCAACACCTACACAGTGATACATCCACCAACGCTGCAATCGTGCCTTGAATTCTGGCGAGGAGAGCCAGATAAAACTCGTACAGGTAGGTCTTCAATCCCTCCTCGTCCTGGAAAAGAGAATGGTAACGGTCGGTCCAGAAAATGATATCTGGAATTTCAGCGAAGAATGCAAGAATGGCTTCCCGCTGTTCGCTTCTTCGCGCTGCCATCTACTTCAATCAGTATGCACGAAGCCAGTGACACGGAGTGTACTAACACCAAGGACTATCTTGAGCCCGCCACAAGCAATGCTAAAATACTTGTCATCCGGCAAGAGGTCCAGCCAAGGGTTGAAATCCTCTGCATGCTCACCGAGCTTGCGAAAGGCCCTTCTAGCAAGCCCTTTCCAGCCAGTGGCGCTGTGATTGTAGTCTTTCTCGACCGCTTGGACAATATTAACCACCTCTTTCCAGCTGTGCGCGCCATATATATCAAACCTCCCCCCACCGTGGCCATCGCCATACTCACTAGTACCCTTTGTCTCGTTCGAATAGCATTGGATAACTTGGCAGAACTCATCTACCTCGTCGACACTATTATAGAAGGATCAGAACCTGGTAAGACAGGAGCACTATATTGCCTCACTCTTCATCAAGTTCTTGCCGGGTGTCCGCAAGATCGATTTGGGCTGATGGCTGTGGCTGGCTCCTGTTGGAAAGCGGCAACCGGAGTCGGTGGCTATGTCCTCTAAGCCAGCTTTTTGCCATGTGAGTTTCTTGCTCCGGAGTCATTCTAGGCATCAAAGACGGCTCCATTCTTGCTTGCGATTATGATGGTTCTTACTGTTCTTCTCAGAGCTACCATTGCCTCTGTTATCCGATCCACCATGGTAGATATGCGTGTGGGCCTCAGCCGTCTTACCCATCTATTCATGGCTCCCGCGTGATCAAGCTAGGTTGGCTAGCACACATAGTCCAGCGCACAAAGATAGGTGCAGCCGAATCACTTCCCTGCTGGCCTATAGGCGGGTGAATCTCGTGCTTGTGGCATTTTTCACGCTGTCAAACGCATTGGATGGATGCCATACACGAGACTTTCGGCCTGACATCTTCAGCCTTCATTGACATTCGAGTGGCTGGAACTCTACGTATCCACGGACTTATCCGTACAACAAGGTCAAACTGATTAGCAAGCGGAGTCCGGCCCGCGGAGATATACGAGAGCATTCCCTACTGCTATAGATACGCTGACGTGCAGATGGATCCCTCCATGCGGTCTTACAGGCGGGGAAGCCGTGCACTTGCGGGATTTCCCACGCTGTTACTGGTGCCAGATGCCATCTCCAGGTCTTTCAGCCAGCCACTCTCAGCTCTGCTCATTTGGGAGTGGCTGTATTCTGTCTGTCTCATGCACTGAGGGCACATGAAGAACGCCATCCCATGAAGCTGAACGAGCGTTGCATATTGGACACGGTCTCGCCATGTAGTTCATGCACGGTAGCCCGAGACTCCGACTCCGGGCAGGGATAGTTCGTGTTGACTGTCAATCCTCAGCCTTTCATTCGCCAACTTCATTTCCGAGGGTCCGAACTACGATAAGCTTCGTTCTGGATGGTATGCAATACTATGTCTTTCCTGGCCTGAACGCACGTCTCCTCTCAACTGTCTCAATAGACGTGTGCTGAGCCTACATGCGTATAAAGTCACACTCAGAAGAGCCGTTTTCAAATCATGGTCTTTGCCCTTCAATGTGATCTCTTTATTTTTCAGAAACGCTCGCCAGTCGATCTAGTTCATACCTGGAATTATTAATTCAAACATGGCGACCATCACTGAAGAGCCGATAGTGGCAATCCCGGTCGATACTCCTACGAAGAATTCGAGCCACGACTCCGCTGTGGAGTTGTTGAAAGAGTTGCAGGACCTTCGCGCGAGAATTCAAAGTCTCGAACAAAGCAATGCTAAGATAACCGAGAAAGCTGCAAACGATAAGGGTGATAACGACCACAGTCGTGATGACTCTACATCCAGCGATGCAGAGGACGAAGAACCCAAGCATTACCCTTGTGATGACTCCGATGATGTTATTATGGATCTCCGTTACGTGAAATGGAATGAGTTCAAGACGATGTACGCCGAGGAAAAACGTCATGTCATCGACGTCTTGGAAGGCCCTGCGCAGTACTGCTGGCAACAAACCGAAAGAATCATCCGTCGCTTCGGTGACTTTGCCCTGATCAGGGGTGAGGAGGGCGAAAATACATCAGAAGGAGACCCAAAGCCCAAAACAGATACCGGTGGCGCCGAAGACGATCTCCCAGAGCGTATTCGAATTAACTCCAGTCTTCTAGCGTCCCTTCTGAAGGATATTGTTTCCCGAATTGATCAGTCTGCCCCGTTTGTCGTGTTACGCCCATACAAAATACTCGTCGGATACGACCAGGAGATACGCGAGCGGCATCGACAGCTCGCAGCTAAATGGCGAATAGGGAGTGGGCATGAGGAGCTCGATGACCCTACACTTCTAGAGCCAGGTAAAGAGCCAATTGATTCTCGTCAAGCCTTTCGCGCACTCGACTGCCTTGTCAGTTTCATGGATCGTCATCTCAGTCCGGTAATAAGCCGTCATCGTGCTCTACTAGATAACTTCGCTCCAAGCCCATCGACACTTGACCCAACAATCTCTTTCAGCAATCTATGGTACCTATTCCACCCAGGTATGCAGGTGGCTTGTTGGTTCACTCCGGAGCAAAGTGCACCACATGTCCAGCCAACCAATCGTCCAAGTATTTGGAAAGTACTGCAGGTCTCTGAAGGACGACCAGTCTTGAACTCCAACTACTCTGGAAGGGTTAATCATTTTATCATTCGACTTTATAAGATTGGATATGATGGGGAGCGGTTCGGTGTGCTTTCACGAGACTTCCATCTTCCTCACTTCAGTGGAGAGCGCTCGATTCGGTCTTTGGGGATAGTCCCGACTCGATTTGTGGACGACTACCAAGCGCTGCGCGATAAGTTGTTGAAGCAAGGCGAGCTCTTTGCTACTTTCGCCACCCCACAACATCGTTTCTATTCAGGATCCACCCTAACGTGTCATGTGGATGGCGCATCCTGCCCGGGGAGTTTTAACAGGCGGACCGACTACATAAAGGGTAATATCATTGTTGATTTCAAAACAGCCCGCAACGAAGACCAGGAGTGGGTGCCCAGCTTGTCAATTCCCAGTACCATGGGAGGAACAGGAAGTGAAGTTCAGAAACTTTGTATGTCCGAGTGCTAGCGAACCGTGAGACTAAGGACTATATTCGATCTTTTTCCGAAGCGATCTACGACGACGACTGGGTGGATGTAGAGTTAACCAAGGACTTCATTCGCGATGATGCCTTCCTGGCTCGCCAAGAATCTGCCCCAGAACAGCAAGTAACCAGGAAGGAAGTGTGGAGCGATGATGAGCTTGTTATGATGCCCGACCGTGCTTGCGCATGGGATCTTCATCGCCGTCGGTGGGCACTTTGCGATCTCGAACGCATGCGTCCTGTTCCTACTGACGATGGCTGGAAGAATCTCAAATTGCGGCCTGGTCACAAAAGAATGCTCTACGCACAGGTGAAGCGCCATTTTTCAGATAGGAAGTCGAAAGAGGACGGAGAAAGCCAGCAAGTTGATCCTGATGTGGTCAGAGGAAAAGGAGAAGGCCTTATCATCTTGCTCCACGGTGAGCCGGGTGTAGGCAAGACGTCGACTGCTGAATGTATGGCGGCTTGGCTTGAAAGACCACTGTATCCGATCACCTGCGGTGACTTGGGAACAAGCGCGGAAGTAGTGGAAGACAAGCTAAATCGTATATCCGCCCAGGCTGAGGCGTGGAATTGCGTCCTGCTACTGGATGAAGCCGATGTCTTCCTTGCGGCGCGCAGCAAAACGGAGTTGGAAAGAAATGCAATTGTTTCAGGTGAGTGTTCGCCTTCATTTGACAGGGCCTCTCAATCTTACTGACCTTGCGAACGAAAGTGTTCTTGCGAGTACTAGAATACTACAAAGGCTTATTGTTCCTCACCACCAATCGAGTGGGCTCCTTCGATGAAGCCTTCGTCTCTCGCATCCACCTGGCCCTCTACTACCCCGGGCTCAACAAAGGCCAGAACCACGCCATCTGGGAAATGAATTTGGAAAAAGCCAAAGCGCGAAAGACGTCATTGACCATCGACATGGACCCCATCCTGGAGTGGGCTGATGCAAACTGGGAGCAGAACAGTAAATCCAGAACGCGCTGGAACGGGCGACAGATCCGCAACGGATGCCAAACTGCCATCGCGCTGGCGGAATTCGAGGCCGAAGAAACGTCCAAGCCGGTGTTCCTGCAGGTTAAGCACGTCCAGCAAGTAGCAGCTGCATCCAAGGAATTCTACGACTACGTCTCGCGGGTCCTCGGAGCTGACATGGCGCATCGGGCTTTTGTTGAACGCCTACGATTAGACGACTGGCCGTCCAATATGCCAGCCGATCGGGACTTGTACAGAGTATCTTCCAACTATAGCCCATCGATTCGGGCTCCGGAGGAGATCACGTCGCCTCCGAGAAACCGACGTCGCGGCGGTGGCCGAGCAAATGATCTCATAAGTAGCTCTGGTGGAGGAGGCGCTCCTCGAACCGCCAATGTCCATCATCAGTGGCAAGCTGGTAGACATGACGAATTTGATGAATTGGCCTTCCAATCGCCTCAGAGGCACCGGATGCAGAGGACTCCAGAAACTACTGGGCGCGGCATGTCGGACATACATGGCCTGCCATATGATGATGAGGATGAATTTCCTGATGATTTTGAGTAAAGAAGTAGTCTACCAACTTATTTTGTGGTCCTGATGTCTAATTGCATGGTAAAAGTTTTGATCTTATGAAGGGGGAAGAATTCGTAATCCTACCGAGGCTCTGGTTACCAATTACTGGTACTACTGACACAAGATATACCTTTAGGCGGCTACTTGTGATCGGCGTGACCTTACAGTCTACTCGGTCATAGATTAGCCAAACTATCAATAATAGTGTAAAAGCCCCTCTCCGTGCGTAACGACATTCCTGTGGACAGCAATATCAGGGACATAAGTCATTGTATATTAATCGCACGAATTACTATAAAAGCAGAGCACAATTATCCGACTAGACTCTCAACCTCCTACTCACCCCCTCCGTCCCAGCCGCCTTCTCATAGTCCACCGGCCCCAAATCCACCCTCCTCCCTAACGCCCTNCTTATCACCCAATCCTTACTACTAATCTCCTCCTCAACCACCCCCTCCCCCAACGCCGGAATCCTATCCGACTCCAACCGCCGCAAAGGAACCTCATCCTCCGGCCTCGCAAAATACACCAGACTATACCGCGTGCAACCCGCCTGCTGTCCCGGCGGCGCAACCACCCGATGGATATTCGATCGAAACAGCCCGTTAGTGAACTTCACCATTGCATCACCTAGGTTGATAATAGCATGGCCGGATAGCGGACGCACGTACGTCCATTCTGCGTCCGCTCCGGGAGGGAGGACTTGCAGGCCTCCGATACGGTTGAAGAGGATGGTGACGCTGCCGAAGTCGGTGTGTTCGCCTAGTGTGGGGTTCTGAGTAGCGGTAGGGGGGGCCTTGATGAAGCGGATTTGGTCACCGCTTGGGGCGGTTAGACGGTGGAGGTCGGGCAGGGTAGATGTAGGAAGAGAAAGGCTATCGCTTAGGATTGAGAGAAGGAGAGTCACGATGTCGTGGGAGGTTCGGACGAATGATTCGAGAAGGGGACGGGATTCCTGTAGGATTGGTGGGGATGGGAGAGAGGGAGCGATGTTCAGGATATCGTCTTTGGAGACCTGCATGTGGGTGTTAGTATGTGGTTGGATTGTAGGATGGTATAATGGGGGATAGGGACATTGTAGAACTCATTCCCGTCTAGATTGCCCTGTCTGTCTGCTACCATGGCACCTTGCGCTTTGTATCCATAATAGGATTTCTGGCTGGCGAGGTCGTATTTCTTTTTCTCGTCTAGGGGTAGGTCGAATAGGCGCTCGCCTATTGGGAATAGCTTGTCTGCGTTGTTGAGCAGGTTGGTGCCCTCGTTTGAATCGCGGAGATCGAGGTAGAAGAAGCCGATGTCTTTGCAGGCTTGTAGGAGGTTGTGGGTTTCCGTGATATCGTGGGCTTGTAGTTTGGAAAGTGAAAGACGGAGGAGAGGAGCTGTGGGAATGTCGGATGGGAATGGAGGTAAATTGTTGGTTTCGGACATTGTGGTAGTAGATGATGTTGGCTGTAACCTCTGGCAGTATTGTCTTAGCTCGACACTCAGTATATATAGTAAGTGACATGCGGGGAAGACATTTATGCCGAGGGATAACTAATCGGCAACCATAATGTGATGCAAGCGAAGAGACCAGACTTCCAGACATACCAGCATATGTTTGCTTTGAGTCAGAGCTAATTTGTTATATGAGCGGTACATCGTGCTATTTATCTATATCCGAGGGTTTCTTTGCTGCATCGCTTAATATTGTGCAAACGCCGGCGGCAGACAAGAACCAAATGCTAGGGCTTTATATGCGTGGAATCCGGTTGGTGAGCCAATTTGAGAAAATTTATAGTAGCTCTGATGCAGAAAGTCGTCTTCAGATTAGCAATCACTATAATATCGTCAGAATTGAGCTATAGTCTGTACCAATCGAGTCGTGGGCGATGCCCCGATTTAGCTACATCATGTCACAGCTGGTGTGGGAAATCACTTAAATCTCATGAACTTCCCTTAATTGACAAAACTTAGACTCTAAACAAGCCATATCAGCGGAAGGAATCGTATAAGAATCGACTATCGTTGAGTGGATGATAGATGCAGGACTTTGCATACGTCGCAAGCCAGTGGACCCCAACCCAATCAGCATGTGATCTTATCAGGAACCGATAACCACCAAATTTCCAACACCATCACATCGTCACCACCACCACCAAACCACCACTCCATACCTCCGTCCAACAAACCCTCAACATATCCACCCCATTGCACAGGAAGGGATTCGGAAAAAATGACAACCCCCAAACCCCACATCGCACACACGCTCCTCTCGCGCGCGCACTCCCCCGACACAGCCTCGCAACTCTTCACCGAGCGCATAAAACAAAAGCCTCTCTACGTGCGTCCCACGTCCCCAACGCCCGCCGACAACCGCTCGCGCCGGCGCCTCCATCGCCTCCGCAAGAAAGAGTATTTCCTCCGCAAACAAAAGCCGCAGCCTTTATCCGCGCGTCAGAAGCGCGCCTCGGGCCTCTACAACCTCCCCAAGGAAGAATGCAAGTATGCGGTTTTCCAGGAGCTGCATGCCATGTGGGTGCGGTATATGCAGGATATGCTAGACTTGGGGGCAAAGAAATTCAAGCCGCCGATGACACCGTTGTCGCATGGGAGTAAGCTCTCCAGTGCGGATTTTCATGGCGCGGAGGTGGAGGTTGTAAGGAGTCGGTGTGAGGGGAGGGTCGGGGTTAAGGGGATTGTGGTTAGGGATACGAAGTTTACGTTTGTGGTTGTTACGAGGGGGGATGAGGTTAAGAGTATGTTTTATTCTTTTTCTTGATGAGGTTTGGTTTGTGTGTTGCTAATGTGGGTGTGAATCTAGCTATTCCGAAGGAGCAGACTATTTTCCGGTTTAGTGTGCCTTTGCCTGAGGCGGATGATGCTGATGGCGCGGCGGTGACTGGGGAGACGAGCGCTGATTCTGCTAAGAAGGAGCTCGTGTTTGAGCTCCATGGCAGTCAGTTCCAGAATCGTCCGGTTGACAGGGCGAACAAGAAATTCAAATGGCGGAATGTGGATTATATCTAAGCTGTTGAGAAGATGGAAGATTCATATGGCAACGATCGCTCGATCGTTTAAAGTGGACTGCACGAGTGAACGGTCAAGGGAGACTATCCTGCAGAGCTTGGATCCACTAATTCAGTCTGACCATAGCCGTGGTAGACTACTCAAGGCTGACGCGCCAGGGGACGCAGCATCGAGATCGCTCCGTCTGCAGCATGTTTGACGGAGGCTTCACATCAAGCAGGCACGTGCTATGGAGATTTCATTCCCATATGGTGATCCCTATAAGGGAGCACCTCCTACGAAGGCACGAGGCATTATTCAGCCTCGCACTGGCACCTGATATTTGATGGGAGGATTGATGATCCTCTTCTACCATGTGAGCGAGCCTTGCTCTCGAGTCCTTGGAGCGAACCAAGACAGACTGCCATGCCAATTTGGTCCAGCAGGATATCAGGCTTGAGACACGCCCTTTGTGCAAAAGAGGCCGGGACCCTTTTGATACGGTAGCTATTACAGGAAGTGTACGCCGGAATAATAAAGAATGTATAGTTGATGATATGTTTCGATTTGATCTCATCTTTGTAGTTTACCCATGGCAGGGATCTTCAACGCTGGAGTGAGATCGATCAAAGTCCTGTATGTCGGACTGTGCTGCCTGGGGTGTCTGCTGGAGAATTCGACAGCTGTAGACCAGTTTGTTTAGCCTTGCCAGATAACAGCTCTACTAGCTGTACCGATGAATGGCTGCTGCAATCAAGCCCGTATGCATTTCTGCCAGACTTGAGAGCGCATGAAGGTAATGCGCAACGCCGCACAACTGCTTTTGACGTTACGCTTCTGTTCCACTGAGGCAAGCAGCTATCAGGCATATGCTGCAAGCGGTGCGCGCGCGACATGCGCTGCTTAGCTCAGGAGACGACCAATGAAGACCGAAAAGGACGTCGAAAACAGTCCACATCACATTCCACCCCATTCAATGCTGAAAGTCCTCACACTACTGGGGTCTCCAGCATCCGAGCCCTCGATCTTCTTCTCAGCTCCTCCAATCAAGAAACCCTTCTTCACACCAGTACCTAGTCGACCACCGGCAACGATGCTCATCAAATCCAACTCCTCATCCCAGTCAGCAGACACACTCAGGAAGTGTGAATGGAACCGTAAAGGATCACCGGGATAGGCAAGATACTGACACCCGAATCGCAACCCAGGGGATAAGAAGTATCCTTCGGAATGAAGGTGAGCGAATAATGGGTATGAGGAAGGCACATCAGGAAGCGGTAGCTGTTGCTCAGCAGACCACTCATACGGAAGAGGCGGATAAGATGTAGCAGGCGTGACTCCCATGACAGTGCCAAAGGGAGCAGCAGTGGCAGTCGAAGAACGGCGCGACATTTCGCCAGTACCCTCCTGGTCATTTGCGAACAAGTCAACAACCGGGTCTTGAGCAGCAGCCTCATTATTAAGAGGGGCAGGCTGCTGCTCCTGCTGCCTTTCAGCAGACTTTTTGGCCTTTGCGGCCTTCTTTTCTTCTATTTTCTTTAAAGCCTTCTCGCGTTGCTGCTCCTTCCGGTCGTTCTGTAGTCGCATAGCATGCTGGCCTTGAGATTCTAGCTCACGGAGATACTTCTTGCGATCCTCCTCCATGAGGGCTCGCATTCCGTCCTTTTGGACTTTTACCTCGTCTACAATGCATGCTACACCTTTCTCCACGAGCAACCGGGCCTCTTCCGGCATTAGCTTCAATGGCAAGCCCAGGAAGACATTCTGTTGTGGGATTTGAGGCAATGTGCCGCTTAAGACGCCGCAAATGTGATACTCGCGTCTCACATACGTAACTGCATCAATTGAGAAGAGAAAGTAGCTACCCCCAATATACGAGATCGGAATAGGAAGGGTGGGTTCGATATCCATTTTAGCGACTAAGGGCAATTCAATTTATCAAGGGATCTGGTGCGACTGAATGAACGTTAGCGTTCAGCTTCCATGACATGTATGGATGAAACATAAAGCGCAAGAAAATGCTAATCATTTTCGATACGTTTCTCAATCACATATGCTCGTTTTAATGAGATTTTTTAGTTGAGCTTCAGGGGATTGACAGATTATAGTATTTGTATAATCATGCAAGCAAGAACAATTGACGCGGAAGAAAGGGACAGTTGCTTACCATCAATACAACTCAGCATTATAGAGTATCGAATTGAGAAATGATGCTCGTGGACTTGGCCAGCAAATCCAGATTGTCGTTGAATGAGCGATGAGGATGGAAGCGAGAAAAAATATTCGGTGGGGTGGAAGCTCTTAAAGAGCTGCGCGGAAATCACGCCTTTCCTATTGAAGCTAGTGGCATTATTGGTGCTTAGTCATAGAATGTGGGAGAGTTGATGCTCTTCGGAGATTCGTGAAAGCTACCACTAGATGATAAGATCCGTATAATCATTATCGGAAGCTGTTCAAGTGACTAGATTGCCACCCTAAGACAGAATGAGCTTCTTGTTCCTACTTTTTATGGTGTTCTTTGCACCCTTTCTGCTACTCTTAGGTACCACCGGCTCGCCCATCTCCACTGACAAGCCGCTGACAGCTCGAAGCATATCTAGGCTTCTCGAAATTCATCGCACCTCGTCTTCGGACTTATTTCTCAGCATCACCTGCCGGACCTGGACTTGACTCATATGGGAGACACTACCTCCGATCAATGGTCAACACTGGGTCCGCTATGTCCGAGCAGATCGAGCTGCAGAATATGTTGGACGATTCGGATCACGAGGAGTGATTGTGGTCTGGTTTTGGCTGTTCCACCCTTCGTGCAACTTAGAACTCAAGATCCGCCTTCTTTGGCATTCCACCCGTTACCGCTGCATCCTGCCCCTCCTTGTCTCCTTCAGCTGGCGGTAAGCTGAACGGCTTGATTTCGAACTTCTTCCGGCTCAGCGTGAAAGCCCAATCCTGTCCGATGTTCTGATCGCTACCACCGCCACGTTCGTGCAGTACTGGTAGTCGATGGACCTTCAGCATGCCCTGTGGTGGTTCCTCCTGTGAAGTAGCGGCACCCGAGGTTGCGAGAGCATCAGAAGAGTGCGGGAAGGGACACAATTCAATGACACCGTCACTCAACAATTCCATCCATCGCACAAGTCCCGTGGCGCGGGGGAAAAGGGACAAGGGCAGAGTGATCATCGCCGTCACCCGTGCGCCCTGCGCGCTCATCAAAGCCCTGAGGGAGTGTAGGAACGGTAGAAGGTTGTCGGGCTGGCAGGAATCGGGTGGGTATATCGTGGGATTTAATAACGAAGGGATGAGGATGCGATGGACAGTATTTGGCGGGCAAGAGGCAATTGCAGCTTGAAGACGTTTGTGAATCGACACAAACAAAGGCTCGTTCGATGGCGCGAGGGGTATATAGTTCAGGTTGGCTATGGATGGGTGAGTGAGACGTTTCGTGAGGTCAAACGCATGGCAGAATGCTGGTCGCTTGTCCACGTTTGGGTCTGCGGCAGATTGGCTCTGGTCTCCTGAGGGCGCTGCAGAATCGTGTCTGTTAGCACACTACCTCTAAACTCTCACAGTGACAATATGACAAGATAGTATACCTCTTGAACCAGCAATTCCTGCTCCGAACTCGCCCAGACGCTCGTATCGCCAAGCGATCTTCATGCGCTCGCCTTTCCGTTTGTCTTGCTTGTCATCAATAGCATCAGCAGGGCCTAACAAGCCCGGAAGACTTCTTCCCCATTGTTCAGGCATTCCCACGATATGAATCTTTTGATCTTGCACAACACCCTCTGCCGCATAGTATCTTAGCAGTGCACCAGCAAAATCCGTAGTTCCATTCTCCTCAATCAGCAGTGTCTTCCCGATGGGAAGACCTCCATGCCCAGCCAGAAGGTTATCCAGCGACGGAGTACCAGTCGAAGTAGTCGGGCGCCCGTCGTCGGGGGAGGGGCGAACTCCGGGAGTCAATTCTGGCGTCGCAGAAGGCTGTTGCGGCTGTGCGTTAGCATTAACGGCACCGGTGCGATCAGCGCCTGCCGAAAGTCCAATATTTCTCTTGCGAAAAGACATCGTGTAAGGTGGTAGAGTGATTGAAAGCAGTGAACCGAACGGAATACTTTGAAGATTTGCTGCGGGGCAGCTCCCGGAAAGTAAAAGCGGCGCCGCGCTAAAAGTCGAGCAAAAAAGCTGTCCGCCCTCGACTCTTCGCTTTCACCTTCTGGCGCTACCACGACCACCACGCCTCTTGTTGCCAGCGCACGTCTTGTTCCTCCCCGAATACCGTCTTTCGCATAAACGCCTGCATCTCATTCATTTTGCGATTCAATTGAACGCTCAAAGCCACCGCCGCAACCATGTCCGACCCGGTACTTTTCGAAGACACCTTCACAATCACCACCATCAACTCCCAGAAATATGACCGTGTTTCGCGTCTGAGCTGCAACTCCACTGATACCCTCTCGCACTTCACCCTCGATGTCAACTCCGAGCTTTACCCTTGCGTCGTTGGCGAGTCTGTGAACATGGCTCTGGCCTCGACGCTTTCTCTGGATGGCAAGGATGACTCCGGATCGAAGGGCTGGAGAGAGGTTGGAATGGGCGAGCAGACCTTGGCCAACGACTACGATTATGTCTGCCACGGCAAGGTTTACCGCTTCGAGGAGGGTTCGAGTCAGGGTAACATGTAAGATTTCCTGTGTCACGTATCGCGGTCTGTTGCGGACTTCGCGATGTGACCGAGATTATTATCGATCAACAACTGACTAAATCGTGTCTAGGGCCGTTTTCATCTCTTTCGGTGGACTTTTGCTTTACCTCGAAGGTCCTTACAAGAAGTTGGCCCCCTTGAGGATCGACTACGTGTATCTGCTCCTGAAGAAATAGAAAAAAGAAACTTTCACGACCATCACATATAGTGTCCAGAAAGTCTAAGGCGTTGGCCCGTTCTGTCTTGGATAGTCAGAAAAGTCTTTTGCATGCTTGGGGTACTTTGATTGCAGCGCCGGCGTTTGATTGGTGATAGGGTATATCAAATAGAACATTAAATATTGCTTCACACCACATTTCTGATTCCATATATGCGAGTCAGTTGTAGGTTATACCGTCACGTGTGATGCAGTCGGGAACTCCAAGCGCCGATGCATCCGTGCGATGATCTCAAGGTAGTCCGGCTCGTTCTCTGGTGTCAAAATACCATGTCTAATGAAGAAGTCAATCAAGACAACGGCACAGTTGGGCTTGAACTCCCCATTAGCCAGTGCCTTCTTCGTCTCTTCGATAGTGAAAAGATTGAACTCCTCGACTTCAGTGTCGCAAGGCTTGGGGATAATATCCGCCCCGACCTTGACATCGAAAATATACTCGACCTCCGGCTGCACCAGGTCTGTTTCGCCTCCAGCCTTTGCACTCCGGACATACGTGTACGTGACACATCCCGCTGGAGTGGCATTAGCTCTGACAACGTCCTCCGGCAGGGAAGCTTCCTCCATCGCCTCGCGAACAAGGCATTCAAACGGGTGCTCCGTGGTGCTCATTCCACCCGCCACGGAGTTATCAAGCATACCGGGGTATGTCTGCTTGGTTTTCGAGCGCCTGGGAACCCAGATGCGTAGACCATTCTCGTCTTCCACGTAAACGGTCGAGTGCACGCCGTACGAAACGACACCAAACAGCGGGGTAGCAGATCGTTCCATTTCCAGGAGAAATTTACCGCCGGGTCCATAGATAGGATACATTTCATTGCGCCAACCCTTGAGAATGTCAAATGTTCCCAACTCCACTGCCTTACTCAACGTCTTGGCCATGATCTCGCTGCGCTGTTGAGGAGTCGCGTCAGCCGGAGCCAGGAGGGTGACGCTCCGGTTGTCGGAATCAGTCGCCCACCATTCCGAGGGCAAGTCGAACCTCTCTACTGTCGAGTTCAGGATATAACCGAGAATGGCATCGCAACCGGCGACCTTGAAAACATGATAATTCTTCAGGTGCTCAATATAAGAAGCGGGGCCATCTTGGTAGTACGGAAATCTGCCATGCGGATCTGACGATTAGAACCCAAGCGATCGGGACAAAGGATATGGGATAATAATTACCTATCGCACTCAATAACCAGCTCAAGATTTGACTTGCCCATGATGCTAAAAGAACAATCTTAACGAAAGACGTATATACACAAGTCCTGTAGGCTGGTGAGTCACCAATAATAATAATTATAAACTTAGCCGCGGGGATGCCCCCCCTCTGCCAACTGGAAGAGTTCAACCAGCCTAGACGCGGGAGGGAACCCTTATCGATAAGGGCAATAGACGGCCATTTCGTCACCGAGTCTTTCTTTGAGATTCCATCATGGAACGCGCCAGGAAATTCTTCAAAAGCTGGCTAGCTAGCTCTTCTCCGCCTCCGGAAGCTTTAGGACCCTTTTAAGCCATGCGTCGCAATTCTCTCCGGCTGTTCTAGTCCAGCTATAACAATACACATTAAGATTACTATCCCACCACATCGAGATCCAATCTACATGCTCTATACAATACAACAGTCTTAATTTCGTCATCCCCCTCCTCACTGCCAATTGCGCACCATGTTCTCCGTCATCATACCAGACCATCCCTGCCTGACAGACATCGTCGCAGTCGAGACACAACCAAACGGCCAAACCACCAAATTCGCCTTCAATTTCCCCCTTCCGCCCAAACTCACCGAACTTGTCGTCTTCTTTCTCCCCGGCACCGTCCTCCCGCCCGATACCGCCGCTGCTATCTACATCCAATTCCCCGACCCTAACAACGCACCCCAGTTCAAATTTATCGGTGCGCTAGCGAATGAGAGACCATCTGCGATCCTTAAAGTGCAGGCCCCGCAAATCCCAGGACTACAGAATGGCAATGCGATGGCGGGCGCAGCACCAATGGTAACGCTGGGGATCTCGCTTGAACCTGTTCAAGCTGTTGCACCACAGATCGCTGCGCTGGAGGCGGAACAAGCTGGCGGCGCGGGGTCGTCGTTAGAGTTGGTGCGACATACACGACAGCAGAAGGAAATTACTACGAAGGTGCTGGCGCAGAGGATTATTGGGAATGCGTTCAATTTCCTGGCGAGCTTTGCGTCGGAGGATCCGAGCAATAGAGGACAGGAAACTGTTCCGTTGAAGACTTTTCGTGATTGGTGGACGAAGTTTGAGAGGAAGGTGGAGATGGACCCGACGTTTTTGGAGAGGGAGGATCCGTCGGCTACGGGGTGATATAGTGCAGGTATTGGGGTGTGATTGTTTTACTGGGATATTGTTGCTTCGGAGGGTTTGTCAATTTTAAGCGTTTGCATTTCGGTGATGGTTTTATTGCGGATCGGTATAGGATCTGTGGGGTCTGATTTGATTTCGGTGTCTCTGATTATATATAGGTCGCTCTATACCCATCGTTTATGGTCATCTGGCTAGATGCGCTTGGGTTTGCGGTTTTAACCATTTGCATCTTTAGTGGATAAAAGACATCTATTCTTGATCTGTCTAGTTATATGCGTCGCTGGAGCTGAATTTCAGCGGGTACCCAAAGTATTGTTAGCTATGGAGGTATCTCAGCCAGTCCTGGCAGCAAAGTAAAATGTCGCTCTATATGTTCAGGTCTATTCAAATCAGAAGCTTCAAGAAGGCCATGGTAATCGCAATGCCGTCGTGTGGGATGCCTGCGCGATTAAAGGCATCTTCTGATTGTTCTTTCGAGAAGATACCAGCCGCAGTCCGCAAAGTAAGGATCTCGGTCATGATGTCTTCTCTGAATTCCGGATGGCCCTGGACAGAGATCAACTTCCCAGGGACATACATGCCCTGTACTGCACACCTCGGGGAAGCGCCCAGGGAGATGACCTCGGATGGGTACCCGTACGCAATATCCTGGTGCATTTGATGAATGCGCTGTAAACATACTTTGTCAGCATAGAACCCATACACATAAAAGCTATATGCATGCCCTGGTGACGGAGAGAAGGATGGTAGACATACAAGCTTATCCCTCCCGAACAACTCCTTCCCCGTCTCAGTCAAGTCCACCTCACACACTGCAAGTTCCCATCCTGCAGTGTTGCGACCAACTCTGGCGCCAAGCGCACGTGCCAGGATCTGATGGCCGAAGCAAATAGCGAAAATCTTAACGCGCTTGTCTTCGAAAGCTTTTTTGGTGAATTCAACCAGCTTGAGGATCCAAGGGTGGTCCTCAAAGGAATCGTGTTCTAGGAGACAATGTGAGTCACAGGGCGCGCCTTGCAGAGGAAGTGCATGCTGCACGGTGCGCGGGAATTAAGGAAGAGCACGAAGGGTAGGTAGCTAACTCACTTGACCCGGACAAAACAATTGCGTCTACATCCTCCAGGTTGGGGTACTCTTGCGCAGTTACCACGTCCCAGCCGCTAAACTCGAGGCCGGTTTCTGGGTCTAGCTTATCGGGTTGTCCTAGTGCTGCAGCACTTTCACGCAGCAGGAGTGAGAATACGCCGCGATAGCCTCCATATTTGTTGTTTACTTTTTCGACTGGGGTGTCGCATTCAAGGATGGCGATACGAAGCGGGGGCATGGTGGTGGAGGGAGGGGTAATTCGGTGATTCGAAGACGGGTTCCGGAGAGGAAAGCAGCTGCAGGAGCGGGTTGAAAAGCTGCTACTTACTTATCTGCAATGCAAGCTGTTTGCAGATTATGGTTTGATCTGCTTGTTAGTTATGCGCAATGACTGTGTCGGAAATGGTGGCCTGGACAGGTAATATGGTTGTATGAATCACCGTTGGCTGCTCTTATCGAATGCGCTAGTCTGGTTATCAGAAGGTAGTCCCGCCACCTCCTTCGGATGTGCCTCCCGCTCGGACCGAAACCATCCAGACTCTTCTCATGAGGTTCTATGTCTCTCTTGAAAATCTCTCAAAGACCATGCAGTGTCCTTGATAAGGAGTATACACGGTGCACCTGATAGGATGGCATTGACTAACATCTAGCAAAGTAGTGGCTGATCATGCATCTTGATGCGGGGAGGATGTCATAGCAAAGCGGCCACCGGATGGAACTTGCTTCTTGATTGGAGGTGATTGGATAGTTGAAGAGTAAATCTTGTTCAAGCATTGGGCAGAGACGACTACAAAATATCGAGTTGCACACACCATGCAGTCGGGATTGAACCCTGCAACTAGTCGGTGCAATGTGGCAGGGTTCTTTCAGCAGCATTTACTGAACATGCAAGCTGCGTGCATACGGCACTGTGTCATCTGCTAAGGCTGATCTGTTGACTTGCGCAGTACCGGTGGTTTCTCTTCATCTGTCTCAAAAGAAATAACTCATCCTTGGCTTCGGAAAACGATCGAGCTCGGCTAGTTGTCCGTTGAATGCCATAAGAGAAAAGTACTCATTGGTAGATAGAAGATGGTACCTGGGCCTGACAGTTCGCACGCCATCAGCTCCGCAGATGACACAGGCGACTACTGCACCCCCATAGATAAGTTAGTAGGTACTAAGTAGTCCACTCGGTATTGATGCCTTACCGAGATGTACTCTGCCGGTATCGCTCTGAGGGCCCCCATTCCTATTCAGGTTAGACTCTGCAGGGTGCATACACGGCATGGGGTCCGATGACTGCAGTTGAACCAATCAGCAAGAGTGATTACACGTGATATTCTGGGAGTGGGCCGAAATCGCAGCACGAGCGAGACACTCATTTGCGTGCATCAAGAAGGATCCTGTCCACATGCATACTAAATGCATACTAGAAGATGAGGGGTTGGAGGCAGCAATGCCGCTAACTGCGCTTATCAAATCAGCTTCCAGGGTTTGTTGACTTCACTTCATATCTATCTACCATGAGACTTGAAGAACTTTGACGGGTACGTATGTCAAAATTTTGGGCTCCTCATGCCTCTGAACCAACCAATGCAGCCGTCCAAATCGGTGGAGAATGGGTTGGTCTTTCCGCGCAATAAGGTCCAGGAGGCAAAGGCTGACCGAGTCGAGTCATATCCATAGTTCCGTGCGGGAGGGAATCCACCGTGCCGCAGCGTGCATTCTTTAGTGCCGCAGACCAGAAAATCCCTCTATAAAATTTGTCTCAGCCAGTCTCCCCGACTGAATTACACCTCCCCTTGTAGACTGCTCCCTTTCCTTTCTCTTCTCAACTATCTTTTTTTCCTTCTTTGTATGAACAGAACTTCAGTGGAAATATTCGGCTCCATATACTATGTTTCATGATCTTTAAGTTCTATCCAACAAAAGTCGTATTTTAGAGTGATCATTTGATACAATTTCTTTCACCGCATCTACTCCGATTATGACTTCTCCCCATACAACAGATGGAAAGCCACCATCATTTCTCCCTGCTACTGAGTCTACGCCATTGCTGCATGAGTCATCTCGTCAATCATTATATACAAGTCAAGACGATACGACTGTAGATAAGGATGTCGATCCAAGCCTGTCCTCAACCATCTTCGCCCCCGAAGAGGACCCTGCGATACTTAGTCTCTCTAGAGTCACCTCAATCCCCCAGGGGCTCGAAATTGAACCTAACCTCGAGAGACTCCCTTCTGCCCCCGTGAGCCAGAAACAAGTGCCCGGGGATGCCGAAGATGGAGTTGCCGGTGAGCCTACTGGCTATGCTTCACGTTTCATCAATGTCTCACCGATGAGATTCTGGCTTATCTTCTCTGGTATCTTGATGGGATACGTGATCGGATTTTTTGACTCCACGTTGATGGCTTCGAGTCACCCTGTTATAACCTCCTACTTCCACGCCTCGAACTCCGCATCTTGGCTGTCGACGGCATTCCTATTGACGTCTACCGCTTTCCTCCCGCTGTTCGGACGCATTTCTGACACATTTGGAAGGAAGCCAGTGTATCTTTTCGCCATTGCCATCTTTTTCGTCACTACGGCATGGTGTGCAGCCGCCCAGAGTATGTTCAGCTTCATCGCTGCTCGAGCATTTTGCGGACTCGGAGCCGGTGGCGTATTCTCCATGGGTATGATTCTCTCCAGTGATTTAGTACGCCTCGAATACCGAGGCGTCTACCAGTCCTACATCAATCTCTGTCTGGGTATTGGTGGCTGCCTTGGTTTGGCGTTTGGCGGGTTCCTGTGCGACCAAGTGGGGTGGAGAGGTGCGTTCCTCGTGCAATTGCCCTTCATCTTTGTTTACTTCATCGTGGCAGCTTGGACAACCCCTGCCGACTTGGGCCTGAAGAGGGCGAAAACAGAGAGGAAGAGTTTGACGCAGCTCCTCAAGAGCATTGATCTTGTGGGCTCACTCATACTTGTCGTCGGTGTGACTTCACTGATTATGGGACTAAACCTGGGTGGTAATGTGTTGAGCTGGTCTCACCCCATTGTTATCACGTCCTTGATCTCATCTCTCATCTTAGCTGTTGTTTTTGTTCGCTATGAGCGGACCGTGGAGCGGGGAGTGATGCCAATCTCGTTATTGGTACAGGAGCCTCGCGCCAGCCTCATCTTTGGAAACTTCTTCGGCGCCATCTCCGTTAACACCATGGTCTTCAATGCGCCTCTGTATTTTCAGGCAGTCAAACTAGCTACCCCGACTGACTCAGGTCTCAGGCTAATTGGCTCAACTCTTGCGGTGACAATTTCCAGTGTCTCAACAGGCTTCATCATCACTTGGACTAAACGGCTTAAGCCAACCATCATCTTTGGTGACATCTTTCTACTGCTGGGTGGTTGCGCTGCCGCTTCCATGAGCGTTGGTACGCCTGATTGGCTTGCGATGGTTTGCGTTTCGCTCTCCAGTCTCGGACAAGGATGCTCTTTCCCCTCGCTAATGGTGTCGGTTCTTGCCACTACTGATCAAGAGGACCAGGCTGTGGCCACGACGACCTTGGGTTTGTGGAGAAACCTCGGATCGGTGATGGGTGTCGCAACGAGCAGTTGGATTTTCCAGAACACCCTCGTGTATCAACTTGAAGAGATGGTCACCGGACCCAACAAGGAGGGTGTTATCCTCCTTGTTCGCAAATCCGTCCAAGCAATCGCGAAACTTGATTCAATGCATCAGCAACAAGGTAAGTCTCGATTATATGTACCCGTGGAAGTTAATGACACTAAATCCTTGACTAGTAATCGGAGCGTATGCTGCTGCCCTTCGCGCTACTTTCTTCTCTGCTGCCATCTGGGGTGCTCTTATGCTCCTTCTGCACCTTCGAGTCCGAGTCCCCAAATTGGGAACCAAAGCATGAGAACATGAGCTGCTGATATGCTACAGTACATGGTATTGACCGAACGAATGTAGACGGCGATAACAGATACCTCTCTTGCAGCTGTCATTTTGAACAGCATGTTGCTGAAGACCTCATTGATTTACGACCCAATGCCCAAAAGTTATGGATAAAGGTAATGCTGGACCAAAAATTGCGAGCGCTATTATAAAGAGACTTGATTAGTTTGCAAAGAAATTTATAAGTGAAAATACGAATCCGTGAAAGACACCACATCACGTAGAGACTGAAATAAAATAATTGAGCGGGACCGATTAACCGTATCGCTTCTTTGTTCTGCCGCGGTATTGATCTGTCGCCCTAGACCATTCTGGGACTAGTGTCTCCGACCCGGAGTCACGATTCCCCGCGGATCTTTTGAGACTCCCCGGTTTCTCTCTATTGCCGCATGTTTGTGTGAGTTGATTGCTGACATTTTATTGTCTCTTCTTCTGTTAATCCCTAAGGTATGACTGTGCCTGCGAGATATTGCATACTATCAAACATAAGCTAACATCGTTCTTGCACAGATCAACAACTGTTAGATCGCTTCCAGATACCGGTGCCTATGCATTTAATTTTCGGTGTCACCTTAATAACCTTAGCATCGTGCGCAAATCTTCGATTATTATCTGCCATCCCTGTCAGCTACGTCATTCATCTTATCGGCCCCGAATATCTATGTGAAGTGGTGCTGCGTTAGGAAGCCGGACGGCGCTATAGATCTTGTGGTTGGCAGAATGCTCGGGAGTGACAGTTTCGGGGGCTGAATTTGGGGTTTGCTGATGATCATAACCCAAGACTGGGAGGATACATTGTGGTTCAGGCTTGACGGGTCATCCTTGATCGAAGCAGCCTGAGATGGCTTCAGCTCTCGGCGACCATGTCTCTGTCCCGTCGGACCTGGATCTCTCACTGGATCTGACAGCTTCAGGGCAAATCACCGATATACTTGAGTTTGATCTTGATGAAAATAATTTGGCTGTCACGACCGAAGCCATCACACAAGACACGAGTCCCTCCGATGAGGGCGGAGTGTCAACTCCAAACAGCACATCGCTGGACGCACCGCGCCCGTCAGCCGCCAAGCGAAAAAGCAAGATTGTCCTCGCAAAGCCGAGGCGAGTGCGGACAGGATGCTTGACATGTCGGGAACGTCACCTGAAGTGCGATGAGGCTTTGCACCGATGCCAGAATTGCCGGAAGTCGGGCAGAGTATGCAGGCGTGGAATCCGCTTAAACTTCATAGATATCCAGAAATCGACGCCCCCGCACTGCGTAGTCCGTATACCAGCGACTGGCGTGACCTTTCGAGATGAGTCGCGGCTTATAGCGTCTGAATACGTGGGTGGGTTTGAGAGATATCCCCCCGAAGTGGCGGAACCTTCGTTGGAGAAGGGGAATGCGACAGGGCCTTGTCTGACTCCTAGTCTGAGTGCCTCGTTCGTACATGGCTTCGGGACCCCCCAGTCTGGGAGTCTGGGAGGACCGTTTAACGGCCCAACAAATGCCCCTGCCTTTTACGACCAGAATGCATCATTCGCCCCTTTCAGGTCCACGAAGGAAGGTCATATCAATGCTACAAACCACACTTGTCTCAATAACCCAGAAGAAGTTTACCTGCTACAGGTATTTGTTGAAGAGGTTGGGCTATGGATGGATTCGATGGATGCGGTGAAACATGTAAGTTGTCGATCCTTGCGACGTGGTCATCAGTCGCTTATTTCCATAGTTCACGCATATTCTTCCATTTCATGCACTTGAGGAACCTATGCTTCTTAAAGCTCTGTTGGCATGCGGTGCAAGGCACTTATTCCACGTGGACGCCTCGTACGGAGAGGAGAAGGCCGCAGAACTTCACAATGTCGCCTCGCAATATCTTCTTCGCTCATTACAAGACCCTGATCGTGACTCGGCCCTCTGCGCAACTACAGCGATTCTGCTGAACATCTACGAGTTAATGTCTGGCCGACCGATTCAAGGCATGAGCCACATTGCTGGTGCGCGAGCTTTGATCAAAGAGTGTCACTGGAATGCCAAAACGCCGGGACTGGGAGGTGCTTGTTTCTGGTTGAATGTAAGCATGGAACTACTCAGCTGTTTGCATTTCAATTGGACGCTTTCCTGGGACCCGGACACGTGGGGTGTTGAACTGGATCTGAATCATGCACAGCCAAGTGTTGCAGGCAATGAAGAAGCGTGGACGCACCAGATGGTATTCATTTGCGCCAAGATTGCGAACTTTCGATCGTTAGCCCAGCCGCCAGCACTGGAGGCTGCCAGTGACATGCGAATCAGCCAGCGTTATCAGGAGTGGTGTACTTATAACGAGTGGTGCGATCAGTGGGCTAGAGCTGTGCCGCGGTCCATGATGCCCCTGGGATATATTCATTCGTGGCAGACAAACTCTAAATCCGTCTTTCCGCAGATATGGTGAGCATCGGTCTGATCTATTCGCACATGACTTACTAATATTTATAGGCTCATCAAGCGTTCCACAATCATCGCTCGACTACTATACCACACTGCACGAATCTTGCTTACGAAGACAAACCCCGTTGAGTCGGAGTACAGTGCCGAGATGCAGACTGTACAGCAAAGCCATGCAAGGGATATCTGCGGCATCGTGGCACACTCCAGGGATCGGTACGTCGCCAGTATATACGTGTAACAGGATCAACAACTAATATGAAGCAGTGGAGTCGCAAGTCTATCAATACGTTTCCTCGCCATTGCCGCAGAGTGTCTGGCGACCAGGGAAGCTCAACAAGAAGCCTTAGGTATTCTCGAGGACATCATAAAGCAGACAGGCTGGAAAGCCGAGCACGTGAAGCAGGAGCTTCAGGAAGCCTGGGGCTGGAGTGACTCTCACGGTCCTCCAATGCATATGTCGGAAGATATCCTGGCGTTATTCAACAGTGACCATCCTTTGGCCGCAGATCACGCTCCTGCCCGGCCCAAGGTGCCAGCTGGAGTGATCAATCCGCTCATGGCAACTGCGGACTTTTCGATGGAGAATCATCCATACCAGGACTATTATGTTGCACCACATCGGTCCCTTAGCCATTATCCGTTCGGGGGCTTTTAAACTGGTGTGGCTGTCTCTATTTCGGTTGGCGTTGATGGTTGACTGGTTTGATTTATTGAAGGGAATTGTTTAGATACCACTAGAGTTGTGAGTTTCTGTTTTCGGTACTATCATCTCGTGTATGCTTAGATACGGATATCCTCGGCGACTCATCTAGCAATGGCCGGGAACATGTCATTTATATCCTTAGCGATCTCCCACCAAGTTCCTGGTGTTCGATACTACTGTACTACTATCATCAGAATGATCACCTTTCCTGTGGATAGATGAGGGTTATCTGCCAACAGCCTCTTGTTGTACGACCGAGTTGATACAAGATGCAGTTTGCATCAATCAACAGCTTAAAAGGTGCCCCGCAGACGGGACTTCCAGCCCAGCAGTGCTGATGGCATGCTGATGAATCGCGGAAACAGTTCCGTTTAGGTACTTTGGGCCACCAGCCTGTCAAACCAGGTGGTTCATTTCAATCAGAATTCACATGGACATGTTGATGTCATGACTTGGAATAGAGATAACGAACTCTAAATCCCCAGATCAGAACTCCCCCCCGGCCTGCCTCGGGAGAACCGAAAGACTCCAGATTGCGAAATTGATAACCTTAATATATTCAGAGATGATCCAGGCTCCTGGCTCGGGGAGAACCAAGATCTTGTCTATCGTATTATACGAGTCCCTCGCCACACGGAACAGGACCCAATTGATCCCTTCCACTGATTGTCTTGTCCCTCGGTGCCAAGTACAAAGTGACCTGCCGTGGGCTTTCCATCTACCGTCCAGCTGCGGGACTCGTGACGTGTCCTATCGCTACGACCCATAACTAAATTCTCCATCCGCGAGTGATGTTTACTCCTGGCCTGAGATGGCGAAATCCGGGGTAACAGATCTGCGGGGTCATCCTGCGGGGAAACTTTCGTATATCCCCATCCCTCACACAGCTATATAATGCCATCCCATTACAGCAGTCAAAATGCCTCACAATCATCCATCTCTAAGCCTCTCAACATGAAAGAAGAATCCCCCGTCCCCGCAGCAATGGAAGCAGAAAAGTCCTCCGGAGCGGCATCCCACGTCGAGGATGCCGAGAAGAACAGCATCCACCCCGGGGAATCCCTCGACTACTTTACTCCGAAGGAAAAGAAAAGACTCATGCGGAGAATTGACATTCGTCTCGTTATCCCACTGGGTTGTCTATATTGTATCAGTTTGCTGGATAGGACTAACTTGGGAGCTGCCTCGGTTGCCGGGTATGGCATTCCAGTCTTCTTCCAACCCCGCTTCATGGCCACGGCTCGGCCAAGAGATTAAGCTAACTCAATTTTTCGTACTGATAGGATGCAGGAAGAGTTGAAGATGAATGCCAAGAATAATGGATACAGTATTAGCTCGTTGGTCTTCTTCATTACCTATACCGTGTTTCAGCCCCCCATGACGGTGATTATTCGGAAACTCGGGCCTCGGCTGTTTCTTTCTGCTATTGTTCTGCTATGGGGAGTGGTAATGATTGTAAGTTTTTATGATCAGTGAATAGCATACTGTTTTAGGGGTAGTAGTGGTGGCGTTGCTAATGTTCCAACTAGGGCTTTGGCATGTCGCCAACATGGCCAGTGCTAGCTGGACTGCGGGTCATCCTTGGTGCTCTGGAAGCAGGATTCTACCCAGGATGCGTTTACCTACTAAGCACCTGGTACCCTCGCTTCGAACTACAGAAGCGAAATGCCCTCTTCTACCTGATTGGCAGTACGGCATCCGGATTCGGCGGTATCCTCGCCTACGGACTGATGCAAATGCATGGAATTGGCGGAAAGTCCGGGTGGAGATGGATCTTCATTGTACTGCCCCATACCCCACAGACCTTCTGAAAACCTACACTAATGCAGACCCCACAGATCGAAGGCATCCTAACCTGCGTAATGGGCATCGGCTCCTACGCCATCCTAGTCGACTTCCCCGAACAATCCCCCAAGTCATGGCACTTTCTCAACGAATCAGAGGCCGCCTACGTGGTAGCTACGATCGAGAACGACCGATCAGACGTCTACACGGAGCCATTCACATTGAAAGGCTATCTCCGCAGCGGCGCAGATAGTAAGGTCTGGGCATACGCTGCCATGTATATGCTCACCACAGCGAACAGCTACTCGATCGCCTACTTTCTTCCCATCATTCTGGAGGATAGTATGGGGTTCTCGGTTGCAAAGGCTCAGTGTCTGGTGGCTCCGCCGTATGTTGCGGCGGCGATAGTGATGTATACGCAGGCGGTGTATGCCGACAAATGGCACCTGAGAGGGCCGATCATTGCTGCAAATGCTGCTATGGGCCTGGTTGGGCTTGCTTTATTGGGGTATCTTAGTGAGTCGGGGCCACGGTATTTTGGTGTCTTTCTGGCGACTATTGCTGGTGAGTATCCTCTCCCTGTTGGTATAACCGCTGTACTGATGGAAGGATAGCCAATGCGAACTGCCCAGCCTTAGTCTCATGGCAGAGGTATGATCCTTTCCCTAATTATCCCACTCTTGTTATATATAATATTAGTTACTAACATGATTAATAGTAACAACGTCCGCGGCCAATGGAAGCGCGCCTTCACATCCGCCACCCTCATCGGCGGGGGCAGTATCGGAGGAATCATCGGGACAACGGTCTTCAGGGCCCAAGATGCCCCGAACTACCGACCCGGGTTATTGACCACTATGATCGCTAACGCGCTGGTTATCGTGGTTGTGGCAGGACTCAGCTTCAAGTTCTGGCGGGCGAATCGGCGGGTTGATCGTGGGGGAAAACCGATCGAGGGGTTGGCTGGGTTTAAGTATACATACTAGATGGAGTTATTGGACATGGAAGATAGGAAGAGACTACTGCATGGATGCTGTTGCTTTAGGTCAGCTGTAGAAGGCTATATATGACGTTCATCTATTATATCATCTTATGGCTATAGTTAGTGAACAAAGAAGCTGCTAATACATCAGTTCTACATCCCTGTTCCGAAATCAAATGTCATTGGTCCGTTCACCCATCTTATTGATGATAGACTCGCCAGATATACTTTCTTGCCTAGCATTATAATATTATAGTGCTTACAAGGAATAAAGTTGACCGTCAAGTATAACCTGAGATGACAACAGCAATTCACTGGCTGGCCCCTGTCTGTACCACACTTTCATCCTGTTCACTCATTACCCCTCCTTTGGTCTCCTCCGGCCCAGACCATTTCGATTTTACTACTGTAATTAATTTCTACATATCCCTCTCACTCTCTTTGGAGATAGGTCACAAAAAATCAAACTCCTAACTCTAACATCACCTTCCATTCTACATCTTTGGAGTCACTTTCTCCCAACTCCTACTCCCCCTATCACACTCCTCTATATCAAACTCCAACTTCATCCCCCCACCCCCCTCCCCCCCAACACACACACAAGGCAAAGCATACAACGCCATCAACCACATAGACCACAACCTCCACGCCAAAGCATTCCCCTCCACCGTCCTCCCCAGTAGCACCTTCACCTTCACCACACCTCCAACTACCACATACCATAACCACCCCGTCAACAATGTTCATACCAGAAGTGTGATGACTTGGGAGAGCTATATATGTCTGGTACGGTGGTAGATTGACGTGTACCATATAACACATTCCTAGAAGAAGCTGAACGCGTTGAGACTGGTTGGGTTTACTGAAATCTCTACAAGACATCTAACAAGACACCAGCTAGAAGGTTACTACATGGTTAGCTGGCAGAGCTCGGAATGACCGAGATATACATACCATCTTGCCATGGTGTGACAAATCTGCATGATGCAGCCCTACGCAGCGTTCTGTAGATGGAAACTTTCATCACCATTCTGCACCTACATTATTGTATATGATACTCTACCCTCTTACTGATATGTCAGTGTCACAACCCGTCAAACATTGTCCCCCTTGCATTAATTTCTCGGTCCTTCCGGCCTCGTGTCACAAACGGCTATGGCATGTGTAGGCAGTAATAGAGTTTGAACAACACTTTCTTCCCGTTTGTGTCCTGCAGAAAGATCCCGAGAGTCCGTGAGGATAGGAGTGTGCATGTAGTATCCCTTGCAGTCATGGCCCATGGCCTAAATGACATTCCCGTCCTCTATCTGGACACCTACATTTATCTATCTATTGAATGAGCGGAAGGATATTAGACGTATCAAGAGGAACGATATCTATTGAACTTCAGATCCACCTTCATTGATCGTCGTCTGTAAGGAAGTGCAGAGGTTTCGTTTAGTGTAAATACATTTTGTCGGTCATGTCCTTGAATCAAGGTAATCGCTCTGCTCTTCTACTTTGTGCTCGATGCAATGGGTGAGTATCTCCCTCAACAAGTTCCAAGAGAAACTTAGAGGCTATTACCATAGTTAATGAACTTTGTCATGTGAAGGTTCGTTTATATAGCCTTAGTGGTTAATACACGTGTAGTCCTATTGAAGCAATGTAAGTGTAGCTTATATTCATTACAGGCTAGCAAAAGGTTCTTATTATGACAATCTCGCAGTGGTCTTTTGGATTAGTCTCTTCCTTGAAATCATTTGAAACGTTCATGTCCATCCTATAGCAAATGCAGCTGGTTTCATTGGAAAATAGTGTATATGCCTACTGATCAATCAACAGTGCGGAGAATTAGAGCAGGAATGGAATTTCATCGGAGACAGAACAGTGTAGGAGATGTCCTTTCCATCTCGGAACGAAGAGGATGCGGCATGACTTCCTCTCGATCCGAAATTCCCTCAACATACGCCCGTCCAATCACCTTGAAGCACTGAACTTCTTCACCATCCACAAGCAGCTTCTCAGGAATGGGACGGAGAACAAACACTTGGGCGATTCCACAGGGGATGACAAGACGATCATCCTTTTCAATCTCACAATCAGTGAAACCAATACTACTCCCAGTCTAGATGGCCACGGAAAACAATCGCTTTCGCGCAAGTTTCTCAAAAATGAGGTAGGTGGCGAAAAGATACGTTTTAAACGTCTCTTCCCACTGTCCAAACTCGCCAGGGAGATGATGAGTTTTCATGATCTCGAATAAGGGACTAAGGGGAATGAGATTGGAGCTATCAGTGTAGTAGTAAGCAGCTTTTATCACCATATCGTGTATGTTCGAGCAATGATCACGGTCTTTGCTTTGGTTCATGATGATTCTGGCAGCCAGCTGTGTCTGCGTCATACAGCGGGGGACTTCTGAGTCCAACACGTATGGAAGACCAAGGCTAACGCCTACTTTACGACACCAGAGTTTGAGAGTCTACATATCATCTGCTACTATGGGAGCATGGTCTCTACTTTGCTCCCAGAGAGCCTTGTCCAGATTCATCGTCTTGGAGAAGCTTTGCTGCATCTTTTCGCGATGTTTCGGATCCGTCGTGGTGAAGTCAACAACCCATGAAGGGAGTGACTCGTCTTTGTTAGCAGAATTGAAGCAGAAATCGAAGTCATTGAATATATTCATATTGGCTTCGTGTCCCAATATAAATGACGTTGTTTCATGGTTGACCTGGCCGATGGTCTTTCGATAGTCGGGAGGGTATGTCACCCTAGCCACAGGAGAAAGCCCATATAACGCATATACTTTATCGAGTTCATTGCTGCATTGCCGGTCCCTCGTAAGCGATAGCAAGTCACCAAGCCCCGATGGACGCGGGGTATACGGATTGAGGTGCAGAATATCCCGCGGGATATAATTCACAAGTGTGTCGAGTCTTCGTTGCAACCCAAAAAAAAGCGCACATCTTGAGTTAGCTACTACCGGCTTTGGATATGCTCTGTATGGCATGTCCAAAGAGATAGTATCAGAAGTAAGCCTACTCCTGGCGACCGCTACTTCATCGTGCAGTCGATTAAATATGTTTCCCATGGTGAAAGTCGTCTTTTCATGCATACAGACAGGGGCAATTTTTGAGAGATGCCACTCTTGAAATGTCCATACCCGATGCCAATACGGCGAGGAACACAGTGCTTTTGCAGGAGTCAACAGCTTTTCTATAGCTTTATCAATATGAAGACCTGTGCTTTCGAAGTAAAACCCATTTCGATTGGCATGATACCACTCAATGAGCTCCAGAGCTTCCGGCGCCAGATCCCCCAACCAAGCAACCACCGACCTAGCATTCGAATAGATTTGACACATCAAAGCAACCTGCGAGTTTCGCTCCGAGATATTGTTCTGGTTGATGCAGACATAATCAACCCATACCGTACGTTCTGTATTCGGCTGGCGAATTTTCCGCAGGAAAGCATGCAGATTTGGTGTTACACCGACTATACAATTATCAACCGAGATGTCAACAGTCACAGAAGTGTCGCCCCATACGTAGGACAGGGCGTCAAAGTCGCAGGTGTCGTTGAGAGACACGGTATGGAGCGATCCACAAACAGGGTTCTCGTCATTCTCGTCGGGAATGATAGTTAAAAGACGGATCTGACTGGCACTGGGATCCAACTTGTCGTATGACAACGGCATCATGAAGCTAACTCAATCTTTGGTGGAAGCAACAGGCTCAAAAAGAGATGATGCTTGTACTGGTGTATAAGATTCTCAAGTACTCGTTGTAGCTTGGGTAGTGATCGGGTATCCCTACGAGCTGCATTCGGGTCAATAAATCCGGAGTCACCAAACATGATGGCGCGGCGCTAATGCTGCAAGGCTGACACACTAACCATCTACTAGAGAACATTTTCTCGAGGAGAAGTAGCTGTCCCCCTCTTCTTGATGCATTGCCTTCGTTGAATTGCTTGAGCTTTTCGAATGTCTGCGGATTCTATTAACTGGACTGCAACCCCAACACCGAGGACGGAGGGATGTATCGTAGATGACGCTAATGATCCTTACAAATATCAGGATCCGAATGTGTTTACGGTGTCATTGCATCCGGGATGGTCATAACAGATATAGTTAGGAAGACTGAAACGGATCCGGCGAAATTGCCTAGGAATAGGGGTACCTTTACCTATTCTATCATGTATGGATAGAGACTGATTGTTCAGTAAGTCTACACGCCGACTTTATGGTGTGGTTGGCGAGTCCGGAAGCCGCGTTCTTCAATTGGAAACAAGCGTGGCGAAATTGGGATGTGGATGAACTGAAGAACTTAAGTACTAGAGTGGGAAAATTAAGGAGGGTCAGGATATGATTCCTTGGGTACTATATGGATGACCGTTCTCGAGTTTGTGAGCTGTCAGAAAAGATAGTTACCCCAGATATATATATATCGTATTTCAGATGGGAGTGATCAGTTTCTTGTACTAGTATCATTACTACCAGTGATGAAGATAAAGTGCCCCTAATATACCATATGTCTAAATCTTTTCATTGAATAAACAGACTAGAGTAAAATTCTAATCCGCCAACAGACCTCTTCACATGTACCAAGACACGTAGTTCTGCACTCTCCTACACACCCCAGCAACAGCTGACTTTGATAAACCGATTAGTTTCACAACTAGATGGATGAGGTAATTCCGCATAATTAATCCCATTACAATATTGACTTCCAGATAAACAAGAAAGAAAAGAAAAAGATAGCAATCAACACTCCTATTATTCTCGTAAACATCTCGTCTACATACATATCTACTGCTATAAATTCCTTATCGATAACCCGATAACGGAACAACCTTCCTCCCCCATCCCCACAACACTAAACCCAAAGCATGCCTAGCGTCACCAAATCTCCCCAAAAAAATATTCCCATTGATTTGCAGCAAAGTTCCAGCCCGCAGCTTTGCACCAGACCAACTCACTCCAGTTCCACCACAATCACATCTCATAACCCATCATGCCTAAGCGCAGCAAGCTCCTTCAAGCTCTGGACGAGCACCGCGGCCGCGACTACGAGGCCGAGAAGCAGAAGAAGCTCGTCAAGGCGGCGAAGAAGAAGACTACCGCTACCAAGGGTGAAGATGTGAAGGAGGCTGTTGTTGAAGATAAGAAGGAGGAGAAGAAGAAGGAGGAGGAAGTTGAGGAGGAATCCGAAGACGAAGAAACCCCCGAAGAAACCCCCTCCGACGCCGAAGAAGAGGAAGAAGAAGACGACGAAGAAGAAGCCGAAGAATCCGACATCCCCCTCAGCGACCTCAGCGACGACGAACGCGAAGACGTCGTCACCCACCAACGCCTCACAATCAACAACAGCGCTGCCATCACCAGCAGTCTAAAGCGCATCTCGTTCCTCACCCCCGCGACTCCCTTCTCCGAGCACAACAGTCTCGTATCGCAGGAACCGATTGAAGTGCCCGACGCCAACGATGACCTGAACCGCGAACTGGCCTTCTACAAGGTCTGCCAGGCGGCGGCGATGACGGCGCGGAGTACCCTGAAGAAAGAAGGTGTGCCGTTTACGCGACCCGGCGATTACTTCGCCGAGATGGTGAAGACGGATGAGCACATGGGCAAGATCAAGAAGAAGTTGTATGATGAGGCCGCGGCGAAGAAGGCCGCGGCGGAGGCCAGGAAGCAGCGTGATTTGAAGAAGTTTGGAAAGCAGGTGCAGGTTGCGAAGTTGCAGCAGAGGGCGAAGGAGAAGAGGGAGACGTTGGAGAAGATTAATGCGTTGAAGAAGAGTATGTTTATCCCTTGGTTTCTTTGGGGGAGTTGGCCTTTGTGGGTTTGAGAGTGGTTGCTAACTGTTTTGGTGTGTGCAGAGCGCAAGGCTGAAACTGGCGGCCCTACTGATGATTCGTCCAACATGTTCGATGTCGCTATTGATGATGCTGCTCAGGCGGGTGGTCGCAAGCGCGGTCGTGATGCCGAGGGTGGTCCGTCGATGAAGCGCCAGAAGAAGAATGAGAAGTTCGGGTTCGGTGGTAAGAAGCGCTTTGCTAAGAGCGGTGATGCTGTCTCGAGTGGTGATATGCGCGACTTCTCGGTCAAGAAGATGAAGGGTGGTCCTAAGGGCGGTGGTGCCAAGCGGCCGGGCAAGAGCAGGAGGGCTGCTGCTAAGGGTCGTTCTTGATTCCATTCGCTGTAAATTTCTTTTGATGGTTTATTTTTTGCTCGATACCGGTCAGGGTTATAAAAGCAGTGTTTCCATAGACAGTTTGATTTGTATATTGATAATCATGGAATGGTGACTGTCTATCTAGCTGAACCTGAGTAGGGTACTTCATTACGCTGGTATCTCTGGTATCACATCATCATATCTCAAGAAGCAGAATCCCACCCGCCATGTATCATGCCATCTCAACGCCGCTAACCTGACTCCGTGATGTGCTGTGAGCTGCGCACCTAGAGAAATGTGAGTATGACATTAAATACAGAAGCAATAAGCAACATACCGTGGCAGACTGCACACGCACATCATCTGTCTGCACAGAAATTGTATCTAGTTTGTAGGATCTCATTGTATGTCCTGATTATGTCTTCACTCCATTAGTGAAAGCGCTATCCACCGGATGATCGGTATCGAATGCGCCCATCTCTCTGATGCGACTAAGGAGATTGTCAACAGGAAGTCCAATGTTGAGTCTCTGCTCGGCAAAGACAAGATCGATCTTTGCTTTAGTATCATCTGCATGAGCCAGAGCATGATCTTGGATTAGCTCCTTGCCACGTTTAGAATTGCTCTTGTGGATAACCTTTTCGCAGCCGCGAACGTGACACGTCCAGGTATCAGATGTTACATCGTCTTCAAATGTGGCTTCCAATTCTGATGCATCTGCGTTCGTCTCACGGTCCGCCCCCGAAACGGATGTGTTCCGGCTTTGAAGCGTCTCTTGCAATGGCGTCTTTTGAATTGGGGTTGAATCGTACAGGAGGGACCGAGTCCTGCGCTTGGCACGGGTCGACAACGGGTCACGAACGAGATCATGGCCGCGGACTTTGCTTGGAGTCTCGAACTCGTCCATTGCATCTTCGTTGTTATCCGAGTCATCATCTTGGTCATCAACGGCACTCCGTGTTCGTTTGCCGGTCTGCTTCGTGGCAACAGAGCTCTTAGGTCGCAAAACCGACTTGTGGACCCTGCGTCTGCGCAGTCGGGGATGGTCTTCATGTTCACTCTCTTCTCCGGACGATTCATCGTCATCGGAGGGGCGAGGCCGCAGCGGGGTTAGGGTAATCTGCTGAACTCTGTTTTTCTTGGCTGCGGCTTTGAGCTCCCGATAAATGACCTTGCGAGACCAGTCAAAGTTGTATGTTTTCACCTCGTCCATCATCTCTATGATAGCGTCGGCCCGTGCGGCGACGAGGTCGTGTGCATAGTCAGTACTGTCGATGGCGAAGCGTTCGACAAGGGTGTTGATTAGGAGTTCGAAGGTCAATTGGCGCTTGGCCAAGTATCCCGCTTCTTTGAGATCGAGAATGACCTTGTAGATAGCATCTGCCTGGTCTTTCGATAGCCCAGATGTATCTGGTCGTGCTTCCGCCTCATCCTGGCCCTCCTTCTCGTCCATTTCTTTATCTTCCTCTTGTTCGTCTTCCTCTTCTTCCTCCGACTCTACCTCCTTCGCCCCTTCGTACTGCGCTTTAATCTGCTTAAAGTCATCCTACACCATTAGCACCCTTCAAACCACCCCAAGGAACAGGGAAAAAACAACATACCGGAAACTTTTCACACAGATGCTCGAAGATGCACGTATTGGTCCACTGCACATCCTCCTCGCCCTTCAACATCCTCGACAGCAGAAAATGATGATGTTTGTAAAACACCTCTGCAGAGTCGTCCGCATCCTCGCAAATCCCATGCGTATGGCTCACATACTAAACCCAAACCATTAGCAAACAACCATCCACCAAATCCTCACACAACAGACAGAAGAAAATATGGGGGCATACCTCCTCGCACAAATACTCGACACTCGGATTCCAATTCCTTCTCTTCCTCCTCCTCTTCGACTGATGCCGATCCGCCAGAAAATACAACAAATCTATCGCCTCCACCACATCATTAAATATGGCCTTGTACCCCTTCGCCGGAGATATCGAGAACCAGCCCGCCTTCCCAGCCACCCAGAACCCGACCTCCCCATCATTATGTTGTCCGTAGGCGAAGTGGGTGACGTTTTCGAGGACGATGCGTTTAGTCAAGTATTCTGGGTCGAGCACTAACCAGTAATCAGTTAGCACCACACTACCCCCCCTGCCAAAACTCCAGAAGCAGAAATAAGAAGACAAAAGTGAGGGAAATTACCCAACTTCTCCTGCTCCTCCTCCACCTCATCCAAACACCCCGTCACCTGGACCGGATTCTCCGGCGAGGCAGTCAATAAATTCGCATAGCGGGATTTGCCCGGAACCAGGACTCGAACTTCCGACAGGCTGAACTCTTCCCAGTCGTTTTCGTCGGTGAGGGAGGGGTCTCTGGCGGCCAGGACACTGTCTTCGCGGGAGGTCATGGTGGGGACTGCATGTTGCTTTGTTCGGGGGACTGTGTATTCTCTCTCGGTTTAGGAGAGGGGGGTTAAAATAGGATAAGAAAGGCAATGGATAAAGTAGTGGGTAATAGAGGAAGGAAATGAGTGAACGAGTGAGTGAGAGAGGAGTAAGTAAGTGAGGGATAGATAGAGGGGAGGGGTGAAGCTGACTGCAGTCACGGCGATGATGCTTGCTGCTACTGCTGCTGCTGCGCTGCTTGCCAGCCGGAGGGCAGTCCGGCAATTACCAGACAATACACAGCTGACTATGTCGAGATTAGGTGCGGATGTGGACAAGGATACCGGGTAATTACTGCTTTGGGGGGGTGTAAAATACAGACGGGAATCTTTCATGCCTAGACTGGACTAGACTCACTCCGTAATGGGAAACTTGCATGCGGGTAATTTTGCGGAGCTGAAAATATATTTTGGACGACTTCACTACTACTTTCGGTTATTCATTGCACTTCTATTCTTTCGGTTGTGTTCAACTATATCTACAGTTGTCTCTTTACGATCGCATCACTGAGCTGTGCTAGTCGATCAATTGCCGCTCTCACTCAATCAAATCCCCCGCCACTCACACTCATCGCTCGCCGATGAGCTTCCGTCAAGCCCTCAGACCCTTCCGTCGCACCATGTCCGGTGAAAAGATCTACGAAGGCGTATTCGGTATACCTCACTCCTAGCATTATTGCTTTAATGTACCTCCAAGCTAATATAACGGAATGATAAACAGCCGTCCACAAACCCCAAGGCGTCTCCTCCGCCGACGTCGTCCGCACCCTCCAAACGCACTTCAACCCCTCCACGCTCTTCGCCCCCTGGCTCGCCGACGAGCGCGCCCGTCGCGCCCGCGAAAGCACCTACCAGCGCAAGCGCCGCCGCACGCAACGTCTCGACGTGAAGATCGGCCACGGAGGCACCCTCGACCCCCTCGCGACCGGCATTCTCGTCGCGGGAGTCGGCAAGGGCACGAAACACCTGAACGAGTTCCTAGGATGCACGAAGCAATATGAGACCGTTGTGCTGTTCGGCGCCGAGACGGATACCTATGATCGGCTGGGGAAGGTGGTGCGCAAGGCGCCCTACGAGCATGTGACAAGGGAGATGGTGGAGAAGGCACTGGAGCAGTTCCGCGGGAAGATTATGCAGAGGCCGCCAATTTTCTCGGCGCTGAAGGTGAATGGCAAGAAGCTTTATGAGTATGCCCGCGAGGGCAAGGAGCCGCCGATTGAGATCCAGAAGAGGCCGGTCGAGGTGACGGATTTGAGGATTGTCGAGTGGTACGAGCCTGGAACGCATGAGTTTAAATGGCCTGAGGTTGAGGCAGAGGGGGAGGAGAAGGCTGTTGCGGAGAAGTTGTTGGCGAAGGAGGATGAGTTGCCGATTGTGGAGAGGGAGGCAGATGGTGAAGGAGAGGCCTCTGCGAAGAGAAAGTCCCCGCCTGCGGAGGATGCTAAGGAGGAGAAGGTAGAGGGTGGTGATGCTGAGTCTGCTCCCTCGGCTAAGAAGCAGAAGGTTGCTGATGGCGAGGCTGCGCCTGTTGCGCCGGCCGAGCAGGAAGCGTCGGATGCTCCCAAGGCTGAAGCCGAGGAATCCTCGGAATCCAAGCCCCAGTCCCAGCCTCAGCCGGCTGCAGTGAAGATCACCATGACGGTGTCTTCTGGCTTCTATGTGCGCTCCTTGGCGCACGACCTGGGCAAGGCGGTCGGAAGCTGCGGGCTGATGTCCTCGCTGATCCGGTCTCGTCAGGCTCAATTCGAGCTTCACCCGGACAAGGTGCTCGAGTATAAGGACCTCGAGGCCGGCGAGGAGGTCTGGGGCCCCAAGGTCCAGCGATTCCTCGAGGACTGGGAGGAAAAGCGACTGGCTCGGCCGTCGTCTCCGCGTTCCCCGAAACAAAATTAGTCAGTAATAGCTACTGGGCCGGCGTTGGGAGATGTAATAAAACGTTCGCATGTTATTCTTGGATGAAGGATGAGTAGATGCTTGTCAAGTCCTGATCGGAACCAGTGTTCCAACTTGCTCGGTCAGCGAGCATGTCTTAAGGCTACACTCCCAGACATTAACGGGACTGCACTGCTGACAGTAGAATAACCTCGTTGTCTGGACAATCCACGCCACGCTATTAAAGAACCAACCGCCAAATGCTGCTAATGTCGACACGAACAAGCCAAGATCCAACATTTTACACAGAGCAAGCCGACAGAACATCATGCCTCTCACTAACAAGTCCAACAAAAAGGGGATAGAAGAGTAGAATGTGATGGATACAAAACAGTGGGTAGAAGGAAACCGTTTTGAGGGGTATACCGCTGAAAACACCGGATGAGGAAGGAAATGGAGGAAGGAATGCGCAATATATGCATGGTCAAGGAGAAGGAAAGGCACAAGCTCTATGCAGTAGATCAAGGCTAGTGAGAGACGGTCTGGTAGGTGCTGTGAGCGTCGCGAAGCGCTGTACCCAGTTAGTTACCATCCACTGAACATATCGGTGCAAGCGACTTACTCTGAAGCACAAAGGTCTGCCCCTGTCTCGACTCGCAGGCGCACTGAAGAGTGTTGCCGTCCAGGAAATCCAGCAGAATGCTGTTGGGCAGCTCCTGGCGGTCTTCGTCCGGCAGGCACGGAGTACGGAACTCGGACAGATGATACCGCTTGACCAAGTTGCGGTTAGTGGAGTCCAGATTGCCAGGTGTCAGAATCAGATAACCCTGGTCATCGATTCGGACAAACCGACGCTTCCACAGGAGAGTGTCGGGAAACTGTACATTGACCTCGCCAATATCGATCGCCGGAGCCACCTCCGTTGCCCTCGAGACGGGCCTCTCGGGTTCCTCAAGCTTAATGGGGACCACATGGTCATCTCCCTTGATAGGGTTTAACACACCAACAACGCTCTTACGGGAAGTGATAGAGGACATGCGGCGCAGAAGTCGCGTCGCACGGGATTCTTTCTTCTCATCAGGGGAGGAGGGCGCATCGCCAGATGACTTGGCGGGTGATGCCACCTCTTCTTCTTCTTTGATAGAGGTGGGGGTGGAGATTCGGCTCTCCGGACGTTGTACGGACACGGAGGATTGCTGGTCGGATCCAGCAGAGGACGGGGGCAAGGTATCATCTTCCGACTGAGTGATTGTAGGTTCTGTTTGCAAAGTCAGAACAGGGAGCTCTGTAGTTTCCTGTTCGACGGTAATTTGGCTGGGTTGTAGGTTGAGGACGGCCGGCTCGGACGGGTCGGCATTCGGGTTGGTTTCAGCAGCGGTGGGATCGCGGACAATGCGAGCAGTCACAGAGACCGAGCTTGGGGAGCGCGAAAGGCCAGGACCAGCGAGGCCAGGGCCCGCCTGTGAGCTAGGTCGTCTCACGCTCGATGACCGCGAGAAGGATTCAGGGGCGTATGAGAGAGGTCGGGGCATGGAAGGTCCCGAGTAGCCTTTGCGGAGGGTCTCGAAGGAGGCCGCCGACGGAGCGGCGAGGGTTTGGCCGTTCATTGATGGGGCGTCGCGACTGTTGGAGAACTTCTCCAATGCCTTGATGCGGCTGGAGATGCCCGACGAGACGTTGATCTTCCTCGCCACCAGGACCGGCCCGTTCTGGGAACCAGAATCCGCACCCGTCGTCGAGACGGAACGGCCCACGGCTATGGTCGACATGTTGGGGGACTGGTGTCCAATGGCGCTGGGGTTTGAAACGGCACGAGAATTCCTCCACGCATCAGGTGAGACGTTGCCGTTGCTGCTGTTTGAGTAGCCCGGGGAGAGGGGAGAGACGCCCACAGAGATGGGCTTAGCCTCCTCAACCGTGGCACTGGTCAATTCTTCCATGAAGGAGTCGTCTGAGAGAAGGTTCTCGTCATCCGAGTAGTCGGGAGTTGGGACTTGAATAGGTTCGAGGTATGGTTTGCGTTTCTCCTTTCGAGACGTGCTGCGCTGTCGCTCCACATTCGAGGATTCAGGGGTCAAGTCATGCTGCGGCTCCGTCGGAGGGGGAGCGGCGATCGACAAGGAATTGGGGGTGAAGGTGGCTGCTGAAGGATGGTGGGAGGAATCGGGCCGAGCAGGCGACTCGAACAGATCGGACTCAGTCACGTCTGGCGTGCTGGGGTGGTGGTGGTGATGATGATGGAGGAGGGCCTCTTGTTCGCCAGGAACAACAGGATGGGGGACTGGTTTTGGTGGCGAGGGGCCAACAATCTCTTCGTCCGGAGCCTTTCCAGAATTGTTCTCGAGTGGAGCGGCGATGGCGCTAGGCAGCCTAGTCGGGGAGCTGGGGCCACCCGAGACGCCGCCGGAATTGGATGCGCCCAAGTCCCTGTCGCCCGCCTGCGTTTCAGATCCCGAACGAGTGGGTGTCGTCGCCTGAAACTCATTACTGCTGTTGCTCAGGCGTGCCGGTTGGCTAAGGGAGTGGTGGCTGCCCGAGGGTTCAGGGGAATTAGGAGTAGTACGGCCGTCCTCTTCTTCAGCCCCCTGATGACGGAGCATGGGCTGCAGGGTTGGCTGAGTTTCGGAAAGGGGCTCCTTGTTCGGCCCTGCCAAGTGGGCCATTCGGTCATCGCCCCCATCGTGCTTCATTTTACTTGGTATATGACCGATGTTCTCCTTATTTTCGGTCATATCAAGCCCGGACACCTCACCCTTCTCCGTCGTGGAACTGTTCTTCCCCTCCTTTGCTTTTTTCTCCATCTGCGTCTTTCGCATCTGGAGCGCTTTCATCAGCCGCTCCTTTTCATTGGACGTGGTGGACGAAGACAGCGCGCTCAGTGACTTGGCACCGGGCGATATCTTGGGCCGCGAGATGGGCATGGAAAAGGGAGGCACCAGTAACGGAGGCACGGCCGGCACTCTACTGGCGACGGGGGTCCCGTGGCCTCCGGAAGATCGAGGTCGCGAAGGACTGGGATTGGACTTGCGCAAGGATGATGACCGGACACCCGCAGGCAAAGATGCCACTGGCCGCCGTTCAGCGCTTCGAGAGAGGTTGCCCGCAGTCCGAGGGCGTCCGCTGCCATCTACGGAAGGCCGAGGACCCAGCTTTACCTTGGCTTTGTATCCGGCACGCTCCAGGTCACGGACGGAAGGTCGGGCGGACTGCGAAGATTGGCGGGGCTCCGACGGAGCATAAGATGAGTCTTCTCGAAAGTTCTTATAGGAAGGAGCCCGCTCCGATGTGGCCACCGATGAAGACCGCTCTCGAATGGAGGCGTTTTCGGAAGTTTTCGGGGTTGGTTCGTTGCCGACTGGTGATTGCTGGACACTCGACACCACTGATGGGGGAACCACGGTGGCTTCAGACAGCTGACTGAACGATCTCTGGCGCGGCATTCCATCGGCCGCGGACTGCGCCTGGTTCTCGTCCTTGCCTACGGTAGTCTCTTCGGCATCTTCCGCGATCTCTTTCAATCGGCGACGGCGGAGGGAGCTGGAAGAGGAAGTGATCGAACCGGAAGCAGTATGCAGTAAGCATGCGGAGGACAATGCGCTTTCTGTAAGTTCCGATGGCTGCGTCACCGAGAATACCGTATCATGCGGGGAGAATTTGTCTAGGACCGATTGGAATTGGACCGTCGTTCGGGCTGCAGGAGGATGACGAGGTCAGTGGGATCTCTAGCTTGTCGTAACAATGATGGAGAGAGAGGAGGGTTCCACCAACCTTGCACGAGGCGGGACATGCCCTCTGGCAGATAGCTGAGGACGACTTTCCGTCGCCGATATTGTAGGAAGCCATAGAGCGGAGACTTCTCCTCGTAGCCGTCGATCGCGTTGCGCACGTCGGGCACCCCGCCGGTGCCGCGATCAAGGAGAGCCACCTCATCCCTTGATACATACCGCAGGAGAAACCTAGAAGACACCAAGCCATGCGCATTAGTGAATTGCCGATGCGATTGGGTTGCAATGGCCACCCTTGCAACGGAGGACCCGAAGGTGCAGGGTATAGCCGAGACACACGGACTAGTACTTACCATCCACCGGCCTCGGTGAGCGCGGTCTGGTAGGCATCGATGACGGTGGGATTATCTAGCCCATTGAGCGACATGACGGGAACTGCATTGGAGGCAGATGCCCAGGACCGCGCGACAGATCACGATTAAAGTGATGATGATGAACGATGGGGGGGAGGGGGAAGAGAAGAAGAGGAGGGGCGAGAGGAGAAAAAGAGGGGAAAGGGAGGGTCTAGCGGAAAGTCAGGATGTAAGGAAGCAAAGCAGCGCGCCGCCTCGATGTGTGAGTATGATGGCAGAGAGCGAGAGCGAGAGCAAGACACTCTCTCACACACCAGCGGTGGACCGAGATCAAAGACGGGCGGGACACACTAAGCGGGATGGATTGAGAATCAGATACAATGTATAACTAATTCTTTCTGGTGAACAAGAATGCTGATCCATCCGCAGAGACGGCCGAGGGACCGAGTGGTGACTGACTTGCCCACGAACCTCTCAGGAGTTCAACTGGGCCTGACCGTTCAGGGGCTGCTTTGGAGATGGTGAGTGATGGTTGGTTAATAGAGGGAGGGAAGTGGGTGGGAAAGTGGATGCCCGGCTGCCTCCACTTTCAGTTACAGTCGAAGAAATTCAGTTGACAATTCCATTCACCCAAGCGAATGGAAAAGAAGGCAAAAGAAAAAAAAGAAATCTTGAACTGAATACTCAGGAAAAGTCAAGTAGATTATTCTCGATATTAATGTGTGTCTCTGGTCTCCCTCTCATAAATCAGGCCATTGACAAGTGGACTACCGGCTACTACTACTTGGAGCAGTTGTCCCTGAAGGCACCAGGTGAGGATCCAATAATGACGCCGCAGAGGGAAGTCCGACCGTGGGACTATTGGATGAACCAATTTCCATTGACTGACTCTCAGGACTGACTCTCAGGTACCGACTTAGTTCTCTTCTTCCCCCCCACGGTCACGTATACATTACATTGTAAGACTCATTGTAGACTGGTTCCATTCACCTCGGCACCAGACAGCCGGCGTGAACGGGAGGAGGAGGAGCAGGGATGCGGGCTGCCTTCGTCTGCAGGTGCTTTATTTTATTTTTTTTTTTTTTTTGGTCGCTGCCAGGGCCGTGCGACTGATCCTTGCTATAACTACGGAGTACTACTTACTTACTCGTGGTGTAATATTGCCATTCTAAATACAGCGGTCGTACACGCCGGTATGGTGATGATTACACGTTACACCCGCTAGGCTCAAAATCGGTCAGGATTGCATGCGATCGTCAACTGCTAATTATCCAGGCCCCAATATCTATCGCTGAGAAATTCTCCCTGATGGAGTCTTATCTGGTTGCCCACCCAAACTTTATCCTACCTTACATTGCGACTATCGATGGTCAATCCGATTCTTGTCATCGTTTCCTCCCCTCTTCCTCCCCCCCAGATTCTCCATCCCTCGCTAGGGAGTTCGGAAGGTCGGGGTCTAGAACACCGCGGAGATTCTAAGGATGTCCGACCGTGTCGTCAGCCTGCAATGCAATTCTAGTTAACGGATGCTGATGAGAAGCTCAAGCTCATTGAAGCTCTTGTCCGTGCACCTTTAGTCTCAGTTCAAATGGTTGTGAATAAAGCCGGCCCCTCGTTGCCATTGAGATAGATCTCACCCATAATATGATGGGGGTGAATGAACTGTCCGCATCTGGAGGTCTCCGTCCCGCTGGCTCTCCATCACTCGGAGGCTGCCGATGCGGGGACTCATTGAAGCAGCATATATCCATCAACCTCCCAGTGTAACTATCACCGTGTGGTTTTTTCCAACGAAAATCGACCAAGATACTTCTGCTCGAAATATTACCTTCAGCTCGTAATTTTTTGTCAATTATCCTCCTTCCACGACTCCCCGCTCATCATGTCCTCCGATCTCCCCTCACCATCGTCAATTACATCACTCCCGCAGGAGCAGCAATTCCGCGTCCTGGATACCCTGTTCGAGTCGTCGCCTGAGCTGCATACTCTCATGGCCCCCGTTCTCGCAAACCAGACATTCTCCTCCTACGCCACCCTGATTGATGCTGTTGGCGGTCGCATGTCTGCTCTGTCTGCTGCCAACTCGTCCAAGGACCGCGATATTCTAGTGGGGATTCTGGGATCGCATCCCCGCCTGGGACAGCCCAAGGGAGCTCCGACAGAGCACTTGAGCGAACTGAGCAAGAAGGAACAAGCGAATCTGAATACCGGAGCAGAGGAACAAGCGGAGAAGCTGAAACGTATGAATGCTGAGTACGAGCAAAAGTTCCCTGGCTTGCGGTTTGTGTATGTTCTCTCAGTATACCCAACGACTTGTGTTGGTCTGACATATCTCCCTGGCATAGTACTTTTGTAAACGGTCGCAACCGGGATGTCATCATGGAGGAGATGCGTGAGAGGATTGACCGGGGCAATGCCGATCGTGAGGTGGAGGAGATTATACAGGTGAGATGGCTGTCTACCCAAACACGGAGCAGTGCTGACAGTTCGCTCCTTTAAAGGCAATGTGCGATATTGCAAAGGATCGGGCGCGGAAACTGGAGCAGTCCGCTAAGATATAGTTCACATACTGCAAGCATATATTTAAACAATGAATACCCTTCGATTTCAGCAGGCGCTGCGACATCTCCTTGCTGAATCGCTGCTTTACAAGCCATATTTCGGTCCATGCGATTCATCTATGGAGCACTCTGCCTCTGTCCGGAAACAATGGCTGGTAATCTGCATGGAACTTGGTGATTCCGTTAGTATAAAGTGACCAACTAGTGCCGGCGAATTATGGGAAGCCTGCCTTGTCTTACGACGGGACGATCTTCCGTCGAACGCGTGCTACCAGCATTTTCATAGTATGACGGGTCCGTATTTGATTTACTATCGATGGTAAAACGCCTCCTCTATGGGGTCCCCTAGCACTCGGCAGGCCAGCTTGTGAGACAACCCGGGAGGTCAGCCATTATTAGGCCAATGAGAGCTGGCAGGTTGGAGAGGTTGTACTTCGACAATGTTGGACAGCCATGCAACGTCGGACAATAGCTTTGATAGGGAATATCCTAAGGGCGAACCAGGAGGGATAGGGGTAGGTATGGCTGTATCGATTAGTAGTCCCTCTTTCACCCAGAACAAACTCTAGTATATATAGTAGTAAATGTTCCGCGGATGGCCAATGACCCCAAATCATCTTTCATCCCATCCACGCATGAGCAAACATGCATGGTCTGCGCCTAGTATGCAGCATAGGGACATTGCCTTTGGTTATCCTGGCATATCCGGCGGCTTCATTGCATACAACTTCAGCAGCCGTGGACTTGGACTCCCTTCGTCTGACCTCTAACTCCGAATACGTCAATTCTGTCCATGTAGACACGAATCGATCAGTCGCAGTGTCCGCTGAAGAACATTATACCGATACAGCAGCTCGACTGGTTCAGAACATTGTTCCTGGAGCGAGCTTTCGTCTCATCGATGACCACTTTGTCGGCGACAATGGAGTTGCACATGTATACTTCCGCCAAACGCTCCATGGTATTGACATTGACAATGCGGATTTCAATGTTAATGTCTGCTCCCCAATTACTCTGTTCGGAAGGAAGCTTACTGTTACAGATTGGAAAAGATGGACTGGTCTTGTCTTTCGGACATTCGTTCTTCACAGGCGCGTTGCCGAGCAGCCATCTGGACAATACCAACGTTTTGAGTCCGGAGGCTGCACTTAGAGGAGCAAGGGACGCTATACAGCTTCCACTGACTATTGACAATGTTTCTACTGAAGCTGCAGAGGGGCGGAACGAGTACATATTCAGAGAGGCAGTGGGAGCGGTATCTGACCCCAAAGCTAAGCTAGTCTACCTTGTCAAGCCAGAAGGGACTCTGGCGCTCACCTGGAGGATAGAAACAGACATGTATGAGCACTGGCTACTGACATACATTGATGCAGAGACTACCACTGTCCACGGCGTGGTTGACTATGTCGCAGACGCGACATATCAAGTTTAGTGAGTGGCTCTCCCCATCGAATAACGAAGCTAAGACAACAGTCCCTGGGGCACAAACGATCCAGCAGAAGGACATCGCACCATTGTCACCGACCCCTGGGACCTATCCGCATCCGCATACACCTGGATAAGCGATGGACGGGACAACTACACCACAACCAGAGGCAACAATGCCATCGCACACTGGAATCCGACCGGCGGTGGCTCCTATCTCTACAACCTACGTCCATCCGACCCCAACTTGAATTTCCAATGGCCATACTCCCCAAACATGTCCCCACCCCGATCATACATCAACGCCTCCATCGTCCAACTCTTCTACACAGCAAACGCCTACCACGACCTCCTCTATACACTCGGCTTCACCGAATCCGCTGGCAACTTCCAATGGAATAACAGCGCCCACGGCGGCCGAGACAAAGACTACGTGATCCTCAACGCACAAGACGGCTCCGGGTTCAGCAACGCAAACTTTGCAACCCCACCCGATGGTATCCCCGGCCGTATGCGCATGTACATCTGGATCGAGTCTACTCCGTCGCGTGATGGAAGTTTTGACGCGGGCATTGTAATTCACGAATACACTCACGGTGGTAAGCATCTCCCCAGAAGATGGAAGTCCTAATCTAACAAACCAGTATCCAATCGTCTCACCGGCGGCTCCCACAACGCCGGATGCCTCAGCGCCCTCGAATCGGGTGGCATGGGCGAAGGCTGGGGCGACTTTATGGCGACGGCCATCCGAATCAAGCCCAACGATACACGCACAACGTCTTACACTATGGGTGCATGGGCAGATAATGATAAATGTGGTGTCCGGGACTATCCTTATTCTACCTCCTTTACTGAGAACCCTTTGAACTATACGAGCGTGAATACCATGAACGGCGTGCACGCCATCGGAACTGTCTGGGCAACCATGCTATACGAGGTCTTGTGGAACCTCATCGACAAGTACGGGAAGAATGATGGGTCGAGGCCGGTGTTTAGAAACGGGGTGCCTACAGATGGAAAGTACTTGATGATGAAGTTGGTGGTGGATGGGATGGCACTGTAAGTGATGCACAGAATAGCTTCTTTCACCTTTGTAATGTCCGTGGTATCCTGACTAATGGACTGAAGGCAACCATGTAATCCGAACTTCGTGCAAGCCAGGGACGCGATCCTTGACGCAGACATTGTGTTGACTGGCGGGAAGAATCGCTGTGAGATCTGGAGGGGGTTTGCGAAGAGAGGATTGGGGCAAGGAGCGGCTCATAGTAGTTTAAATTGGATGCGGAGGGGGAGTACACTTCTTCCTACGGGATGTTAGTCTTGCACAGGTCGTTCTTGGTGAGAGATGAGTGGAGATGCCTGGTTTATTAGAATAGGACTAATTATCTAGCACTAATACAATATCGACAGATCTAAACAGTAAGTATAAATCTATAAGTTATCACACGCATAAACCCCATCACCCCCTAGTCTACTTCGAAACAAACACCACACCACCAACATCCTCATCCTCACCAAACACCCCTCCCCCGCATAAGAACCTAAACAACAGCCCTCAACTCCATACTCTGCGCCCCCCTCGCCACACACAACAACAACCCACCCACGAGCAGACTCACCCCCGCGTATATCGACAGCGCCAGAAACCCATACTTCTGCACCAGCGCCCCGGAAATAGGTATCCCAGCCATAGCACTACACTCCCAGATAAGATATGATTAGCAAAATCCACCCTTACTCCCCAAGAAGATCAATTCAAAATAAATCTAATGTGCATACCTCAAAGCCGTAGCCCCCATAACAACCCCCACCGCCAACCCCACCGTCTTCGGCGTCGCCAACTGCAACGCGCACGCTTGCTGGAGAGAGAGAATAGCCTATCCCAGACCCACACTATTAGCCATCTTCTTCCCACTTTCCCCAAGAGCATAAAACAAGGAAGGGAAAATTATACTCACACCAGAAGAAAACCCATACGCTATCGAAAACACCACCAGCCCCGCCACACTCGTCGCCTTCGTCCAACAGAGGGCAACTATCCCCGCGAGAATCGTAAAGACGATACAGACGTTAAACCGTCCGTATTTATCCGCTAGTATACCGGGAATGACCCTCCCGAAGAGGGATGCGCCGTTCAGCATGGATATGGTGTAGAACGACAAGGAGGAGGAAAAGCCCCGCGCTACCCCGTAGCTAGAGACGTAGAAAAAGGGCGAGAACATGCCGAAGTAGATGATGAAGAAAGAGAGGCAGGTTAGGTGGAGGGTGCGGTTTTGGAGGAGGGGGGTTTCTGTATCTTTAGTGGGATCCGGGGATTGGGGTTCGGGTGAGGATTTCTCTGATTGTGGTTCTGGCTGATATTGGGATGGTGATGGTGATGGCGGTGGTGCAGCAGGCTGACAACAAAAACAAGTCACTGTAAGCAGCGGCAACATAATAAACCCGACGATGCGCATGGTCCATCCGAACCCGATGTTAGGTTTCTGTAGCAGTTCGTTGACGATGATCGGCCAGAGGACGCCACCGAGAGAGGATCCTCCGATGACGATGCCGACTGCTGCGCCGCGCTTGATCTTGATGTGTTGGCCGACGAGGGCGATCATGGGACAGGTGAGAAGGGATAGGGAGATGCCGAGGAGGATGCCTTGCGCGAGGATGAATTGGTAGAGTTCTTTGCAGAGGGAGGTCATCATGATTGAGAAGACGGAGCCGAGGGAGCCGATGCAGAGGAGGAGCTAGACCTTTCAGTTAGCTGGGGGTTTGTATAGTGTTATGTTGATAGTATAGGGTACTGACTCGTGGGCCGATCGTGTCCAGGAGAGGCCCGGATACGACAGATACACCAAAAATGAAGAAGATGTCGATGGCTGCTATCCATGCGATGGTCGATTCGGGTTGGTCTGATAGTTGGTCCTTTTTGTAGTACTCTAGGAATAGGCCGAAGGAGTTCACGAAGCCAACAGTGCAGAACATGCCGCAAAATGAGCCCAGGAGGGTCTGCACTGCTCGCGGCCTGGAAGTTGTTGATGATATGTGTATGGTTTGGGATGGGTGACTTACGTGTATTCGGAGGGAGGCGAGTCAGTAGGAGCATCTTCAGCGTGAGCCATGGTTGCTAGTCAGATTTGACAAGGTGAAGCTGAACTTAGATAGTGAGCGTACAGTGCAGCTCGATGTGATCTATGGGTTGATGGAAACATGTTTATCGAAAACAGAACCCTGAGCGCATATATATAATGTATTTGAGGGCTATGTATTGACAGTATAACCCCCCGGACCCTCCGAGGACAAGGTTTCATGGTGTTGTAGATAGTATGAAGCTTAATGCTTGATGGCATTGGCTCGGACTGTCCGCGGAGCTTCCGGGCGGAGACGGTTAGCCATCAAGAACAACAATCCCACACCTCCGTAAGGAAGAACTGTCGACATTGCTATCCAGCAACGGAGAAATTTGCTCTCTACATCTTGGTAACACAGAAGTGAAGTGACTGCATGCTGAAATAGAGGCCGATACTCACGTGACCCGTACAAACAATCATCTGCGGTGTTAACCTACTACCAAGACGACAGACATCTCATCATGAAGCGCAAAGCTGCATTCCAGCTGCCTCATACCCCCCGACGCGCTCCGCGGCAGGACCCCGTGTCTTGCGACTCTTGTCGGCTCAAGAAGATTAAATGCGATCGCCAGCAGCCATGCAGCAGTTGCTCTGCGCGCCGGTTGACATGCCGTTATGGAAAGCCAGAAGCTGCAGGTACCGCAAGGGTTCAAAAACCACTATTAGCAGCTGGTGTGGAGCGGACATCCCCTCCCAGTAACCCAACTGTGCCTCCAAGAGCCGATAACGTGCCTATTGAGCCCACTGCAGCTCCATTGCGGGCGTGCAATCGGGAGTCGCTGCTCACAGCGGACTGGCTGGAGAACATTCACATGGCTGACCGGGTACCAACAGCAACCCCAAAATGGCTGCGAGATGGATTGGATGATCCAGTAAGAGGGCGCAACTTAAACTTAAGCCTAAACGATGAGACGGGTTCTGCAAGACCCCTACTGTCAATGCCATACATGAATCGATCCGCTATCGATGAGAATCCGGCGTCGATCAATTTGATCACCTTTGTACCCGCGAAATCGGAGGCTCTGGATCTCTTTCGATACTATCATCGTTACGTCGACTATCTCTACCATATCATCGTCCCAAAGCGTGTCGAGGGCCAGATAAATGGGATTTATCGTTGTATTGAAAGCAATGCGCCCGTGGATCTCAACCACTTGGCGCTGCTTTTCGGCATTCTAGCCAGCTCTCTATGTCTACAACGATCAGTGGTGGCATCTACTGATGCAGAAGCGCGCAGCCAAGAGTTTGCCTTTCTCACTGGCGCTGCATTAATTCAAAGCCACTACTCTCTGTCTCCAACTCTTGTGGGCTTGCAGGCAACCATGGTGGTCATGCATAATGTCTCTAACTGGAACATTCCACCATCCGTGAGCGGTCTCTTCGTACATGGTGCGATAGTCAGCCAAGCGAAGAGTCTCATGCTGCACTGCATCGACTCCCCGCGCTTTCGGAATGAGAGAGAGGGAAGNATTACGATGCAATAGATCTTGAAGTCAAGAGACGACTATGGTGGGATCTGACGTCTTTCGACTGGTAAGAGGTATTCGAGTGATGGATGGTCATGGCTGATTAACAATTGCAGGCTACTGGGCTTTCTTACTGGCCCTCAAGAGTGGACGTACCTCATCCAGCCGCACCACATGAACGTGAACCAGCCATTGAATATCGATGATAATGCAATGTGCCACAACATGGTTTCAATGCCAAACTCCACACCAACAGACATGTCCTTTTTCCTTCAACGCCTGACCCTAGCTGCTGTGAGCCGGGAGGTAGTTGATGCAACATCCTACGAGCATCTCCATGGCTTAGAGCCAATTTACGAAAAAATACTCGAGCTAGACAAAAAGTTCCATCGAGCCGTGGCGGAGATTCCTGACTTCTTCCGCCTGGATCCATCATCCAGACGACGGTTTGCTTCGCTCTACGAAGAGCGTCCGACCATTGCCTGGCAAGGCTGTCTCCTACAACAAGGCTTCTTCTCCCGCTTATGCCGTCTGCATCGAGATTTCTTCATCAGAGGAGCTCGTGAACCAGCATATTCCTATTCCCACGTGATCTGCCTGCAGTCTGCCCGGAAAGTGCTCGAGATTAAAAGAATCATGGATGGAAACGAACCGAACTACACCCCACCGAACTCTGTCGTCTGGTCCGTAATGCATCATGTATTCGCTGCTGCTGTGATATTATTACTGGACGTGTGCTTCAATTGGGATGATATTCTAGCCGAGAAGCGAAAAGAAGAAGTGCTGGATGCCTGCCGCATGCTGAGCAAGGCACAAGAGTCGTCTGCCCTGGTCAGGGAAGGAATCAACGCAATGATGGGTGTGTTGCAAAAGCATTGGAGAACCGGAAAGCAGGCTGAAAATCACACTATTACTTCACAAGGGGCGGATGGAGCGCGATCTCATCCTGGCTCTGCACCGGCTCATGTCCCAGCTCTCAATGCTGAATCAAACGTCATGCCGCCACACCTCCCAGCTGCCACCAATGACAATGCACCTCATGAGAGGCAGCTGGAAGATATCTGGACCGAGATGCTTGAGACGGGTAACGACCTGGCTCTGGATTCTGCAGACTGGACGGAACTGTTGAATGAGCTGACAGACCCGGAGCTATCTCGAGGATGATTTATGTACAAAAACTACCAGTCTCAGCCGGACTTTAGAGTGCCGTCCTGGCCTTTACTTTCTAAGTAAGGTCTACGTCGCGCAACTTCACGCCGTTATGAAGAGAAGTACAATTACGGGAAATTAATAGAAGCTCTTGTATCATTTTAGCGACGGGTCTGGATAAAAAAAGTTATTACTTCAGAGGTCTGTAAACACAAGATATTCTCTAAGCAATAAAAATATATAACTGCTGTAAGTACTTTATGTTTCTGTATGACCTTCTCTCCGTTGTCTCCGTTACATGCTATTCGGGTAACTACAAATCTACTCTGCAGAGGTACCATGATACAATAAAATAAATGTACATACTTTAGGGAGATTCGGTGAATGATCCTCACCGCTAAACGTAGACCTCAGAGACAGCTAGACATCTGGCTAAATATTCGCGAATGTTTGGCCCAGACCTTGTTTTTGCCCACCACCATCCCCGAAAGAAACCGCCGTCAGCATGTCAACCATAGTCGCCCAGGTAACCTCCGGCAGCCTTCCCTGAACCCAATAACCTTTGTGCTCCCCCATCAGGGTGCTATTCCTGCCACCGGGGCATTTGATAGTGCCGACAAAGTCATCTGGGCCCTGCACTCCCAGGAGCTGAAACAGTCGGTAGAAACACGCTCCAAGGTCTACGAATAGGGGGGTCCCTCCTGTGCAGTCGAGCTCATACCACTGCTGTTTCGTCCAGCAAGATACCATCACGTGGGGGCTGCGCGTGCCAAAAGAGCGGGGCCGCCAGGGGGTAGTTCCAAGCCGGCGGTGTTGCTCGTAGATTTCAGGGAAACAGGCCGGATGGCGGCATTTAACGATGATATCACGGATGAGTTGGGCGTGGTGGAGGAGCATGGGGAGGAGAGTGGATGAGTGGTCCTTCGGAAAAGGGGTGGAAGGAGAAGATTTGGATTTGTGCAGAGCAGGAATAGGAATTTGAAACCAGGTGTTCCCCAGGGGACCGGGTGAATGGAGCTGCTGGTGGAAATTCATAAGGAAAGTGAAGTGAGGTGGTGCGGAGAGGGCTCGATATGTGGCCTTCGCTCGTCAGCATAAATGGAAGATGGCGTTTGCCTATAGCATATACATACCTCGTAGATAAATCCCATAAGCAGATCATGCTCAGTCACTTGTATACCTTCTCGACGCGCCCCCTGCACCCAATGGTCGATGATGCATTGCGGGATGAATAGGCTTTTGTTCACCTGACGTCGAGGCGAGCTGGCTTCGTAGGCGTACCAGAGGATCTGTCGCGCCCCGGACAAGATTGTCGGCAGCCAGCCAGCCACTATCTCATGTTGATGGTCTTCGGCTACTGAGTGCGTCGTGCCTGACGCGGTCAGGGCATTCCAGCTATCGATAATATCGGATTTGAAGGTCAAGATGGAGCGAATCGGCGAGACAGTCTGGACTTCACGTCCGGACAGGAAGGCGAAGAAAGAATCGGCAATCCAATGCATAGCTGTATGGCACATCGAATTAGACAATAAGGAGTTTAGACCCACGGGCACTGCCACAGCGTGGTAAATCGAAAACGAGGAGCAGAAAGAGGGTCCGACCTCGTATATCCCCCAGCGTATGCGACATTATGAAGCGGACAGCCCACGCATCATTAAGGAATACCACACGAATCCTAAGCACTTGTTCACCGCAGATCTCGTCCCAAATGTCTCGGTTGAAATTCAGGCAATCGAGTAGGCTGCACGTGTCGAGGAGTTGTACCGCGGGAGGTCCCACCTTCGCTGTTTGACAGGGTAGCACCTCATCGAGGTCCTTCTTCAGGGTTCGGCTGTGATAGATCTCTGCGGGATAATCGCTATGGAGGAGCTTGGTGCGCTGTTGGAGTCCAAGGTCCATCAGATCCGGACCATTAGCAAGGCTGAATATAATAGAGTCAGGGAAGCAATGACATACCCAAAAGTCCATTCGCATCGCCAGCATAGGATACGTGGCCAATAGCTCTTGCGCAGCTCTCTGGCAATCATGTGGCTCGGGCTTCGCGCGTACCACAATTGCTAGATGCGCTTCTACAAAGCGAGGCAGTCCCAGGTCTGCCGGGGACAGCTCTATGTCGCTGGTTGGCTTTGCCATGATGCCGATGTGGGACATCGATACATCTCTAGACGAGGGGGCCAAATTCTTTGCTTTGGCCCTCAGGCGGTATGAATACCTTCCATCCCTACCCGGAATTCTAGGCGGGAGACTGACTCTAGATTTCCCTTTCAGTAATGGGCTGCGGCAAGCGGGGGCTGATCGGCCAACACTGAATTTATGCCGATGGTATTTGGCTATCTAAACTCTGTTTCTCTCTGTTATCCGGTGCATGGGTTTGTCTCTCGCCTAATATTATCTAGGTGACATCTTCGTCCTTTAACCCTAAAAGCCCTTATTGCTCCTCCTCCTCCTCCTCCTCCTCCTCCTCCTCCTCCTCCTCTTCTCTTCCAAAGCCTACGGCTACTAACAACTCTGGACATAAACCTGAGCCCTATTCGGCAAATCCTCGTTCCACAGCTGCTCACTTTTGAAGTAATCCGATACCTGCTCGCACCGGTCTTCCGATAAATAACCCACCAGCGGCAGGACCGCTGTCGTCGCAGCCCATTTGGCGTTATCGTCAACGCATTGCTTCAGTGCCGCCGTTTGTGGAGAATTGTTGCAAAGGTGATCATCGCCCAGGCGATCCCCGCAATTCTTGTTGACATTCTGGAAGACGTCATTCAGGTAGTTTTCGAAGGCAGCCGTCTCTTCGGGTCGTCAATTCCGGTATATTGCGGATATCTGACCGTTTGGGTGAAGTCACCGCTGTGGACGATCATCTGAGCAAGTGGAAACAATGGGTTACCACTGAGGCCAGTAGACTGCATCAACGAGATGGGCCTGTTCAACCCGACTCAATGGTGGAGGATAGCGGCCCGTCGCGGCAGGAGTCGATCTGCAAAATAATATCCGCATATGTGGAAAATGACAAAAATGATGACCGATCGATCTTGTTTGAATGCGTCGGTAAGATAAAGGCGAATTGCGAGCGTATTGTCTTGGGGGAGGTTTCGTCACTCGATGTTCTCGAGGTGGAGGGTCGGCTCGACAGATACAATAAATGGATACAATCACAATGTAATTGGAGTCGATTTCTGTCACTTTTGGATCATTCAAACCCAACTACTAGAGTACTGAAGATTGGATCTTGCACCGGGAGTGCTACAGAAGCGGTGCTGCGTTACCTTCGGTCCCCTGAGGGCGTACCACAGTGTTCCCAGTACACTGTCACAGAGGAATGTGAAGCGACCCTCACAGCCCTCCAGCAGAAGTTTCAGAATCAGGAAGGCTTACAATATGCCTTGCTCGATATTTCCGGTGATCTCGAGGCACAAGGATGCAATCTGCAGAGTTATGACCTGATTATCGCTTCTAATGTCGGTTTCCTTTGTCTGGGATAGTCAAGCCCAGTTAACTGAGTGGCAAGCAGTTGCACATGGAACCGCGCGGATTGCGACTGCTGTCGAGCATATAAGGCAACTTCTAGCCCCGAATGGTCGACTGTTACTGCATGAGATTTACCCTGGTATGCCTTGCAGCACCTTCTAACTGGTATTGTTTTCTAAGACACAAAGTATGCAACAGAGACAACTTTGATCACCGAGTATTTAACGGTAAGTTGAACCGAGCCCTTCAGGTCCGTTGCATTTTTGTTTATCTTTCTACTCACGTTGAAACAGGGAGCTCTCAGCAATTGGTCATCAGTGGAAGACTTCAGGGCATACAGTATACCTTATCTTTCGCCAGATAGATGGGATATCGAACTCCGCAATGCCGGTTTCATCGGCAGCGAAGTGATGGCTTACGATGTGCCACACCCTCATCAGACCTACTTTACCATGCTCTCTCGCGTGCCTCACCCACCGCCTGAGGCCGAAACCTATGACACGGTGACTATCCTGACTACGGACTCTCCCGGATCATGGGCAAGCGAGGTGGCATCCCGCTTCCGCCAAGGGGGTCACGTCGTAAATTGGACAACCCTGCACGACACTCCCCCAAAAGATCAGTGGATTATCTCTCTTCTGGACCTGGATGGTCCTTATCTGAATAATCTCTCGGAAGAACGCTATCTCGCCCTTCAATCCTCCTTGATGACAGCTGACAACTCCCACCTAATCTGGGTGACTAATACTTCGCAGATGGCCTGTGCCGACCCCAGATACGGGCTGATCTTCGGCCTGACACGTACGCTTCGACATGAAACGGCCACCGGAATCTCTCTCTTCGAGACGGACAGTTATACACAGCCGGCTGCTGGAGCTCTGTTCCAAGTGTTTAACAAGCTACAGCGTACACGACAGTGTCCCGATGCAAGGCCGGCTGACTCGGAATTCTCCTTCGAGGGGGTCATACACGTCGGTCGATGCCATTGGATACATCCGAAGCAAATTACCCCGCGACCAGAGACACCATGCCCACGCAAGCTGGATGTCAGCCCAGTTGGCCTGATCGACACAGCTCATTGGGTACCAGTGGATGGTCATCAAGGAGAATTGGAGACAGGCCAAGTTGAAGTTGATGTGCATTACGTGGGCTTGAACTTCAGGGTATTCCGCCCCTTTTCTCACCCCATCGCTTCGGCTATATAAATTTTCCTACCTGCTGAAGTGAATGAGTAACCACTGACGCCGATGTACACAGGACGTGTTAGTGGGAATGGGTGTCTTTGGAAGTGCAGACGAGCTCGGTCTCGAAGGAACTGGAGTCGTCCGGCGTGTGGCGTCCGACGTCAAGGATCTGCAGGCCGGTGACCATGTCGTGATGCTAGCTTGGAGACTATTTCGGACACGCGTAGTCCTTTCGGCCACAGCTTGCCGCAAGCTCCCCGCAAATACACCAATGGATGATGCGGCAACCGTGGGGTCCGTTTACATGACCGCCATCTTCTGCCTCTGTCACCTCGCGCGGCTCCAGAATGGCAATGTAAGTGCGCCGGGGGATATTTTCAATCGTTTTGTGAGCATCAACTGACATGTGTGCTCTACACGGCAGTCGGTACTGATTCATTCGGCCTGTGGTGGACTGAGTCTGGCGGCCATCCAGGTTTGCAAAGTGATGGGTGCAAAGGTAAGGCTTTGGACACTGTTTACCATGCCATAATATGTTTAAATGGCTTGGCTGACCATGTGCCGCCGTGGCCGGCAGATATTCGCGACGGTGGGAAGCGACGAAAAGGTGGAATATCTGGTTAAGACATTTGGCATTCCACGCAGTCACATCTTTAGCTCTCGGAACACCGACTTCCTCCCCGGTCTGATGGCGGAGACCCAAGCCCGCGGGGCAGATATAGTGCTCAACTCGCTGTCCGGGAAGCTGCTGCATACCTCGTGGGAATGTGTGGCACCGTACGGGCGGTTCATCGAGGTCGGGAAGCGGGACTATCTGGCTAACGGTCAGTTAGCCATGGCCCCGTTTATCCAGAATCGGTCTTATATCGGCTTCGATCTCTTTCAAATGGGCAAGGAAAAACCTCGGGACTATGACTTGTAAGTCGCCTTCTCCCCCCGGTCTGTGCAGTATGCGTAGATGTATGCATGCATGCACGGCCCGACAGAGAGAGCTTGGAGGGTGTTTGTCTAACTGGATCTCTGCAGGCTGTTGCAGCTATTTCGGGAGTGGTACGAGGGTGGCCACATCAAGCCTCTCCGCCCCGTTAAAATCTTTGAGGCCGCAAAGGTCACCGATGCCTTTCGATATATGTAGCAGGGAAGCCACATGGGTAAGATCTTAATCCGAATGCCTTCAGATCCGATGGAGTTGGCCCCAACCTCTGTGCCTCCCGTCAGCTTTTCGCCCAACAAGTCATATCTTCTTGTTGGTGGCCTGGGCGGGGTGGGACGCTCTGTGTGCTTGTGGATGATGCAGCGTGGTGCACGACATCTAGTGATTTTGTCTCGTTCTGCTGGTAAGTCCAATGCCGATCGGGACTTCATCCTCGACTTGGAGGAGCAGGGCTGCCAGGTCATCTGCGTGGCAGGGATTGTCGCCGCCGCTGCCGATGTTCAGTCGGCGATTTCCAAATGTCCTCAACCACTGGCTGGAATCCTCCAAATGTCTGCAATCTCAAGAGACCAGAGATTTGCCAATACAACTTATGATGACTGGACCACCTGCCTTGCCACGAAGGTCCAGGGCACCTGGAATCTCCATCACGCAGCCTCGGATCAGCCGCTTGACTTCTTCATTGTCTTTAGTTCAATTGCCGGCATCTGCGGCAACCATGGGCAGGCGAGCTACGCCGCCGCCAACACGTTCCTCGACAGCTTTACGCGCTATCGCCGTCACCTGGGGCTTCCTTCGGCCACCCTTGCCCTGGGCCCAGTCGAGGACTGTGGTCTGGTTAGTCGTAATACCAAGCTGCTGCAGGCAATGCAAGCGACTTCTGTGCGGCTCGTCGGGGAGGACGAGCTCCTGGAAGGGTTGGAGCTGGCAATCCACCAATCCCATTCCCCGTCCCCTTCGGCGCTCACCACCTCTCACATAAAGTCTATCAGTCAGAGTAGTACTTCAGATGCCTGTATTATTGGACTCGGAAACACCCGCTCAACCAACGACCCCTCCGTTCGGGCAGTATGGACGCCTTCTGACCCGCGGTTCTCCCTCTACACCAATATCGAGACAAAAGAACAGAGCACAACGGTTGGCGGGACGGCACTTAAGGAAATTTTACGCAGGGTCGAACAGGACCCGGCCATGCTGAATAATTCCGACGCAGCGAATAATTTATCCCACGAGTTGAGCAAGCACCTGGCGCGGCATATGCCGGGGGCAGCTGAGATGTCGGCGGAGGAGGCTGCAGAGATGCCAATTGACTCCCTCATGGCGGTGGAGATTCGGCGCGGGTTGCGAGGGGATCTCAGTTGGGATATTAGTATGGTAGAGGTTACGAAGATCGGGAAGATAGGGCGGTTGGCGGAGGCGGCGATTCAGCATTTGAAGAAGAAGTATGGGCTTGTGAAGGAGAGTGAGCAGTGAGTGGGAAGTGCTTGCTCTTTAATACTAGCATGCTAGTGGCCAGCTGTTGCCACTTGGATTAGACGACTCACTATTCGGGCTCGATATATTTTTCAATCACTAGTTGCAGAGAGAATCAGATTGCACAGTGCTAGTATATATAACAATACGGCACTAATGTAGCTAAGGAAACCAGCATAACCCGCGCCTGCAGTGTATTGGAATGTCAAGAGGTAGAGTTATTCAAATTAGTACTTCTGGATCAATCATCAACCTTCATTACAGACATGCCACTCAGAACACCAATCTCGACTATCCATTCATTCCACGCTCACTTTGATGCTGCCTGTTGTGTCTGAATCCATGCACCGTTAGCTCACCCAGCTTAGAAGCAAACAAAAGGAAACACATACAAAATGCCACGTGATCCTTGATATTGCTGGCAGCATCATATGGGTTGGGATAATACCACGCTCCACCGGGGATTGTTGTTGCTAGATATCATATTGTTAGCAATGATTACGATGATTTTGTCTCCCGTAGGGAGCAGTCTGAACGAAACAGGAGGTCGAGGGAGATACTCACGTCCAACCACAATAGAGTAATATGACGCGTCTCCCTTCCAAGGACAAAATGTTACCTTGTCAATGGGAACGAAGAGCGATTTGTCTTTGATTGCTGTGGGAGGAAACTGGGAGGTTGTGGTCAGTGATAGGGTTGTTTTGACATATGATGGGGCTTACGTAGATGTTTCCTTCGACGGTCTCCCAGGTTGGGGATTCAGCGAGGATGATGTCTTCGAAGGTTGCCCTGGCGAGGGGCATGGCTACGGAGGAGGTGCAGATGAGTTAGTTACACTAGTGCTGGTATGTTGGAAGATGAAGATGAAGATAAGAGGTACTAGTTGTTGCTGCTACGACTGATTTCTGGTGTGTGACTGTTGCATTAATAATGCATTTATGGCGTAAGTGCGGGGAAATTCCCCGAGTGGATTCACTCTAGACGAACCTGAACCTAAACAGAGCCCGAACCCTTCTTTCCATTCTTGATATTCTGTGGCCGATGGGTAACGTAATATTCTACCTCTAATCCCAATGCATCCACCCCTTGAGCGGCTCTCTGTCCGCCATTAAACCCACCCAATCCGGACAAGGCCAGGACAGCTCCTTGAAGTTAAACCCCCGTCTATAACGAGTCACAGCCCGGCATATATCAGTCTTCCGGGTGTTCTGCCCATCACAGTTAATGCCCTGGCATCTCCGCATCTCTTTCTCGCAGGCAAGTAAAGTCTCACGTGGTCGAACAGGGCACCCAGGTGCCGTTTCCTTAACAAGCTTCTCGAAGCTTTCCACCAACTCGCATATCTTCAAATGAATTCGGCTCGGTGACACCCTGTGACTTTTTGGATCTTCCGCCAGCTTGAGAATATCTTCCCAGACACTCGAATCTCTTCATTGTAGCCAAATACTTTAGCAAAGACACTGGATCCCATGATCAGATCCCTTGTGGAGGCACGGATGAGAGTTGGGGGACTAGATGTCGTGATTAGGATGAGGATGTTCTTCCCATGTGATGTCATATCATAGATGTAGCCTGGTTTGTCGGCGTGTTTGTCGAGAAACTCACATGCGGGGAATGCGGTAGAGGAGTCACCATCAGCGCAGCCCGACTTGTTCTCGTCTTCAGTCTCGACCTCATCCTCTGAAGATGCGTCATCTACCTCTTCTTGGATAAGTGCATCTCCGTCCTCATCCTCTGAAGATGTGTCATCGCAGATCTTGTGGGTATGATTGGGATATGTAAGCTGAATCATTAGCCTATCACCGTCCTCCTCGTCACCATCCTTATTGTTGTTGATGTTGTTGTCTTTGCTCCATTTCCAAGCTTCCGGTCGTTCAAATGTATAGTCCTCATCATCGCTTTGATCACTATCATTCCAATGTTCGGAACTCCAACTCTCTGCATCACTGACATCCATATATTCCTCCTCATCGCTTGAGCCACTTCCAACACTCCAATCCGATGCTTCGTCGCGTGAGCTGTCCTCATCACTGGTATCCATTGTCTCGTCGCTTGTGCTCTCCTCACTATTGAAATCCATGATTTCGTCCATTGTAACATCTCGACCACCGAGATCTGACCCTTCGTCATTAGAGCTGTCTTCATCACTGACAGTTGTCTCTTCAGTGCTGGAGTCACCTCCATCTTCGTCATTAGAGCTGTCTTCATCAATGACAGTTGTCTCTTCAGTGCTGGAGTTACCTCTATCTTCGTCATTAGAGCTGCCCCCGTCACTGTCTGATTCTGTCTTGCTATCAGATTCGTAGTCGTCTTCTGAATCCTTCTCGAAACCTAACTCCAAGTCCTTCATCGCTTCATCGATTAGATGGATGCAAGTTCGCTTACCATCATCAATGTTTTCGCTGTCGCTGTCCTCTTCTAGAGCACGCTTTTTCTTGTTGGAGACATCTCTGACAGGCGCAGTAGTAGCACCGCCTGCAGGTAGGTTCATCTTGCCCCCCAAGCGGGGTTTGTCCATTTGAGAAGATGCCACTCCCGTAGGTTTATCCATGCGAGGCAGGGCACGTGGCAGAAGCCTGTTCTGTCGTTTATTGGATTCAAATGGCAGTGATAGCGAGGTAGCCTCTAGAAGGGTACTTGAGAGGGTCAAGCATGAGCAATATATCTCCTTCGAGGGTATTGTTGGTTACTTCAGAGCACGCCTCCTTGTCTTTGTTGCCATTCGTATTTGAACTTTACTTGAATACATCACCTGGGATGTACCGTTTGCGTTACTGCGCATCGTAGGAGGTAAAGCGTTACTGGAAGGGGAACAAAGGATCATTGTTTCTCTACTGTGTTCGGAAGAAGGTTAGGAGACCAGTTTGTTTGCTTTGTGGCTTCTTGGAGGCTTACAATAACTTTGATATAATAGATATCGCTCTTTGTTGTACGGGATAGGATGGAAATATCCGCTTGATATGAGTTGATTAACATTGTTATACATGAATGCTGTTATCTGAACTATGCTGTTGTTCTTTTGCTCCGCAATACCTCGGATGCTGCCAGTAAGCTGAACGGTCACTATTCGGGAAAGCTATCTCACACACAACTAGCAAAGGACGACACGAATGCAATATCGTATAACATATCTATAAGCTAGATGCCAAATATCTACAGTATCTCACACATGGTATCTAACATCTACCCCCGCTTAATGATCTCCTCCGCCGTCTCCACCAAAATCTCAAATGCCCGCTTCACATACTTCTCCTCGGCCGCCGGATTCGTACTCACAACCCGAATGGCATAAACCCCACAAACAACCGTCGATGTAATAAAGATCTCTCCCCGTGAGTTCACCAGCTCATACACCTCCTTCGTGAGCTCATTCGCCGCCTCATCCGGCTGCGCAACAAGGACCCCATTGTCAGCTTCCACCATCGTCGTCCCTGACTTGGGACTCTTGATGCGGAACACAGTCAACCCGAATGCAGGCGTGGTGATAATATCAAACAGGTCGGCGCGCCCGCGCACCAGACCTGCAAAGGTCTCGCCCAATCCGATAGATTTGCGGATGTAGTCCTTCATACCGGTGAGACCGTAGCTGCGCATGACGAACCAGATTTTTAGGGCGCGGAATCGGCGGCCCAGGGACATGCTCCAGTTGCGGTAGTCGGTCACTTTGCCGGAATCGGAGTAGTGGTTACGCAAGTAGGCGGGGGTAATGTCGAGGGCGTTGGTGAGGTCTTCGCGGTTGCGGATGAAGAGGCAGCTATATCAGTTGTCAGTATCCAGAAACGAAATGTGTGTTGGACGCCCGGGACTAACCTAGCATCAAAGTTAACCAACAGCCACTTATGCATATTCATGTTAAAGCTGTCGACGCCCTCGGCAAACTCCTTCGAAATATACTGCCACTCATCCGCGACCAGCGCCGCACCCGCATAAGCAGCATCAATATGGACCCAAATCCTCTTCCAATGTTCCTTCTCGGCCAACACAGCCTTGATCTCCCTGAACCGATCAACGGCACACGAATTCGTCGTCCCCAATCCCAAGGTAATAAAATAAGGCGTCAGCTTATCACGATCCAACCCCTCCAAAACAGTTCTCAACCTCTCCCCGGTCATCTCCAAGTTATCTTCCAACCTCGCCTCAACACTCCTGAACCTCGTTCCCGCCAACAACGCCCCCTTCGCCGTACTGCTATGCGCCTGGTTACTCGCCAAAGCCACCAACCGACTCCTCAACTCCATCATCCGATCCTCATACTCCACTGTATCAGGCTTGAACCCCTCACTCACCACCATCTCAGTCACCCGTCTCTCCCTTGCAGCAATCATCATCGTCGCGACCGTATCACTTGCCGTAACCTGAATTACGCCCCCTCCGCGGTTCTCCGACGTGCTGAGGAAACATTCCGGCAATGCAAGGGCCTGAGCGAGCCAATCCATCACGATGGTCTCGAGTTCCGTGCACGCCGGGGAGCAGAGCCAGTTGAACGCAGGCGCTGTGAATGCTGCGCTGTACATTTCGCCCAGAATACTGGGGTAGGTGACACCTGCGGGGAAGAAGGCCATGAAGTTGGGGGATTGCCAGTGGGTGATGCCCGGCTTGATCTTGGTTTCGATGTCGGATTGAATGGCGCTCCATGGTTCGGGATTCTCGGGGGGTGAGGTCGGGATTAGGGGACGAAGGTAGCCTGGTTCGATGGTGGGGACAACGCGCTGGTTTGGGAGGTCATCGAAGTAGTTAATTACTGTTTTTTGGGGGGTTGGTTAGTTGTGTGTCTGTGTGAGTGTGTTTGTGTGGCAATGCGGGCGGGGTTTGGAGAAGTGCGGGGTGCAGGAATTGGAACAGGGACTAACTGTCGTCAATGGCCGAGTGGGCGGCCTCCCGGAACTGTTCGCGGTCCATTGGAAAGAAATTAATGTCCCTGAGGTGATTTTAGAGGGGGATTGGGGAGGTGGATGAGGAAAAATAAAGTGAAATTCAGCGGAGAGTTCGGAGGAGGCAGGAATGAGGATCTGGATTTCTTTTATCGATAAGCCGAGGCCGGTGGGGTTGGCGCCGGAATAGATTCCGAGGCTGTTCCGGTATGTCAGAGGAAGGGCGTCTGATCTGCATGTTTAGTCCAATTGCAAGCTATCAACTTGATCCTCTAAACACGGCAGGGATCACTTAATATTTTCAGGGTCCTTGTAGATTGCTCCTCGTGCGTAATGGTGTGCTGGATAAGCGTGACACTGGTTGAATTCGGTGTTGACGGATGTTCCGAGTATGGCGGCGGTGTTTGTCGGATTTTGCACCTATTCCGAGCATGCCGCTGGGTAATATTATTGATGGCTTTCGGTAAGGAATAAGTTATTATATTTATTGTATGTTTAATGATCGAAGTATTCGAGAAGAGATTTTGCTAGCGAGTGGGGTTTTGTCTGTGTGTTATGGCTGCTGATGGGGCTCAGAGTGTTCTCCTTCCGAATTCCGAGACGGCTTTTTGCTCATCTGTCTCAATGACATCGAATATTTACGCTCCAATCATGCCAGGCTACATCTGATCAGAATATGTGATACACAGAGATCCATCGTCTCTGCGGATTTAGGTCTGTCGACGCCTACTCGATGGAAAACTCATCACTAATCCATCTATTCCTTTTGCGATAGTTCATTCAAAGTCCGATCAGGGCAATATAGACCAAATTTCACACTTCGTATATTGTATCTTATCCGGATACCAGAGGCAAATCAGCAAATCAGCAAATCAATTAAGCCCTATGCGTCTGTAAACAATCTAGTCAAACATCTATCCTTCCCACCCCCATCCTTAAAACCTCCCCCAAACCCACCGGACCAGAAGAACAACAACCCAACCAAAATGAACAACATCATCAAAACTCATCTTCAGCTTCCCCCTCCACCATCATCTCTTCCTCCTCAGCAGCCTCCTCCTCCTCCTCCTCCTCCTCCACCACCACCACAGCCTGCCCCACCTCCCCCTCCGCCACAAGCTGCGCCAGGAACATAGCCTCCTCCATAGTATCGTCGGCCTCGTCTCCTTCTTGTTCTTGAAGGGTTGGGCCAGGCTGTTCCCTGACCAGGTCGAGAAGTAGTACCGTTGGTGGATGTGGGTCGAGGACGGGCCGGGGAAACGGGTTCGTCAGAATATGAGGTGAAGCACATTGTCTTGGATTTTGCAGGGATTTTGGGTGAGATAGTTGGTGGTATTTATGTTATGGGTTCGGTATATCAATGTGGGGTGATGTGGAATGTGGAGTTTGTTGGGTCGGAAAATGCCTTGTCTATCTTGAATTTTATATATGGTTTTCAGATTCTTAGTGTATAAAAGGATAAAGATTGTATTGTAGCATGGGAGATGGAGCAGAGAGGGGGTTCATCATATTATATATACCAGGTTGAGCCTCAGCCTTTTTCAAGTTACACAAGGCTGCTGATGGGCGTGATGGGCAAAGTCATACGGATTACTCCGCCTCATCTCGTGCTTGCATGGTTTGGAATGCATGATGTGGCTATGCTGACTGGCTGAGTGAGATACGAGGCTGCGGGTGAAGGCACGTGCAATATCGGTATTTGGAGGGTCTCTGAGTTTATTCCATTGTTTGATGGGGGTTTGGTTAGTAGTAGTAAATAGCCGAGGTGTTAGGAAAAAGATTTTGAAAATATATATTGGGTCTGCGGCAATAAGCTGATGATCGGACGGCAGATGATGCGATGATTCTAACTGATAGAACCACTACTGAGACGGCGTTTACTGGGGACTTTGTAATGCGACACAAAGATTTACTTAATAGTGCTGTCGTGCCAAAGCTTCATTCTGAATTGATAAAGCAGTAGTTTGATTGACAGTTCATGTTTTTTAGATCATGATAATGCTGCATCTGTATCACAGCATGATAGGTATATCTTACGTAGGGCTGAGGCTATGTCATTTTGCATGTTACTTTCGTGTAGCAATTCAAGTATATAAATGAAGCATACTTTTCCTCCTTATGTCTGGCGGTCTGGTAACAAGAGAGAATAATGAGTTGAGCTTGGGTAGGATTGTCGTCGATGGTTTGGCATAATCCCGCGTATGTCCAGTGATACGTCGTTGAGCATCAAGGTCCGTTCGTCCACAGTCCTAGTCGCATATGGTCAGCGCGAACTCTCACATACATGTTGAATTGCTCAATCAGGTCGTCACAATCTACCACTGTCCTACTAAGCCCATCCTCGCCGATAAATAGACGGATAATCACCTCCTGCAATAGAGGCACCCGTTGATGACGGTCCGGCAACCGAAGGAATTCCGTCAATACCCAGAGAATGCGCACTGTAGCTGTCGGCACATCGTAGCTTTCTACGTCACGGAAGTCCCACCGCAGGCCAAGCTTTTCCAGTGTTACTGGCAAATCTTGCTGTATACCAACCTCCATTATATCCCTGAATCCATTAAGCATCTGGATCGGCAATTCAAGTGTCTTGAGCCGAGTAAAATCCTGAAAGAATCCAGCCGTCATATGTCTGAAAAGAGGGCCCCACATTATGGTGTCAATGCGATACTCCCGACTTCTTGGTGTGATAGAGAAACTGATCGACAGGTGCTCCAGACAACCACACAATGCTCTCAGTCCGTTCCAGATGTATTTGCTATCATCTGCAGAGGGTATACCAACATACCAGAAATCTTTCTCTTCGGCGTTCATACCAAGGTGAAGGCTGCGAAGCTTGTTCGTTCTTTTGAAGACCTTGAATAGCGCGCAGTCCATTACTGAAATATGGTCTAAAACAAGGGTTTCGAGTGCCCAGTGGTTCATCTGAACATCTGGAATCCGCGCGAGAAGAAGGCCGTGCCGGCTACGTAGCCAGACCTTAAGGTGCTTGACCTGCTGTAACTGGAATATCGGGATCAATTGTGATGAATAACGCATCCGAATATGTGTATTATCGCACGAATGCGGCAGATTGTTGTGCAGTGCATTTGTTCCATAATCGAAGACTTCGAGGTGCTCAAAGTTATTCTGCAACTCTGCGGAATGTATCTCTTTACCAGAGGTAAGAGATTCAATCATTTGTCCAGGATATCCGCCATTGACAGCGAAGGTGTAATCGAGCTTGAGAGACCTCAGGTTATGGAGTAAAGGTAGGAGGAGGGCCACCAAAGCATAGACGTTTCGCGCTGCAATGGACTCGAGCCATGCTAAACGGCCCTTCGGGCTTTCAACGACGCTACTCACAACATCTCTGAGATAGTCGATCTCCTGGTAAAAGGGCACCTTATCACTTCTGATGATAGAGAGTGAGCTAGGGTTACCCTCTTGGATCTCGGGGCATTCAACGATCCGAGTATCCTTGGGAGGAGTGCTCCCCAGTAAATGCACCTCCCGGACAGAGCCACACAGGCGGCTGCGTTTGTCCTTATCTTGGACAAGGGCTGTCCACAGCGACATAATTCGGTATCGAGACTTCTTTCCCTTCCAATCCCACTTGATCTTTCGATAGAGATAGCGAGTGCCAACATGATTGATAGTGCGGGATGTCAAGCAAATATTGAAGAGGTCTCTGGTCTCGAGATACTCGCATATCTCATGCCAGACATCTTCGACATCCTGAAAATCAGGCATCGCGGTAGTCAATTGAATGCGGGCCTATTGGATGTCGTTGTGTATATGGGTCTGTGACGATATATAAAGGGGCTTATAATTATCCATAGAATCAGAGCACCTTATAAAGGCTCCACGATCAAATCTTTGTCGTAATATTACTGAGGACTTGGGATATGCCGATCTATAATACTATTTTGTGTGATGAATGTCTTTGGGAATATTATGTTTATGTTTATGAGATCCAATAGTTGAACTAGTACAAGCCAGCACAATGATAAAATGTTTGGCAAACCTGTGCTATTTCGGCATTTGCTGGCATATCCCGAGGGCCTAGAAATAACTCACTGTTCTGTGAAGTCACTTAAACATCACATGCTGGCATAGTGAGAATCTGTGCTTGCTTTCGCCAGACTCCCCGGAAAGAATAGCTTCACTGAAAAGCGCAGTTCGGAAGGCTTCGAAAGAAGCAAGATTTTGAGAGGAAGAATCCACATAGGTAAGCTACACCAGGCCTAGAAGCGGGAATGGATTGTCATCCAGCAAGAACGAAGAGCACATACAAGCTGTTTTTCGTGGTTATATACAACTTTTTTTTAGGATTGGCCGGCAAATATACTTTCTTGTAAGAACATGTGCCGCATAATGTTATTTTATTAATTACTGAAAACGAAGCAAAAGATCATGACTGATGGTAGAAGATACATCTTGTCCCTTGCAACTCTTTTTGTGTTGCAAGGGAGGGGCCAGTGGTATGGATTGCGCAGACGATAGAACTGGGCATCCAGCTAAAGACATGACGAACCATAGTCCCGGTCAGATATCCGTGGAAGAAGTACCTAATAAGCGGGGTTTAGTAATGAAATGGAGTCACGATGGCGGTCACATTACTCAACTACAATCTGACTAACGACTGGTTCGCCCTGAAGCCGACGAACTAGGTTCATGGAGCCGCTCTCTCCCCAGTGTAGCCAGCGAAATGCTCCCAAATCCAACAAGTCACAGTGTAAGGGAAAGATGGAGGCCTACTCATTTAGTTTGCCCGGAAATAAATTCCCGCCTTTTTGTCATCATTGCCGTCAGGGGCAGCATACCGTACATATATAAACGCTGGTTGATTCCATCTCTTCTTTCCTCAACCACGAAGAATTACCATGGGGAACAAGGTGAGCAATATAAGCTCTATTCCGGAGGAGTTCCTAGCGGATGACTGGGAAGAGCACTATGCTCGAGCCAGGAATCCGTTCTGCGGATATAACTATTGCTGCTGCTACATATGTGGCTTCCAGTACAATGACTCCTGGGGCATGCGCCCTGTCTCGTATAGGGTACGGGGGGACAAAAGTTACCCTCGTCATCCAAATTACAAAGCCGTTGCTCAGGCCGAAGGCATAGAAGAAGAACGGCTACGGCATATTGAATATGTGCCGAACCGATGGTGGATGTGGCAACGGATGAGTGAGTGTTACATGACTCAAGGTGGTTTCGAAGTTTGAAGCTGATAATAAATGTCAGTTATCCATAGGGAAGCGAAGTCCACATATAGAGTTTCTGGTACATACTTATTAGAACAAGAGACTTGGAGGTTGTGTGTTCCTATCATGGTCAAGGGGAAAAGAGTCTACGTTGATCCCAAAGTGTATTGTATGGGTATGAAGGCAACGTCTCCAGCGGATTGGGTAGGTTGTACCGTTCATGCCCGCTGCTGGGAACTGCTGTCGCACCATGCGCTGGGTCGCGTCGCGGAGACTGATCTGCCTGCTGTCATCGCTGCCCTTCGATATAGACGCCGTGTGGTTGGTAGTCCATGCAAACGTTGGGAACATAAGATGTTTGCGGAAGGTAAGACTCAGCTTGTGTAAAGGCAGTATGTGTGCTCTTGTACACCTTGATAACAGACTGAATGCACTAGATCCTTGTCCGCACAAAGCGTGTTTCGAGTGCAGTTTACGGCGCAATGCAGGGTAAAAGACGCAATTGGTTAAAGAGACTCTACCTATCTCGCCGGAAAAAGGAAGAGCAGATACCTCTCATAGTGTGCAAGTTGCCCATGGAGGTCCTCTACATAATTCTTGATTATCGCCCTTCTCGCACCGTGGCCAGAGCTGAGCGAGCATTAGGTGTTCGCGTGAGCACCACCTTTTGGTACTTTAGGATTGTCAACAACTTTTTCGAGGTACGAGGCCTCCCAGTGAATAAGGATGCTTACAAGAGGCTATGTCTCAAGCTAGAGGAACAGATCTACGGAAATGAAGCACTGCGTATTCGGCGGTATCTCTTCAACTGCATGGACAACATACTGGATACCGTGAATATGCTGCAACAGGGAAATCTGATTCATAGGGAAGCATCATGACTCAGGAACCATCTTTTCTATACTGCATGAATGAATATGCGTTTTGGCGAACGGAGACCCCCCTAATCAGACCCCTTGATCCTCCCACAAAGCACCACATCCTCCCCAAACGGATACCATTTGACCCCGGTCAATCTCGAAGCTGGAACAACCATACCCCCTTCAACCCTCCTCCTTGGCGAAACCACCACACCTCCCTGCCCCAGCCAAGTTGGAGCAATCGTAACAATCACTGAATCCACCAGCGTCTGACACCCCGGCTCAAGCAACGAGTTAATAATAGACCCGCCCCCCTCAATCATCACGCTCCGTAACCCCTCACGCACAAGACACTCCAACAACGCAGTCCAATCGATCCGATGCGCACCATCCGAACCGACCCCCACCGGCAACGCAATAAACTTCCCCCCATGACTCTCCAAAACCTCCCTCTGAGGTGCAGAAGGCACCGTCTCCGCAGCCGTAATGATGAACGGAGCCCTGCCCCGCCCATTCCTCGCCAGCTCGAAGATTTTCGAGTGCGCCGTAAACTCCCATCTGGCTGAGGGGTCGATGATAATTGGTCGGGGCTGGCCCGCTAAACCTTCGGAGCCGTATCCGCCTACCCCTGCCAATCGACAGTTCAGGCCCGGGTTGTCAGCCACGGCAGTGCCTACGCCGATGAGAATGGCGTCATGGCGTGAGCGTAGATAGTGCGTCATGGCTTTGGATTGCGGGCCGGACAGCACGGTCCGGGTGCCCGGGGAAAGAGCTAATTGTGAGTCGAGGGATGTGGCGAAGGTGAGGGTGGTGAAGGGGAGAGATGATGATGATGATGGGTTGCCATATTTGGGTGGGAGATGGGGTTCCAAGAAGGCGCGGTCTTGGGTGGGGAAGTTGAGGCTATCCATTGTGTTGTTGTTGAATTGATGGTGGTCAGTGGTATTGGTGATATCAGCTCGGATTGGACGGTGGTGGGGGGCTGTGAAAGGTTGTGTTGATGCCTCAGGCTATAAGATGCGAAGCGGATTCAATTCCGGGGATTACTGATTGGTCGGAATTGTGCGTGCTTTTGATTCGAAAGTCATCGCATCTGATTGGATGGATTTGGGTGCTTCTCCCAATTCCAGTTTTCGCTGCCAGCGACCGGTTTGCATGGCAGTAAGTAATCATTGTGTACAATGCTAATGTGATGAGGCTTGATGTATCGAAAGTCTATCCTAGACTGAGATTCTGTCTATAGACGAATCGTCATATACATTCCTGGTAAATAGTGCAATGTGCCATAAAGACGTGGTCATGCGGGTCTCTTAATCTTCCATATTTTCTACTACAGGGAACAGTCTAGTATTTTCTGTGAGTTCGGAATATCCATCTTTGGAGATAGACTTGCGTCATGTGACCTTCTCAAGATTTGGTCAAATCCGGTCGCTCTCTCCATTCCCTCCTCTCCATACCCGGCAGTCACTATCCGAATCATTGGTGTCTTTCAATCTACCTGACAAATATGTTTAAATCCTTGCTAAAGCAGAACATGTGAGATTTTCAAATTATTTATTATGGAAGATTTCAAGGCCCAATTTGACAGGTTTTATGTACTGATAAACAATCACAGCTTGAATTGACACTGAACTCCAATAAATGTGACACATAGTCTGAACAGCAGATGCTGGCAGAAAAATTATACAATGTACATATGCAATGCAGGATTGAATCGCTTTAACCAATGAACAATGCATTTATGACAAATCAACGCCAAGATACCCTCGCTCCAGTACGTAATGCAGGTATTAACACATCCTTCTCCCCAAACCCTTAGGAGGTGAACCACATGAATCTGGGATAAGCAGAATTAGCGGAAATCGTAAAGCTCAAGTCAAGCAGATACCTACATCTCATAGGCCATGGAGGGAATATCTTTGCAAAGTGAGACACCAGATCGAATAAGGGATATGGTTGCACCCGTCAGCACGAGGATGGCCAATGGACGAAACGCCAGAAACCAGGCATATCTCCACACGACCCCTATGGCGGATCTGTTTAAAACTGGTCAGCACGCTAGTTGAATTTAGTTGACCATTGTGCTGCAGCTTACATGAGAGTGGAGGTGGAAGACATCTCGTTTAGTGATGGGCGTTTTTTTCTCTCAACGAACAAAGAGTCCTTGTGGTACTATTGAGGAAAGGTTTTGAAACTTCAAGGATGAGCAAATCGATTCAGACATGATCCTTGAAAGTGGGAAACAAGCCAAGGCTCTTATGTCAAGGTTATATCCCATTTGCTTGCGCCATTGCCAAGGTGGCAGCCTGCTATCGTCATTCCCAACGGGTCTCGTCCGAGCCACAGCAGCGGGGGTAAACGTTGCACCGCGCCAAAGACATTGGATCTTTAGATAGAATCCTCTAATCCCATTCAGGAAAGCCTGTGGTAAAAATGCTGCCTGAACCCGATAATCCTACCAAATCCTGCCTTCCGACTTTCCGAAAGTTGTCCACGGGGTCCTCGGGAGCTGGCCAACCAGAAGAGCTGGCTGGGTCAATTCGCGCCAGATGCGAAGAGTGACTGGGCAGGGCAGCCGGAAGACTTTGCTGGGGGTCTCCACTATTGGCTCCTCGGGAGGGGAAAGGGGCCCGCTCCCTCAGCCCTACAAGGCTGCCGCTGCACTTTTGTGAAATATCAGTTGACCCCTGGCCTTGCGCAACGTGGATGTCCTTTTTCTTACTGCTTTCTCTTTAAATCCAAAGTCACTCGCTCTCTGTCTACCTTGGCCCAGCCGTTTACGGATGAAAACCGTGTCGACGATCTATGACGTTTTGCTTGTTCGATCAGTCAACAAGCGTTTATATCATAGAATGGGCTGAGTGTACGCCTTTCCTGCCCTTCTCTGGCTTTGTGCGTTTTCACTGTGGTTAGATACGCTTGTGTGTGAATAATTTTTACTGTCGCTCTTTCGCTCCCTGAGGTGGCTGCTCAGTCTGGATTCACAAGATGGACGCCAAGGGACTCCACCGGTTTTCCCACTTTTCCTGTCGGACCCAGCAGGTCGTCACCTCGTCCACCTGGGAGGGTTTGCTCATCGAGCAGTCCACCCTGTCTGCTGATACGAAAGGGTCAGAGCGGGATACGTGGTGGGTTGACATCTGCGACGCCACTGAGGAGGAGGTCAGCACTGTCTGCCAGGCATTATCGATCCATCCCCTGACGGCAGAGGACATCGCGACCCGGGAACCTCGCGAGAAGATTGAGGCGTTTCGCAACTACTACCTAATATCTTTTCAAACCCTGCTTCCAACAGACGACTTTAAGAGTTCTCGAAGCCTCAAGCCATCATCGTCCATCCCCGGCTCCGCGGGTTTCTATATACTGGTGTTCAAGAACGCCACGGTGACCTTTTCTCCCAGTGGATGTCACCACATCGCCCGAGTCCGGGACCGGATCCGTCGGACTCAGGACACACATTTGGTGTCGAGTGATTGGATCTGCTACGCTCTTATGTACGCCCGCTATTCCTTGTCCTGATCCTCCCAGACTCCAACTAAAACCAAAATCCAGTGACGAAATTATCGATGATTTCGAACCGTACATGCGCGCAGCAGAACGTGAAGCCGATGCGATCGAAGATCAAGTGTTCATCGCCCGCGTCGACGACGTCAAAGCGCTCATTCCTCAACTTGATAGCCTCCGCAAGAGTATCACTCAGCTCATCCGCTGCCTGACCGGCAAGTACGACGTCTTAAGTGGCTTCGTCAAGCGTTGTCAGGCAAAAGACAGAAACCCAATGTTCCCGGACGGCGATCTCTTGGTGTATCTGGGCGACGTACAAGATCATCTCGTGACCACATTGACCAGTTTGTCCCATTTCGATGAAATTGTGGGCCGGTCACAGTCGAACTTCCTGGCCCAGTTGAGCGTCAACAATATCCGGTTGAGTTATGACGTGAATGCAGTCTTGAGTAAGGTGACTATCCTGGCGACAATCTTCGTACCCTTGCACATGGTTACTGGGTTGTTTGGTATGAACGTCGAGGTGCCTGGACAGAATGTGGATAATCTGGGATGGTTTTTTGGTATCGTAGGGTGTATGTGCGCGTTTGTTATGGTTTGTTGCTTGCTTGCGAAGAGGCTGCGGTTGCTCTAGACACGATTCGGGGTTCTATGGTTATTTTCATATGATCGGGAATCATTGATAATAGCATCAATAAAGCGCTGATCTCCCGGAATAATCCTGCTGGACAAGATCTTTCAACGTATACTAGTAGTTATGAGTCCGAATACCGCGGAGAGTTTGAACGGTTTGTAGCAGTTAGCAGTCACGCCGTCTCAGGTGACCGAGTTCCTGCTAGTTTCACCTCATCTCATTCCGCTCTTAATCTTGCCATCAACTCACCATTACCAAGTCATCAACTGTCAAGACGTTTGTCATCGTTTTATCACGTCTCACGCTATCTCCATCTGATAGCCATATCTCTCAATCGATTTTCGTACTATCTGCGAGATCTCCGACCAAAGTCCCGTACCGCAAGCTTTCCCGTCCCCGCTCCTGGCCAGGGACTACGGACCGTCCCATGTGGAGTATATCGCAATATGTTGAGGCGCTTCAGACGGAACACGGGCAGACAAACCGACCTAGCCGGGTCGCTGATCATACGAGGACCTGCACATTGCTGGTATCAACCAATGGGTCTGCAGACTAGCGTTCGGGTTTAATCAATTGAAGGTCGGAGACACGGTCGCGGACCGCGCCACTACAGATAAGCACTGCTGTTCTATCATGGATCATGGCTAATGCTTCCCGATATAGTGAGAGTTTCCACATATCTACTATGTCGATGAAACCTTAGACAATATCGACCATTCTATTGTTGGGATAGTGTAAGGGTATAACATGGCAGGACTATATACACACGGCCGGCTGGTCAGCCATCCTGGAAAACCTTGCCTGTTCCGGTACGTCTGCACGTGACAAGGGGCGAGTTGCTCCGAAGATGCTCATCCTTACTGTGTCGGTCATTGTCAGCATCGGAAAGATACGGCCCCGACACCTTATCTGGCCAGTAAGACAAGCCTTTCCGTCACTGCAGCCAAGACGCACTCCTATCGGACAATCCGCCAATGGCATTTCCCAGCTACAAGATAAGCCAGTTAGGTAAGCCAGCAGTTGTCCCACCAAGACATTCGGTCCGATTAATTAGTTCGCTGCGCTAAGACTGCCTCTGTCTCTCCCCTATTCTCAGCGAGGTTTACCTGAGAGAATCACGTAAAATCACAACCAGGATTCATACGACTCATTCACCTCTCACATGCAATTTACTCTGCCTTTCCAATAGTTTCTATTATCACCACACTAGGCATGTTAGCCGAGTTACCAGAGGACCCCGGGCCCGTGCAATGACATCAGCGGTATCGGGGGTCCCACGTGGCGTCGTGGCTAACGGCCAACACCAATCAGGGGCAGCGATAGACGAGGAGAGCCTCTGGGAAATGAACGCCGGCGGGGGCGGGCTGGCCATTGGGGAGGCCGTGGAATGGAGGTCCGGTGCACCCGCTAAACTGGGTGTAGGAAAGCTGTCCCGCGAAACAGCCAGGAAACGCGGACGGGATGTCATGGTGATCCACTAGAATCCACTTGCCCTTGTTCCTGTGCCTCATGTCCGTGGAATAGGGAGATAGAGGGGCACGCCCGACACAGCAATACAGCCCCCGGTACTCCGTAGCGGCGTTCTATACGACCCGCCGGCGAAGCTTACCAGGTCTCTGCGTCTCTTGACCATTGAGCTTCGTTATAATTCGTCCCACCGACGCGCAACTTGGTCTTGCCGATATGCGACTATACCGGATATATCTTAGACCGATTTCACTATCGCTGACGCCTTGCATGAACTTTTAAAATCTTTTCAGTTTCTCTCAAAAGTTTTTTTTCTTCTCTTTGTATTCTGCAGTTAACGCTTCCTAACCCTGCTTGCCCTGGATATTCTGCCTCAACCACGCTGTATAATCGACAAGCAATCATGGCAGACATCAAAGCACCCGCGAATCCAGCCATGGAGACTGACGGTGCCGAACTCGAGAAGGTCCGCATCGCCGGTACGAATCAGGCCGACACCCAACTCGCCGCAGAGTTTGGTTACAAGCCCGTCTTCAAGCGAGAGTTCGGTTACCTCTCCACCTTTTCGTTCGCAGTCAGTATCAGTGGTTTGTTTGCAACCATCATGACCACCATGTCCTATCCTCTCGAGGCGGGAGGAAGCAGCGCGGTGGTATGGTGTTGGCTTGTTTCGGGAGCCGGGTGCATGTGTATCGCGGTAGGTAATCCGATATAACAATGCGCTATGCGGCGTGGGTACAGAGGCTGATCAAACCCGCTGCAGCTTTCGGTTGCTGAGCTTGTATCCGCCTATCCGACCTCTGGAGGCCTGTAAGTGTCACCGTTCGCTCGGAACGACAGCCGCTGACCCTAAGCGACAGGTATTTCACGATCTCTAGACTTGCTCCACATGATTGGGTCCCATCGATCAGTTGGTATGGAAACCTTGATGTTCCAAGACAATTATTTTGTCTCAGAGAATGATTGTTGATACTCTTTAGGGTGACTGGTTGGTTAAACTTCCTTGGCCAAATTTGTGGTGTTGCCTCATCCGAGTATGGTGGTGCGCAAATGCTCCTGGCCATTGTCTCGATGTGCAAGGGAATGGACAATTACGAAATCAAAACCACCACTACCGTTGGTGTGATGGCTGGTTTGACTGTCATCACCGGTCTGGTTAACTCTCTGTCTACATACTGGATGGAAAAGATGACCAAGTTCTATGTCATCTTTCACGTCTGCATCCTCGTCGCTTGTGCGATTGCTCTTCTTGTCATGACGGACGATAAGCACGATGCCTCGTACGTCTTCACCCATGTCGAATCGACCACTGGTTGGAAGCCGATCGGTTTCAGTTGGCTGTTTGGCTTCCTGTCTGTCAGCTGGACCATGACGGACTATGATGCCACGGCCCATATCACCGAGGAGATCAGCAACCCTGAGATCAAGGCGCCTTGGGCAATTTCGATGGCTATGTTGTTCACTTATCTGGCTGGCTTCCTGTTCAATATCGTTCTGTGCTTCTGCATGGGTGACCCGAACGCCATTCTCAACTCCAAGATGGAGCAGCCAGTCGCACAGATCTTCTATAACAGCCTTGGAAAGGGCGGTGCCATCTTCTTCACCATTTCTGCTCTGCTCATTATCAAGTTTGTCACCTTCACAGCCATGCAGTCGCTTGGCCGGACTGTGTTTGCATTTTCACGTGACCGCATGCTTCCCTTTTCCAACGTGTGGGTCAAGGTATCTCCCATCACCGGGACTCCCCTCTATGCGGTCTGGATCTCCGTGTTTTTCTGCATTGCGATCAATCTTATCGCTCTGGGATCCTACACGGCAGTTGATGCCGTTTTCACCCTCTGCTCCATCGCTCTTGACTGGAGTTATTGCATCCCCGTTCTGTGCAAATTGCTGTTTGGCCAATTCAAACCCGGACCTTGGCACATGGGCATCTTTAGCACGGTCGTAAATGCCTGGGCCTGTCTTTGGACACTATTCGTCAGCATTATTTTCGTTCTGCCCACGGACCGTCCCGTGACCCCTGACAACGTAAGTGGATTTGATTGCATACCCGTGCTCTCTTTGGGCTGACCAAATCACCCTCCCTCAGATGAACTATGCCTGTGTGTTCCTGGTGTTTGTCTTGCTGTTTGCGCTGGTTTACTGGTTCATCAGCGGCAAGCGCTTCTACCATGGCCCCATTACCGAAGCAGTTGTAGCAGATTCAGCCTCCGAAAGCAACCTACCCGGCGACGCCAAATCGGAAAAGGACGGACAAGAGAACTGATGAACGGCCATTATGTTTGCCCGAGGCGCTCTCCGACACACCCCCATTACTTCATTTACCCCCGCGACATGATACCCGAGCGAACCCCTGCAACAAGCCCGTGTACGAATCGATCCCTTGAGCGACAACCCGTATGCCGAGCCAAGCGAGCCCCGCAGCAATCCTTATACCCAGCGCCCTGTTATATACCCAACGACATAACATTCCCATACCAAGCCCTTCAGCAACCCATTGGATCCCTTGCGACAACCGGCCTTCCCAGCGATTATCAGATATCCCCAGCGCTACGTGAATACTGATCCCCCATTTGGATGCCATCCCTAGCGACCTCCGTTCAACAAAGCCCTGTAGCGACGATCCGAAGCGACAACCCGAAGCCCGTGAATGTACCGAATTACCCTTGCGACAATGGACTGATCGCATCGATGCCCCAGCAACCAGAAAAATGTTTAGTGGCCCAGATGTAGGAAGGTTTCTCTTCACATGAGGTTTCGCCTTGTGTAGGAGACGTGTTTACTTGCTTGTTGTTCTGTATATACTGTTCCAAAAGTTCTTGCAATTCTTGCAAGTTTTGATTTTACCAGGTGCTTGCTGTTGAGAATGTTTGCTTGCGTTTATTGTGGCCCCGTTAAAGCCTTGAGTGGCATGATGGATACGACCCAACGCGACACTTCGGAGATCTCCCAATGCCCATGCACCTTTTGACAATGGTTCGACCAATCGATCGCCAAGACTCCCGCGGATAGTGCCGCACGCGCCCCGCCCCAACGCCAGAAAATATGCCCGGCAGTTTCATGTTCCTTTTTCGTCTAGGGACGTCGATATAGCACGAGACATCCGATGTGGATGATATTCTTGACTTCGACCATCCCGACACGGTACAAGCCTATGCGCTCTTGCAATCGAGTCCACGCCAACAGCCGTTCACGATCCAGACAACGAGACAGCGGAGGTTCCCATTTCCCTTTCCCTTCTTTCTACTTTGTCCTACGGCGATCGGATTCGGGCAAGATTCCAGCCCATCGCGCACAGATGTATGCTATAGACAGTTTATTTTTGGAGAGGCGGTGCTTCCCATTATTGAATCAGGTTGTGATATCAGATTTGAATACTATGCATCCGTTCACGCAGTTCAATCTTTCATGTTTGCCCTGAGCGTGCACACTCTTGTAAGGTGACCCGCTATAACGACTAATATTAGCCCATTCACCATCGCCGGGCCATTATCACGGGTATCCCATGCCCCCCGCTAGGTAGCAACACAATCCCCAATACAGAGAACTCAAACTGACGCCTCATTGACGTTCCGTATCCCTCGTCTCAGCGTCAGTTTTTCGTACTCTAACGCTTCTTTGCCCGTCTACCTCTACTTTCATCCTCCCTCTCCTTCTTTAAACATAACGACATTCAACAAAACAAAGATAACCAACTCCACCCCTCTCCCTACCACCTCCACCCATCTCTTCATCCCACCCCATCCTCCTCATCCCCGCACCCCCAAGCTATACCGCCAATAAAACCCTCACCGAAGCAAGCACCATGTCCAACAATCTCACCCGCAAACCCTCCATCTCAGCCTCCTCACTCGGCGAAGTCCGCAAAATCTACATGTCGAAAATGACCGAGCAGGGGTGCTCCCGGACCCTGAAAGACAAATGCAGGGATATATGGCACGAAGTCATTAACGATGCTATTGATGCGGAAGCCGAATGTTCTATGAGGGGAATTGCAATTGTGCACGAAAAGAAACAGGAACCTGCGTACATTCAGAGCAAGGGAAACGGAAAGAAGGATAGCAGCGAGGGAGACACCGAGTCCGAGACGGAAACTGAGGAGAGCAATTCCGAGACGGAGGTGGAAATTGATCCGAGTCTTGATGGCAGTGAGTGTGAATGTGCGTCTGGGTGTGCGTGCGCGTGTGCTTGTTGCCGGGTGGAGTATCCGGAGAGTTTGGTGGAGAGTGGTGGGAGCGAGGCGGAGAGTTTACTTTCTTGTGGGTTGGATGGAGGGGAGTGTGATGATGTGTAGTATTGGTTTTTGTTTGGAGGTGGATTTGGATGTTGGGGGTCTGGTAGGGAAGGGAATTTCCGGATTTGGGGGTTTGGGGATGGTGTTTTGATATTAAGAGGAATGTTCCGGGGGATAGAGATGTTGATGAATTTAGGACTACAATCTCGATTTTCACCTTGATAACTTAAATATGGCTGTTATATCCTTCTAATCTTCTGTCCCATTCCTATTCTATGTAACTTGGACCGATCAACTCGAGCTCTCCCACTCACCACTCACCATTCAATACATCGCGTTCACCACTCACCCCTTAGCATCAGCCTCAACAACATGTCCTCCCCATCAAGAGACTTCAGCCCCGAGGACCTCGACGACCTCGCAAATGACTTGAAAGACATACAGGAAGGACTGGCTCCGAGCATCCACTACTTCATATCCTTCCAAACTGGCGCATTGTTGGATCACCTTGACGAGGTCCGCGATGCCCTGGACCTGCAGCTAATTAACCTCACAGAAATGCTGGATCGACTGAAGAGAGGGTTGGATCAAGTAAAGGCTATCAGGAAGGCCGTCAAAGCTGAGGAGAATGAAACCTCGGAAGAGGAGGAGGTGAAGGAAAGTGAGCAGCATCCCCATCAGCATCATGCGACAAAGAGTCCGGTGGCGAAGAGTCCGAAACATCGTTTTTCTCCTGCTGCGAAGGTTAAGGTGCAGGAAAGTGATGGGGATGCGGACTCGGAGCGTGAAATTGAAGCTGAAAAGGAGGATTTTGAGACTTTGTTCCAGTAGAATGATAGGCTCGATGTAAATCCGATGGATATACTGTGTCTGAACATCATGACTGGGATGTGGGTATGGTGTCGTTGGCTTTGGTATATTGATACTAACATGTGAAGCTTATATGAGTGTTGCTGGCTAACGCAACAGGATATTGCGTCCGGATATACATTTTGGGCTTTTTCAGCTGTTGCCGGAAAATTATTGACTTAATTGTGGGTTTCCTACCCTCTATCTCTCATCCCACCTCCTATCAGTACATCCACGTAGATAAAGCTACTCACACTATTGAGACATGCGCCTTGTAGAATGACGTATACCTTTATCAGGGTCTACATCGTATCCGGCGCTGCTTTAGCTTATCGGTTCTTTCGACACAGACCTTCCCTGGCCTATATGTTACATCCACCCACTGAAGAACCTCGATCTATCAATATCTTCTTCACAGTGGTACGTTACATGAAGAGGGGAAGGTGACACTACTAGTATGCTCTAGTACATGATCTGCAGTCAACTGTCGGGGCAATCCGATAGTAACCCGATACCTCATAGGTTATCTCTGTGAAGCGCATATCAACTCCGTGCGGGGTTCCCGCTTAGCCCTCAACTTCACAATCATAACCAATCAAGGATCTCTTGAGGACGCTACTTCCAGTTTGCATGAAACGGTCAATATAACCCTGCTAGCCGAGCTGCAACCTTGCTATCATTCTGCAAGTCTTCTCCAGTATTTCCAGGTTACATGCGCTATAACGGACCTGCCAGGGTACTATTTATTCAGCGGCGCACGCCCGTTCCAAATACTCCAAAACACATTAAGTTATCACCATGCGGTGGAGGGCACTGGGCACACTTAGTCTTGTTCTTGACTTCACCATCTGCGGTATGCGCCTTGATCTATCATAACTCATGTAGTTTCTTACAATCACAGGGTTCGCCCGTCTGGTGACGGTCCCCACTATTCCATTCGATGATAATAATGGCACCTATGCACTGTCCCAGCTCACCAAGATTGTCGTGGATACTCGCCACGCCAGTACTGTGGATACTCAAGGTCAAACATTAATCCCGCCAACATTGAGAGAGTTTGCTGCGACGTTCCAAGAGGACCTTCGATCTTCGCTTGGAATCAATCTCCCACTCGTCTCCAGTAGCACCTCCAGCGACAATACAATCTTCCTGACCCTCTCCAATAACACGGGCTTCCGCGATGTTGCAGGACGCTTCACAGCGGAGGCATATGCCTTGCACATCGACAACAAAGGAATCACCATCTCTGGAGCGAGTCCCCTAGGCGTCTGGTGGGGAACGCGCTCACTAATCCAGGCCGCTGTAGTCAGCAAACACGACCTTCCTCAGGGCTCTGCAATCGATGCTCCAGGATGGGAAACACGCGGTGTCATGGTAAGCCCTCCCATTACCACTATACAACCAACATCTAACCGATAAGCTCGATGCCGGACGTCACTACTACCCACCCGACTTTTTGATCGAAATGTGCTCGTACCTGTCGTTCTTCAAGCAGAACGTCTTCCACCTCCACCTCAGCGACAATCTCTACAACAACGTCGACCTCTACTCCACCCAGGAATCCATGGACCTCTACGCAGCATTCCGGCCCTGGTCCGACGATCCCGCCGTATCTGGGCTCAACAAACGAGCCAACGAATCCTACACGCGCAGCCAATTCGATCACATCCAGCGCCAATGCGCCCGTCGCGGTGTCACTATCATCCCTGAGATAGAAGCCCCCGGGCATGCCCTCGCCATCGTGCAATGGCGACCTGAACTCGGCCTCACTGATCTCAGCATGCTCAACATCAGCCATCCAGACACCATCCCGACCATGAAATCCATCTGGAAAACCTTCCTCCCCTGGTTCCACAGCAAAACCGTCCACCTCGGCGCAGACGAATATTCCTCCTCCTACGTAGCCGACTACACCGACTTCGTCAACGACATGCACACCTACATCGCCGAGCAATCCGACAAAGACACCCGCATCTGGGGCACCTTCACCCCATCAGAGGGCGCCAATGTCTCCAAAGCCGTCACCATCCAGCACTGGGAATACTTCGAAGACAACCCCTACTTCGACTACATCAAGAATAACTACTCGGTCCTCAACTCCGACGACGCCTTCTACATTGTCGGGAAATGGTCCGGAAGCTACCCACAGTACCTCAACAAGACGCGAGTCTTCCACGGTGATCCAGCAAACAACGGTCCCTACGCCCCCAACATCTTCTCTACCAGCAACGCAACCGACAACCCTCCAAGAAATAACCCCTACGTACTCGGCCACATCGCCGCCCTCTGGAACGACTACGGGCCCAACGCAACGACCTACCTCGAGGCGTATTACTCCTGGCGTGATGTTCTCCCCGCACTAGCGGACAAGCAATGGGGCGGTGATATCCTGGAAGAAGAATATGATGATGTGTTCGATGCTCTTCATGCTGTGATCCCAGGGCAGAACTTGGATCGCCATGTCCCAAGCAAAACCGATTTGATTCTGCACTACAACTTCGCCAATGCCACTGGAACCACAGTTCCAGACTTATCAGGGAATAACTACCACGCCACATTCAATCACACCTGTCCCATCGATACTTCTAACTCAACAATCAGGTTCACAGGAACATGCACCCTCACTACACCCATCCAGAGCAAAGGGAGAGACTATACCCTCTCTTTTTCTGTATATCCTTCCACAACTCACCCGTCACCTTTATTCTCGGGGAGAGACTCGACACTCCTCAACGGCAACGGGTCAATTAGTAATATTACCCTGGTGAGCGGCGGGAATCCATACACATTGAATTACAGTCTTCCGGTCGGTAAATGGTCGGATGTTAGTTTAATCGGAAAGGGTAATAAAACTTTTCTTTCCGTTGATGGTGGCGAAAAGATGGAGTTTCTAGCGAGACTAGGGGTGAATGGGGAGTCGCTAGTGTGGGCGCCCATTGCGATCGAGGCACCAGTGCAGAGGATCGGGGAGGGGTTTGTAGGGATGATGGGGGATGTTAAGTTGTGGGGGAGTGCGAAGTGAAGATGATACCTTTGATCAGCATTCTGAATGTCGAGTACATCATACTTCAGTTCAGACAGTAACCTTTCAGTAGTACACTTCGTGAGCGAAATCCATGTTCGCTAGCCTACATCCTACTACGTAGCAGAAATATATTTCAACAACACTAGTACAACCGAATTTGAAATAACAGAAACCAGCTAACCCATTCCGACTTCCACGATGTTTGCCACTCCAATCCCCCTAATAAACAAAACCAAGAATCCAACCCGCCCATTCATGGTCCAATCCCATCCACGAGTCCCTGAAAATGGCTATCACTGGTTACTGGATAGACAGTGGATAATAGATAGTGGTTCCCCTCCCTCCCGTCTGCCGGACCCGCCCCGATTAAAGTTTTTCATTGCAAATCTAGTCTATAAGCGAAGCGATCCAGAAGCATGATTTTTGTTCTGGTGGAACTTTATTCCTTTATTTACTTTTCATCAGTAATGGAAATATCTCACATCAATAAAAAAAAAAAGGATAAAAATTCTACTCTGGGAAGTTACTTAGTCGTGATGGGTAGATAGTATGGATAACTGAGAAGAGAGGGGGCCAAAAAAACAAAAAATGGAGCTGAAGGGGATCGAACCCTTGACCTCTCGCATGCAAAGCGAGCGCTCTACCACTGAGCTACAACCCCAGTTGAGATACTTTCCTAATTCATCTAATGGATCAGGAGATACTCATGC